>NC_080740.1:8810655-9113686 GCF_020826845.1 Diceros bicornis minor
AAAAGGAAAAGGAACGTCAATTCCATTTTTTCACAAATGAGAAAAGTGAGGTGGACAGAAGCGCAGCAACTTTCCTAAGGTCCTGAGATGAGAACTCAGTCAGCCAGGTCCTAAAACTCTTACTTTAACTTCTATGGTGCCGTCTCTGGAGTGCCGCAGCCACGAAGGGGTGCTGACACACTCGCGACAAAATGATGTTAACAGAGAGGGACAAGGTTCAAGTTTCTGGCAATTATTTTGGACTCTAGTTAAAAATACAGACACTAAGCATAAAGCAGCAAAAACCGAGTTGGGCACTGGTAGCAAGCAAGCAAGCTGATCCACGGTCCACATCTCCTTTCATCATTAGCCGCCTTCTTTCAACTATGATAGTAAGCAAAAAATTTTAAAGTTGCCTAGATTCTCTTTCACTATGATTCTGCACAAAATGTCCCACAATTCACATTTTTCCCGTTGCTAACATGAGAATACTTCCCGCTCTTTCTAAGATACGTAAGAAGATCATTCCAAACTCTTCAAAGTTAACTATTACAACAAGATACAAAGGCAAAAGACAGAAAACAAAAATTACACTTAGGGGGCCAGCCCAGTGGCAGAGTGGTTGAGTTCGTGCGCTCCACTTTGGCGGCCCGGGGCTCGCAGGTTCGGGTCCCAGGCATGCACCGACGCACAGCCTGTCAAGCCATGCCGTGGCGGCCTCTATAAAGGAGAGGAAGAAGGGCACAGATGTTAGCCCAGGGTCAATCTTCCTCAGCAAAAAGAGGAGGGTTGGCAACAGATGTTAGCTCAGGGCTAATCTTCCTCACACACACAAAAAAAATTATACTTAGGCTTAAAGCAAATTTAGAGATAAGTTCAGAAAATTCCCTTTCCCTCAAAATACCACCTAATATGTTACATACATATAAATCACGTTTTTTGCTAATTTAACATCTTGGGATCATCATTTTCAGAGACTAAATAAAACAAAATAGTTTTGCAACCAACCTTGGAAGTTATTGGACAACTGACAAATGATCAATACAAACAAACCAGAATTTGAACTCACGTATATTAAACATTCATGGTGTAAGTCAAGATGAGGAACAGGCAAAGTAAATAACAGAAACTTGTTCCCTAATGTAGGTGGGAACCTCCCAGCCAGTGGAGCGATGCAAACAACATAGATTAGTTCCCGTGTATCAAAGTTATGATGATGGACATCGGCAAGGATTCCATGAGATCAGCCATGTAAAGACTTAACCCATGTGCCTGCATATAATAAGGGTTCAACACAGCTTGTATTAAATGCTCAGTGCATTCAATCAAGGTTACTTAACTACTCTACTCCTTGGTCACCTCATGTACAAAATAGAGATAAGACTAGTTCCTACATCATAGGATTAGTAGGATGGGAAATGAAGTATTCAAAGCACTTAGAACAACAACATTAGCTACCAATATTATTCTTAGTACCCTCAAAAAGGAAGCTCAGAGGTTTACAGGACTGGGATCTGAACGTAAGTTGCTCCAAAGCAGCTAGTATCTCATTTCCTCAAACTCAACCCGGAGCTGATGCTTAGGGAGACTCACCTGGTTGCCAGCTCTCTTCCCAATTCCAAGGAAATTCCCAGGGGACAAGGAACCCAAGGGCTCCCTTCCTCTTGGCAGTTCAACCAGCTCCAGGAACTTGCAAGCTTTAGCATCTTCAGTCCCATCACCCAAACCTCACATGTGACTAAAGAGCTAGTCCCCTTTGTGTTTCTGTTTGCCAACTTTTTCGAAAGGGGCTTTGGGGGAGTTTTATAACTATCTAAACAAACAACACCAACAAAGGCAACAGCTCCCATTATGCAGCACCCACTTCCACGTGCTATGATGGACTCTATTACACGTGGACAATTTCTCCCAACATGAGAGGCAGTTACTTTTATTATTATCCCCACTGTACCAATGAGAAACTTGGGCTCAAGCAAATAAGTTGCCCAAGGTCACAGCTCATTAGGGGTGAGGCCCAAACTCAGATGTGACTTCAAAGCCAGCGTTCTTAACCACCTCGCCAAACTGAATGCGGAAAAGAAAAAAGGAAAAAGGGAATAGCACTTTAAAAAAAAAATAATAATTATTTTGGAAAACCCAATCAAAACTCATTTTCCAATTAAGTTATTGCTTAATAAATGAAAATATTGAATAAAGAACCAGCGACTGCTCCATATGGCAAGGAAGTGTACTTTAGTCCTGACAATTCCTCTACTCAGGAGCAGTTTAACTGTGATAGGTGGATGGCTCCAGCTTCTGCTGCCACAGTATTTATATTTTGTGATTTGTATAAACAAAATCATCTCTCATGCCTCTAACGACATCTACTACAGTCCTTCGTAACTTACAATTAAGCCTCTGTAAATATTTAATCTCATGATCACACAAAGATGAGTCAACCATCTAAGAATGATGTCACCAGTCCCCAGACTGCAATCTCCAGCCCACTGGCTGGCAGTCCCACTGTGTAAATCCCAGAAGAATAACTCCACCAATGGAGAGTCAATTAGAAAAAATTAATAGAATTGAGAGTCTAGAAATAAACCCTAACATTTATGGCCAATTAATTTTTGACAAGTGGGCCACGATAATTCAATGGAGAAAGAACAATATTTTCAATAAATGGTGCTAGAACTGTATATCCAAATGCAAAAGAACGAAGTTGGACCCCCTCCTATGCCATACACAAAAATTAACTCAAAACAGATCAAAGACCTAAATGTATGAGCTAAAACTATGAAACTCCTAGTAGAAAACACAGGACTAAATCTTCATGAACTCAGGTTAGGCAAAGCTTTCTTAGACACAAGACCAAAAGCAAAAGCAACAAAAGAAGAAATAGATAAATTGGACTACATCAAAATTAAAAACTTTGGTGCTGCAAATGATACCAACAAGAAGGTGAAAAGACAACTCACAGAATGAGAGAAAATATTTTCAAATCACATATCTTATAAGGAGCTGGTATCTAGAATATATAAAGAACTCTTAAAATTCAATAAATATAAAACAACTCGATTTAGAAATGAGTAAAGGGTCTGAAGAGACATTTCTCCAAGATAAATATATGAACGGACAATAAGTACCTGAAAAGATGTTCAACATCATTAGTCATTAGGAAAATGGAAATCAAAACCAAAATGAGATACCACTTCACATCCACTAGGATGACTATAATGGAAAAAAAAGAAAAGACAATAATAAATGTTGGTGAGGATGTGGAGAAATTAGAACCCTCACACACTGCTGGTGGGAACGGAAGACGCAACAGCCTCTTTGCAAAATTATTCGCTAGTTCCTCAACAGGTTAAACACAGTTACCTTATGATCCAGCAATTCCACTCCTAGATACAGACCCAAGAGAAACGAAGACACGTCCACAAACAAACCTGTACACAAACGTTGATAACAGCACTACTTAAAACAGCCAAAAAGTGGAAACAACCCAAACAACCATCAACTGATAAAGGGATGAGTAAAATGTGGTACATAGTCCATAAAAAGGAACGAGGTACTGACACAGGCTACAACACGGAAGAACCTAGAAAACACACCAAGTGCAAGAAGCCAGTCATCAAAGACCACATATCATGTGGTTCCATTCACGTGAAATGTCCAGAACAGGCAAATCCAGAGTCAGCAAGTAGATTAGTAGCTGCCAGGAACTTCTGATGAAGTTTGGGGGGAAATTGGGAATGACTGCTAATGGCCACAGAGGTGACAAAAATGTCCTAAAATTAGACTGTAGTGATGGTTGCACAATTCTATGAATATACTAAAAATTACTGAATTGTACACTCTAAATGGGTGAGCTGTACGGTATGTGAACTTTATCTCAATAAAACTATTTTTTAAATTTTGCCCCCCCCAAAGCCCCAGTAAATAGTTGTATGTCATAGCTGCACAGCCTTCTAGGTGCTGTATGTGGGACACGGCCTCAGCATGGCCGGAGAAGCGGTGCGTCGGGGCGCGCCCAGGATCCGAACCCAGGCCGCCAGCAGCGGAGTGCGCACACTTTAACCGCTAAGCCACGGGGCCGGCCCTATTTTTTAAATTTTTATAAAGAATTTCTTTAATTAAAAAATAACCTAGTATACTCCCTTTAGACAAATAAGGAAGTGTCTGAAAAAAAAAATCTCAAACAATTTTGAAAGGTTGGACATTTCTGCTCAACAGAGAAGTAAAAGCTTGGGCATTTCTCCAACTCTACCTTAAGAATAAAAATAAAACTGAGGTTTTTTTGGACACCTGTTAATTTAAAGAGGAATAAAGCGTCCCCAAGGGCAAATTACCAGCACTTTGGAGCTGAAATTGTTTCATGTATTTCTTAAATTATTGGTGGGCTGTAAAACGCTTTGTAAAGTTTACACAAAGTATTTCATGGATCTTTCAACGCTTAGTTTTCCTAAAAGACTGCACACTGGAAACGGCTGAATCTTAGTACTGGAGCTTCCATTTCTCTAACAATTTTCTTGTCTTGTACCAAAGCAGCCCTTTCAATACCTCCTAATAACCCACAGCCAGCTGGGGCACAAAGACTAACTTGATAGTTTAACTGTAATCTTGGTACCCACTTTTATGGGTGGCATACTCTTTTTTTTCTAGTTCTATTCACCTCAGTACACTTTAGTTAAGAAAAATCTACATTTACATTATGTAAATTGTGGATAACGCAGATAAAAATAAATTACATCACATATCCATACCAGCTGTGCAAGTCAATAACCTCAGTTTCCTGTCTTAATGCAAAAATAGGTTAAATGTGTTATCTCTAAACCCACTAAATACATCACACACACACCCCCCATCACCATCACTTGGAGGGGTAGGGCTGATACCAAAACAAAAACAGTGCGAGAAAATGCAATTACACAACATGCTGAATTTCACACGTTTAGGTTTGCTAAAACTTAAAGCTTGCTAAAACAAGCTTGCGGATTTTAAAAGAAGAAACCAACACATGCTCATGATAAATTCAAACAGCATAGCAAGGTGTCAAATGAAAAACAAATGCCCCAACATTATTCTCTACCCCCAACCTCCTGTTCTTTCCCCACTGCAGCAACCACTGTGGACAGTTTCTAGTATATCCTAAAAACCCTCAGAAATCTTTATACATATACAAGCATCTACATACTTAAATACGTATGTGCCTATTCCTTTTGAAAACCATAAACATGAGTTCATCATACACAGACTGTACTTTAACCCCTACTTGACACTGTATCTTGGACATCTCTCCCTCTCTGCACACACATTCACCTCATTCTTTTTAATGGCAACACAGTATTCCATTGTATGAAAGGCTAGTAAATTTATTTTAAATTAGTCTCCACTAACAATGATCCATTGAGATGTTCTGCGTTTACTTCTAATACCAAAAATAGTAGAATTGCTAGATCCAATAACACGGACATATTTAATTATGATTCCAAGAGATTATACTAATTTAAATATTCCTCCAAAGGTGAATGAACATGAACCCACGAAAGTAGGTCTTTCTATCACCTTGTCAACTCTGGGTATTATTCTTTTTCACTTTCCCAATCTGATTAGTGAAAAATATCTTCATTTTGAATTGTACTTTTAAACTATGAGTAAGACTGAGCATCTTTTCACATATTTATTGGCCACTTGCATTTTTTCCTAAACTATCTACCCCTGACCTTTGTCCATTTTTCTATTTTGTGTCTTTTCTGTTGATTCATAGGAACACTTTTTGTAAATTAAGGGAAACAGATCTCTGTCCTATGAATCACTCTGCGTCATTTGTGTTTTGACTTTGTTTATATTTTGCTATGGACAAGTTTCTAATTTTCACATAGTCAAATTCATCAATTTGGCTTATGTATCTTCTGTCACAACTAGAAAAGCCTTGGCCATTCCAAGATTATCATTTAAAAAGTTCACTCTTTTCTCTTAATAATACTGTTTATGGATCCACTTTTAACACATTTTAATATGGTTATATATTACAGCTACATACTATTTATTCTGCTGTAAATAAAGGGTATGGATCCAACCTCAAAAGAAGCTATTCACAACTTATGATTTGGGCACTGCTACCCCAAGGGAGAGGGCCAGGCCTCCCCATAACAAGGAATATTTATGAACACATACTCTGGGCCAGCTACTGTTCCCAGTGCAAAATCATCTGAAGACACTAGTGATCACCCCATTTTACAGATGAGGTGACTAAAGGGCAGATCAAGGGCACAGCACTGGTAAGGGGCAGAAACTACATCTAAACTCACGCTCCCTGTCACCAGAATCAGCTCTTAACTACTGAACCAGACTGCCTCTGGACAGGCAACCAAAAAGCCTGAAAATGCACACCAGAAATGCGTCTAAGTGAATTCTCTCCTGCAAAGCATGCTTTCCCTTTTCCTATTAAACATATAACTTTACCTAGCTTAGCTTAAACACTAAATCTTAATATGATACTTCTGAGCAACATCAAACTACATGCAAACCTCCCATGTTCACATCAAGTTGTGAATGTATGTTACATATGTCAAGGTGTGCTGCGGTGCAATCATCTACCTTTCTCATTGCGTCCATTTTCATCCCCAATCCCTAAAGCTGTGCACCACTGGAAGTAGCATTCAGTCTATTTTGCAGGAGTTTTAAGCTGTATGAGAAGTCCAAACCACTCTGTGGTTCTTATCTGAGCAGTACCACCCCAGCTCCCTGGGGCCTTGTGGGTCAGTGGTCAGAAAGATGGGGGCAGTGTTTTCACAAAGACTGATAAGTGCTACTGACATCTGGGGGTTGTCAAGCATGCTAAATATCAGCTCTGCACAGGCTCCCTCAAGAGAAACAACTGCACCACTCTAAACACCAACAGCCCTGCCCCCGGGACACACTTGCTGAAATCATTGCTCCCAAATGCCACAGCTCACTTAACAACCTTATGGCTTTTTCTTTATCTCTTCTAAAATAGCCTTATAGAATAAATACTTTTTTGATCAGGAGCTCTGGACTTTGTTTACAGTACCTAATTTTTTTCACTCTCAAAGTCTTACAAACACCAGGAAGGGGGAATGGAAGGACAATGCTGAGTGGAATAGAGGGGGTGAAGGAAGTAAATTATATTAAAAATTTAAAAGTTAATACCTTAGAGACAGGCACCTCCACACCCTAAGGATTCCTGGTATAAGGGGGAACGTTTATCGATCCTGACTGACTCTATTCATAGAAGACTCGCCCTAAACTGTTCGGGGAAAATTGAGACCAAGAGAGTGCTCCAGAGGGATAAGTTTGGGAGGGTCGGGGTGGAGGGGGTCCAGATGGGGACGCGTGTGTGTAACCTGATAATTGCTTCGCGCCATAGCAATTCGCGCCATAAAATGTAACTGTTTAAATGTTTTAAATTAGCCAATCATGTAAGACCGCGCCAACCTTTTCCCTCTTTATGCTTCCGAATCCTATAAAAGAGCTTGCCCCTTAAGGTTCGGGGTCGACCCCTCTGTCTCCTGCGAGAGATACGTGTCGACCCGGAGCTCCGCTTAATAAAACCTCGTGCATTTGCATCAAGCTCGGTCTCCTGTGTCTGTGGGTCCGCGCCTTCCCGAGACTGGAGTTGGATTTCCTTTTTGGAATCCTACAGGGGCACCTCCCTAGTAATCCGGGAATACCTTCAGGTTCTCCATAATGAGGGGCAAGTGGAATGAGCATCAGCCTTGCTCTCCAGCACTCTGAGCCCTTTCTTTCTGCCACGCCACAGCAGGAAAAAGAAGTCAGAGACTCAGCTCTGCTAGACCTCCTGCTTCCAAGAAAATGCTATCCCCTGACAACCCTCATCCCTCCCCCCACCCCCCATCATAAGGAAATAATTTACTGCTTCATGCTTTTCAAAGCCTGTAGCCAGAAGCCGCCGCTGGGCGTAACGATTTGCATAGAGCAGCTCACTGGTTAACCAACTTTCTAATCGGCCTAATACCCCTTACTCAACAACCTGCAACATTCACATACTACATGGCTTGGTAAGAAAGCACACTCTTAAAACTGCTTTCTGTTAAATCCTATGATCCACAGACAGAACTTTCTGAAAAAAATTTAAACAACTGCTTGGGAGTTTAAGAGAGGCGACAAAAGGTTTAAACTGATTTTATTACAGCAAAATACAGTGTACAAAAAAACGATGTGAGATTTCAACCACAAGATTATGCTTAAAATCTGTAGCCATGAGTTCTTTGTTGAACTGCTCTGCAAAGACAGCAGATGTCTTCAGAAAAAGCCCAATCTGCACCCATTTACTCTTTTGTCATTTACCAAGTATCAACCGTGTCCTGGGTGCTGGAGCATGGCAAAGGCCAGGAGAGCAGGTGGCAGCCCCTGCTGCACACTGATTAGCCCTTTGGCCTTGAAAGAAGCCCTGACCTCGGGGGGCCTATCTCCTCCTCAGTGACATAAGAAGGTGGACATGCCACTCCCTTAAGACCCTTCTAGCTCCAGAAGACCACTGTGTGACTTCCCAGATTCTCACAGTCCACTAGGAGTACGAGCATCACTCTCATCAGAAACCTCCCAGTCAGCAGCGAGCCTTTCTCTGCTTGCTGCCAACCGAACACTTCCTAAGATGGTTCTCACTTCAAACTGCCTGACCATTATTCTTAAAATCTATTTGAGTGTGCTAAAAGTTCCAATATTTTGGCTTCCAATGAAAATTTCTCATACCCAGAGGCACAATTCCCCTTTGTCAGCATGTCCCAACGTGCAGTCTATGGTTTGGGTAGACGCTAGGGAGTCCCATAACCAGGAGTCGCAGCATCAGCCCAACTGTGGTCCTCTACGGCCCATGAGCCATCGTCCATTCCCACCTTCGACGCTGCCTCTTCTACTATACAAAACCACTGCATCCCTCCAGAAGACCCAGGCGAGCAAGTCATTTCAGGCTTGGGAGGCCGGCAGGAAGAGGAACTAAACCAGAGCTCCCTAGAATGAAGTCGCGCTGCTTCTGAAGATAGGAAGTTCCCGTCTCTGGAGTTGTTCACTTATTATAGTACAAGAAATCTGAGCACAACTGGGCAGGAGGAGCAGAAGACTCTTCCAGCCACTTCCAGCACTAACTTTCTGGGAGTTGGTCCAAATGGAGGTGGGGGGCCAGCTCCTCCCTCACACACCTAACAGGAGTGTGAACTGGTCAGTCTCTCTGAAGGAGGTCTGCAACGGCTAGGGCTTCTGAGCTCATCATCCTATAGTCGGTTCTGCAATACGTACTTGCTCTGGACATGCAAATTTGTTCCAACAGGATTGATACTGAAGGAGTTCAGAGCACCTCACCCCAAAATATGCTGCCTTTGGCATATTGATTATTTCGAGTTAAAGGCATTTGAGAAACAGCAGGTGCAAAAAGGGCACTTTTTCTTCCTGAAAGCAGGAGATAAAACTCCCACATGAAAGATGTCCTCCCTGTACCAGGAGGAAGACATTCTTATCAAGGATGAGAAGCTGAGATGGAGAGAATTCTATTTAAACAGACCTTGTTAAAATCATTATCTTCCTTTCGCCTCCCCACATAGATTACTCACTTTTCCACAATTGCCTCTCTTTGTGCAGCCTACTATAAAAGCAAGTAGGTTTTGCTGTTTCTTTGGGCCTTCATTATGGGGTCTCCCAAGTCACATAAAACTTACATTCAATAAACGTGTATGCTTTTCTCCTGTTAATTTGTCTTCACCAGTTTAATTTCTGGACCCAGCCAGAGACCCTAAAAGAGTCAAGGAAAGCTTCTTCCTCCTCTACCATGTTAGCGACACATTTGAGGATAACAGGACGTGCAATTTTTGTCTGAGAAACACTAACTGAAGGCAGAACACTGCGCCCAGCTTAACTGAGCTGCGTCCATCAATGCACACACTTCAGTTCAGCAAGTGCATTAGAGTCTCTCCAAAGCCCATATGGAGTTACAACATTCCACCCAATTTCAAATAACCCTTCGGCTACTTCACAACAACTAATACGCTGCCACTCTTCCAACACTCACTTTCACAAGCAAATTTGAGGTCTTTTTCAAGGTCAAGTGCCAAATTTTTCATAATATTTATACATTTCTTAACCATTTAACATTTGTAAAACTGTAATACCATTTTTTCTAGGTTCCTTTTTTTTTTTTTTAACGTCACTGACAAAGTTTTTGAATGCTGTGCCCCTAACCCCATTTTTCCCATAAGGCCTATGGTTTTTATTGTGCGATTTCACATAGTGTCATTTTTAGGATTGCATATTCACGTTGCATTACAGTAGAACTATTTCCTTTAGGCTGTAGCCTAAAGTAAGATGCATGGGCTTAGAGAAAGATTACATGAGTTATTTACAATAATTTTTTAAAAAAGAGCAATACACTAAATGTCTAATAAGAAGAAAATAATGAAATAAATGTTGAGATGATCAATTAAACATGATACAGCCATTAAAATGCTTGCTTTTAAGAATTCTTATATGTGAAAATATTCACAATGTCATGTGAAAATGAGTTAAGATATAAAACAGTAGAGAACAGTCTAATTTATTTTAATACTAGAATAAAATAAAATACTAACAGAGCTTGTTCTGAGATTACAACTGATATTTATTTTCTTTATACTTTTCTATATTTCCCAAATTTTCTATGATAACTATATATTACTTTTAGAAAGCAGAAAATATTGTTTTAAAATTGGTTTTCATATAACATTACTTAATTTATCATTTGCTATAAAGATTCCATCAGCATCTAGTAAGATGACCCACCTGTGTTTCCATCACTAATGCTGAAATTCTGACTCTTATCCCTTCTTCAAGGTGCTACGTACTGTAATCCTTACAACAACATTTTGAGAAATAAAAAGGCAATAGAGGAGTTAGAATACTGAAAAATATTCAATGAATGTCCCCCCCCAAAAGATAAGAAAGAACAAAGAACAGATGGGGAAATGAAAATACCAACAATAGGGGCCGGCCCCATGGCGTAGCGGTTAAGTGCACGCACTCTGCTGCTGGCAGCCCAGGTTCGGATCCCGGGCACGCACCAATGTACCGCTTGTCAGGCCATGCTGTGGCGGCGTCCCATATAAAGCGGAGGAAGATGGGCAGGGGTGTTAGCCCAGGGCCAGTCTTCCTCAGCAAAAAAAGAGGAGGACTGGCATGGATGTTAGCTCAGGGCTGATCTTCCTCACAATAAAAAAAGAAAAAAAAAGAAAATACCACCAATATATAGCCTTAAGTTCAAACACGAATAATTACATTAAACGTAAAAGATCTAAACATCCAATTAAAAGGCAGAGATTGTCAGACTGGATCAAAAAGCAAGGCCCAACTATATGTCATTTATTGGAGACACACCCTTACATATAGTACACAGATGGGTTAAAGTTGAGAGGATGGTATGGCCATCAGACAAAGACTTGAAGATAAAGAGCATTACCAGAGATAAAAAGGATCATTTTATAAAAGGATCAATCCACTAAAGAGACATAACAATCCTAAATGTGTGCACACCTAATAGAGCTTCAAAATATATTAAATAAAAATTGGCAGAACTAATGATAGAAACAGATAAAAACACAATCATAATGGGAAACTTTAATACCCTTCTCCCAGTAACTGACAGAATTAGATCCACCCCCCCCACAAAAAAATCAGTACAGATGGAGAAGATTTGAGCAACATCAGCAACCAACTTGAACACTATACCCACTAACTATAGAATATATGTTATTTTCAAGGGCACATGGAACATTCACCGAGACATACCATATTCTGAGCCATAAAACAATAGGTTCAAAAGAAACAAATATATACAGAATATGTTCTCTGATCACCACAAAAGTAAACTAGAAATCAATAGCAAAAATACTCCTGGAAAATCCTCAAATATTTGGAAAATAACAACACACTTCTAAATAACCCATAGATCAAAGAAAAAAATCACAATGGAAATTAGAAAATATTTTGAACTGAATGATAATGAAAATACAACATATCAAAATACGTGGGATGTAAAATATGGCTTTAGTTAGTTATTTTAAAGAAAAAAGAAAGATTTAAAATAAAAGTCTAAGCTTCTGCCTTAAAAATCAATAGAAAGGCAGACTGAACTCACAGTAAGTAAAAAGAGGGAAATAAAGAACAGAAATCAATGAAATAAAAAACAAACAACTGACAACGAAAAAAATTGTTTCTTTCACAAGATTAATAAAATTGATAAACTCTTAGCTAGAGTCATTAAAAAAGGTGGGGGCACAAATTACTAACATCAGGAATGATCAAGGGGACATGTATTAAGTACATTGTTATTTAGAATATGTAATCTTGAAACAAACCCATAACAGATTCCTACAAAGGACTTGCATTTAGAAAATCCATTACATTAACCCCAATCAGTGTTGAAAAATCAGGCAGGGGATGACATGATTAGAACTGTACTTGAGCTAGTGGTGTGGAAAAATGATCATGCAGTGAAAGGACTAGAGGGAGGAAAATCAGTTCTATCTTCCTGCCTCTAAGTCAACCCCATCAACACTGGCCTTACTCTGAGGTTGTCGCTCCCTCTTTGGTCAAGCCACAGTACACTACAGTGCTCACTAGCGTACAGTTTATCAAAGTAATTCCTCATAACTTGTCCTCCACACGGACAACTGTCTCACTCAGACTCCATTCCCATCTTCTTCTGTGGGTCTTCCAGGACTGAAGAATCGAAAAAGTGAAACCACGTTTCCCAGACTCTTTGCTGTTAGGGTCCTGACAATTATCAACACTCATAATATTTGGAAGGTGACAACAAGGTGGGGGTCACCCTTCTGCTGTTGTGTCTGCTGCCAGGCAAGGTCCTGGGACAGGACAAGCAGTTGCAACTGCCAGACTCAGGGCTCCTACGTTGAGCCACCAGCTGCGTGGGTGTCTAGAGGCAGCTACAGTGGTAGCAGCAGCTTTGGCTTCCAGACGTGTGGATTACTGCTGCAGCGGTGTGTTCTTAAATCCAAGAGCTCCAAGGGGAGCCCCCTGATTCTTGTTCCTCTAGTTCTTCTTTCTTAAACAGCTAATTCCCTACATTAAATCCCCTTCTGCTTAAAATATCTAGAACGGTATCAGTTTCCTGCATTGAACCCTGACACACCTGCATTACCACTTTACAGATAACAGGGAGTCTTAATAACGTCTTATTTTAATCCCTTTCAACAATCACATAAGGGAGACAAGACACCATCTGATGAACAAAGAAACTAAGGCTCAGAAAAACTTAAGAACTGGGAACAGCAGTGAGCTCCCCAACACTGGAGAAGTTCACACACACCAGATGTACACTTAGGAGGGGCATTAACAAAAGACATCTAAGCTTCAGATGGGGAATTAAAAGGGATGCCTTTTAAAGTCTCTTCCAAAAGTTTCTCTGATTTCACGACCTGCCTCAAAAATCACCACACAAACAGCAAAACCTGGATCTCTCCAGAACTAGACTTGCCTCTCCAAAATTTTCCAAAGAACAATAAACTCCCAGTGGATTAGATTCAACAGACTTAAACAGAAAAAAGAGGGTTCGGGGTTGAAGGAAGAGGAAGAAGAGGAAAATCAGGGGGTTGGAGGCTATCTCCAGACTACATTTTGGCAGGTTACAGGAGAAGTGAGAATAAATGAACTTCAGTATCCTGCAATTTGGAGACAGGAAGCGCCCAAGCCTCTTCACCACCCACCACGGGCCAGCCCCCAATGTGCTCAGGCTGTAACCTGCTCCTCCTTTGCCCTGGCAACCTGCTCAGATTCCTCCCTAAAGTCAACCCCAAACCATATTCCACTGAAACCCCACTAGCTACTGGTCTCCCCCTCCATTGCCAGGTCTTAAAAGATAATAACCTACCCTCCCTGGCTTCAGTTCCTAAGCTCCCCATTACCCCCCAACCCACAGCACTGTAGCTTCTGCTCCCTGGAAACCAATGCTGCCAAACCCCCTAGGATTCTTGGTCTCCCTCTTACTGACTTCTTGGTGTCATCCAACAGCTCCCTCCCACTTCTCAGGCTCTTTCCCCTCCAGGTAGGCTGTACCCTCATTTAATTTTCTTTCTTTCCTTGTTTGCTACAGGGAATGTCTGCCTTTTAAATGGAGATGTCTCGGTTGTCGTCTTTCCCATCTCCTTCTACATCTGGTTTTTTTAGATCATAAGATTCCTTTGAGAAGCTAAGGACCCTCTTCTAGGAAAAGGGTTCAGAATACACAGAGACACAACTGTGTGTGTGACTGCAGGGCTGCATGGAAACCCTAGAGCCCATTCCTGGGGACCCAGCTCTCCACATGCTCCCAGGGTGGGTTCATCTACTCCCAGGGGAGTGTCTCCCTCAAGGAACCGCCTGCTTCCTTCCCCTTCCCAGGCATAAAAAGTCCTAAGCTGAGCTACACAAACCTCAATCTGGGTCTGCGAAGAAGTTCTGCCGGAGGAGAAATCTTATTGATACACAAGGAAATCCAGCATCAATTCACTAGTTGCTCCCAAGCATGAAAGTCGGCCTACTTACTGCCTTTTAATTACATTATGCTAGGTACCCAATTAATATTTATCAATTCACATATTGCTTTAGAGGTCGTCGGGATTTTTTTTAAACATCAAATGAAATAAGTCAACAATGTCCTAGGGTCCTTAGAAGTAATGCCACCAAAGCCAAAGAAAATTCACTTTGCTAAAGAATCCTATTACAGAGAACAGTTTCATTCCTATGGTTACAAAATACTGCCATTGTTTCTAAGAACGCCACTGGAGGAGTTCAGTGAGCATGGATGGAGTCAAGAACAAAAGGCTGAATTCTTCCCCAGTTTTGGTGAGCCACACACGCCAAGGATCAGAGCATTAAGAGACTCAGCCCTCTGTTAAATTGCTGAGATACAAAGGGAGAACAAAAAACTGGAAAATAAATCCCATTAAGACCTCGACAGCTTTGTTTCTAAGTATGGCCAGTTTATAAAAACGATACTTAAACAGAAGTCTGATTTTCCATCTCTCCTGGTTATCTTCGCAAAAATAAGATTTAAGGGGTCGTATGTACGTGTTTTTCCTACTTTTGTTTTGACTACACAGTTTTCATGAGAGGGAAAAATGCTGTCTAATCACTATATATTGTAACCTTACTTCAAACCCACAAATTGTTTCAAAATTTATCCTGTGATAAAAACTCACTCTAAGTTTTTCCATAACAGCTGTTTTCCTTACACATCAGCTCGACTTTAATCTCACAAGGCAAACTACAGAAGAAAAGCCTAAAGTAAAAGCCTGTTTCCTTTAAAATTCAAACACATGTTTTATGTAATCAAACCAATCCACTATTTGAATGTCCTACACACATACTACGCTGACTCCCGGAAAATGTTCTAAAACCTTTTAAAATATCGTTAATACACAAGCTAGGCGATAAGAGGATATCCTCACTGGCAGCATTTTAAAATACACTTTAATCAGGGATGGGAAGATTCACTTTGGACTACTTGGAAAACCTGACCATCAGGGACAATCACAGTGGTTTAGATTAGTAACTAGATCGACATTGCTCTCAGCCTCCAATCTCAACCCTAAATTCCACTGACAACAGCAACATGTAATGAAAATTCACTAACAGTGCTGCTCAGGACACTAAGAGAACACAGGATCTTTATTTATAATTATAAATACTGAAAACAGCTCAGTCAAAGGATAAAATGGAATTGCGTCTAATGGCTCGTTCTGCAGACGTACCATCTTCTATGAGGACTCCCTTTTTAACGTCAAATTATCATAGATGAATTGGCCACTGCTCTGAAATACAAGTAGACGATGCCATCATTCTGGCTCTACCCTCTCTGAGTCTTCTAAATGGTGATTTACATTAAAATACCTGGGAAACAAGTAACTTTCAAGCTGCAGAGTTGACTCACTCCCAGATATTCAATATCTGTGGGAAATCTACAGGTGAAATTTATACAGAAAACAGGGCGGAAGCATGCAACGGGGATGGGGGTGTTACCTGCTATCTCATCAGCAGAGAGGTGAGTCAGAGGCTGCCTTCCACTCCCTACAGGTCAGCCCTCCTCAGCTCTCCCAGACTGGCCGCAGCCCAAAGCCCTTTGTCAGCTCGCCCACAGCAGCTATAAAGCTGCCCAAGAAAACAAATGTGAAGGAGCAACCTTCATGCTAACTCTCCACCTAACACGGCCACCTTCACTCTCCTTACTGTTCAAGGTAAGTGACAGACTCAGCTTTCCAACACTCTGAACCTGGCTAACCACACAAAGGCGTCTCCAAACCACCCTTTCTGCATCAGCTCACCAGTGAGCTACACCAGCCAACAGTTCCACATCAGCCAAATCACCACCACCTTTGTCGTGTGGGAGAGCAATTATGTGGGCGTTTTACTGCATTTTGCCTGCGTTTTATAAAAAAAAGTATAGAAAAATAAAACTGCCGATACTAGTGATAAGAAGCATAGGATTCAAACTTTATGTAATTGAAACAGAGATGAGCACCTTCATAGAGCAGGAAAACAGGGACTCCGATACCATCTAGACAGTTGGTATCTGTCTAAGTAACTGGAAAGAAAAAGATCCAAGTTCAAGAAAATGTTGAAAACGACTGAAATATATTGATGATGGCATCTAAAGGGGGCGTAATTAGGAATTTTCTCCATTTTTAGGCCTTTTGGGAATTGAAACACACAAACTTATTAGCACAGAAGCCTATTAACTGACTTTCACGTGGTCAACCTCAACGCTTCTGGAGAAATCGTCATGTTTGAAGGCAGGGGATGACTTCACCCGAATCTAAGCCCAGAAAACATTCACGGCTGCAGAGGAGGGGCTGCGGTGTGTTAAAAACTTCCTGGGTCACCCCACAACTCAGCAAAAAGAGTAGGATCAAATATAGCACCTACAACATAATCCCAATTTTGCAAAGTAAAATCATAAATATCAAATATGAGTGACTGGTTTATAAAATATCAAAATACAGTTCTCTCTGGGTGATGACATGTGATTTTTTCCTGTGTTTCATAAATACCCCAAATTGTTCAAAAAGCATCAGTCATGGAAAGAGTGAACTTTTGCGCCTGGATCCCTTCCAAGGGTGGAAGCAACACGTGATAGGAGGGCCTAACATTTCCAATCACTATAAACAAAGAGCTGGGGGGGGCGCGGGGAGAGTTTTGTAACCAAAAGCACTCCAGGGGGTTCAGCCAGGTCACGGGCAAGTGCTTGTCTAGGAGAGAGGAAGCACATCCACACAGTCGCCAAGAGTCGATGTCTGGGCATCAGATGACCAAGTGCCAGAGCCGTGGGCAGGTCTAAGAGCAAGTTCTGAGAGAACGCTCAAAACAGGGGAAGATCATTACGGAGGAAATGCTTCTTGAGCTCGTCCTTAAAAGTAGAGATTTGAGTTTTACAAAGAAGGAAGGACATTTCAGGGAAATCATTACTATTATGTGATGTGTAACTGACTTTTTAAAGTCTTCAGGGACTGTGTGTTTCTGCTTTAAGCGACAATCTAGAGGTGATCAGATGCCCTGATCAGGAAGCCCCCTTCCAGCTGACATTTAATCAGAGGCCACACTCTTCAAGTCTCCTCCGTGGGCTTCAGTTACCTCTAACTCAGATGACCGCAGGTTTTGTTAAACAGCAGAATGGTGAGAGGGTGAGAGCTGCAAGAACTCTTGGCACATAGCAAATCCGTCCAAATCCTTGCACCAGGAACCCGACCAAACGTTAGCATGGCTTCCAGCAGCCTAAGGCTGCATCCCTGGGATGACCCGGCTGCATTTTGCCTTTTGAGTTCTTATCTGGAAAAGCTCAGGGCTGTCAAAAGAAATTTACTGTTGGTTCTAGCCAACAGCTCAGATAGGCCCTGGCCTCCCTTTCTTAGAGAGTTCACTAAAGAGGGCTTACAATAGTGACTCCTTCCTCTGTCCTTGGAGGTGTTTCTGTATTTCCTACAACTCTGGAGTATCTCTCTCAAGGACCCAAATGCCATTCCTTGGAAATGTAGTCATCTGGAAGGATGGGGCCTGTGTCCCAGTCTCTGTGGAGGGACAGAAGCTAGCAGACACAGCTGGCCTAATCCCCTGTGCACTGACCAACCCCCTGTAACTTTTTTCTGCCCTGACTACTCGGGCCCCCACTCACTCCTGCTCCCTACTCCCTCTTTCTCCCTCTAAAACCCCCAGTTACCTCCACACAAATCGGAATAGAGCTCAGCTATTTCCCCTACTGTCAGTGGTTACTGAATGAAACCTGTTCTCACTGCTTTAACTAAGGTCCAGCTTTAGGTATCCTTGATGATGGACAGTCCCTGGTGGCATTTGTGGCTTTGTTAATTAACATAAGAAACATCAGAAATGAACTTTCATTGGGGAATATCTCAGGGATCAAGTAATATGATCTGCCTGGAAATACCTTGGCCTGGGCATGGCTGCCCTTACATGAACTGGCTATAAGGACAGAGGGAGTCTTCACCAGAGAATGGTACCGTGGGCTGGATGCATCCCTACAGTCCACTGGTTTGGCCATCTTGGTCAAGTTCTGCCTACTAGATTGTTGTCACATCTGCCTCAGGTGAGCATGCAAACTGCATGTTGGTGCACCAAGGGCCAGGAGCTGGAACTTCGTGAAGACTCAGATTAGGCTGCAGGACTGTTCTGTGCCTGCCCGCCAATCAAGGTCTGCATGTGGGGCAGAACTGGTTTTCCTCATAACCTGGACCACATTATGAGGAGGAAGCCACACCTCGCCCACCCATAACTACTGGCAACCGCCAATATCTACCAAAACAGCCTAATAGCTGTGTATTCAAAACTGCCTTAGGTCCATTAAAAGTAACAATAATGAGCAACAGGTACTCATTATTTACTCATATTGTAATACGAATAACAAGGAATAGCAGTCTCAGTTAAGAGCCCCAACTCGAGTCTGGTGGACCAGGGTTCAAGGCTGGCTCCACCCCCACGTAACATCAGTCAAGTGCACTTATTTCTCGGTACTTCAGCTGCCTCACCTGCAAAAGGAGGCCATTCAGAACATTACCCACCCCAACTTGAAGATATAATGTAGGTAAAAAGAGCACACTGAAGGCATGAAATAATCTTCAGTATTATTATTATCATTAATTCTCATACTTCCCGGAGTAAACCCTGCCCAGCCTTACTCTCAAAGTACCTTGAACAGGTTGTCCAGATTTTTCAATTACACATCTCATTTCTCGTCTGACAGTGTGTACTGTCATTTTCTGTGGCTAGCTTCCTCCACATTTCCACCCGCAACTAGCCCTTAAGTCCCAGGAGAGCAGGGAAGCCCTTTGCCCCTCACCCAGTCCCCAGGGGGCTACCACAGTGCTGGGTACCCAGAAGGTGTGGAGTGGCCATTCTCCTGTAATCTCTGCTCCCATTAGTATCCATTAGCCAACAGCCTAGGAAAATCTAAGTGTATATCAGAGTCAGTGCAAAAATAAGATGACCTGGAGACTGTCCAGGCACAGGTGGGTAATAGCCACCAACAAACTAAGATTTGAGGGGTTCCTGACTCTGTGCCAAACGCTGGACTAGAGACTTTATGTCTGTTATCACACTAATCCTCATAATAACCCTAGGAGGTATCACCACACTCATTCTACAATTGAGGAAAACTGAGGTTGACAGAGGGTAACATGTCACAGACACCCCTTGTTGTCCAGATTTCCCAATTCAAACCCAGACCTGAGTCCAAAGCCCAGGCTCTTTCCTGGATTACACACTGTTCCTGACTGTCCTCAGTTAAAGTCCTCACAATGTCTATCTCCAACCTCAAACTTCTGACTTAAATATCCAACTGGTGACTTACCATCTCCATTTAATTTATAAAAGGCATCTCAGATGTAAGACAGCCAAAAGAAAACTACCAGTTTTCCTCGCCAAACATCCTCCTCCCTTCAAGCCTCCTCCCTCACCTCAGTGAGTGGCACCATCAGCTCTCCAGTTGCTTGGGCCAAAAACAGAACCTCTCATTCCAGCACCCAACTTCTAACCCATGCAGAAGTCCTGCTCTGCCTCTGTAGTATGCCCAGAAGCCAGCGCCATCCACTGTGAGCCCCATTCCTCTCTCCTCCTCGGACTACAGCAACAGCAGATGGCCAGGACTCAAGCTCCAGCCGGAAGAAGTTTTGCTCACTGCTGAAGCCCAGAACACTGCCTGCACACAGGAGGAGGCAGTTAAAACTATTCACTGAATGAACAGCTCTGACTGCTCTCCCTACCTCCACTCTAGTCCTTGATCCAGTCGAGCCTTCACAGCACCAAAAGATCTTCTAAGTCAAACCACAGCTCTCACTGTAACAGGCATAAAACTCAAACTCCCAATGGTGGCTGACAGGCTCTGGCCACATCTGGCCCTGCCTGCCTCTCGAACTCATCTGTGACACTCCAGCCGCCCTCGACTCCCTCCTGTTCCTCCAACACCCTGGAAAGCTCCTTACCCAGACTTTGTTATGGGTGCCTCTCCTTACTGATTAGTCTCAATTCCAGCGACATCTTCGCAGATAGGCTTCTCCAGCAACCCTATCCAAAGCCACTCTGCCACCCAGCCTCATTACAGAACCAGTACTTACTGTGTCATTGTTCACATGCTTATGGAAGGCCGCCCCAGCCCCAACTGGACCCACCACTGAGGGCAGAGATGTCTGTCTGGCTCACTGCCATAGCTCCAGCTCCTGGCACATAGTAGGTGCTGTGATACTGTGATATAATCAGAAATGTATATTTGGTCTTTGTCCCCAGTAGGGGAGACCCAGGAGACTTGTGATTGGAGTCTGAAATGGGGCCGGGGTGGGGGGGAGCATTCTTGTGGGACTAAGCCCTTAACCTGTGAGATACTAACTCCAGATAGTTAGTGTCAGAACTGAACTGAATTGTTGTACCTCCAGCTGGTGACCAGAGACCTGGGGAACTTGGGGGAGGGGGGACACCATACATTTGATGTCAGAAGTGCTGTAAGTTAAAGCAGTTCATAGGTGCTCAAATTTAAAAAAAAAGGTTCATAGACTTAGCTTCCGATGGTGCTGAGTCTTTTTTAAATGTAAACTTAACAGCCCCATGCAGAGGAAATCACAGTGTCATCACCCCCTCAGTGCCCTGAGACCCACCGCAGCGATGCCTCAAGCAGTCCCAAGAAAGCAGAAGTCAACTTCCCTGTGATGAACAGTCAGGACTGGGTTCTTTCCAAAGTCCTGAGAGGGGGATTTTAGAAACAAGTTATTAAATCTTGCCAAAATATCAACCATACCAATAATTCTTTTACAAGACCCACTTGAGTACTGGTAATAATTTTCAGAGCTCTAAATTAGCTGCTTGGAGTCACAGGGGCTTTCAAGGGACTAGAGGACAGATGCTCCCTAAATCTCTGTAATGTAATTACTATATAATGAAAAGTGCTGCATCAGATTGGAAATAAAACAACAATGAAAGATTTGCAAAGCTTTCTTGAGATTCATGACATTCAGAAAACAGCCTTTTCTGGTCCACCTTGGTCTCAGAAGCCATGGTAAGGTGGTAGGCATCCTTTCTCTCTCCTTGCCTGACACACGGCAAGTCATTACACTTCAAGTCAAAAACCAGCCTGAATGCATGCCAAGTACAGTATCAGACCTCAAAAACCAAGCAATAGCTTCACATGGCTACTCGAAAGAGGACCGATCATCTTCCGGTATAATCGGCCGGTTACAGAAACCCACACTTAACCCCTGCATCACTCACGGGCTGGCCCCGACTGTCACAGGGCTGCATGTACTAGGAAGCAAGAACATCCCCGTACCTAACGCCCCGCGGAGTCAGATTCATTTGTGAAAACACACCATTAAAACTCTGTAAGAAATGCTGATCATCAATATGAGTAAGAAGGAGGGTGCTCGAGTCTGGAAGATTTTACCTACTTCGTTTTTTCTAACTCTGCAGGAAGGAGTGAAATTATCATTAAAGGGTTAAAACCTACTAATCCGGCCCTGATGCACCACTAACTGGTAGGAGACGCCTATCTCAAGTGGACGTAGGTGTTTTAAGGTATCATGAGTTTAACAGGCGAGAGCTGCAAAACAAGTTTGGACAAGTTCAGTTGGAAGGAGGGACGGGAAGGCTCGCGCTCTGCCAGGGAGCCGTGTTTGGCTCCAGCCAGGGCTGGGTCGGGAACCTCAGCGAGCAGGGCTGAGTCTTCCCTGCGCCCAGACCTGAGCACCGGAGTTGGGAAACCAGGCTTGAGAGGTTCTTGAACGTACAGAGCTAATGCCATGCGCAGCCTGTTTGGGCCATATGACCCGAGTTTTGTTCAGGGCATGCGAAAGGAGACGTTGCCCAAACCCATGTCCTTCCTTGGGTTCATCAGGTGGGCAGAGACGGGCATTCTACGGAGCTCAGAACTACACACTCGCGCCCTAGAGGGAGGGCGACACGCTTCAGAAGCAGAGGGGATCCTCCGCCCGAGCCCTGCCCGCCCCGCCCTAGGCGAAGTCCCTAAGGCCGGACGGGAAGACCTCGGGGTCACCCCTCGGGCTTCCCCGTGTCCCCTTACCGCACAGGGTTTCCCCGACGGTTGAGCGCTGCGCTCGGGCCCGAGGCAGTCACCCAGGCGGCGCGGAGTCGGCCCCGAGCGACCCACCAGCCACCCAACTTTGGGCCGCGGAGCTGGAGCGCGCACCCAGGGAAGCCCGGGGTGCCTGGGCTCCCGGCCCGGTCCCCGATCCGCCGCCCCCGCTCACCTGGCCGGCACAGCACTGCGCTGACATCGCGGCGGCCGACGACCCCGGGCGCGCGCGCTCGCTGCCAGCTCCCCGCCGGCCCTCCTGGCTCCCTCCGGCCTCGGGCGCCCCTCTCGCCCCAGCTGTCGCCGCCACGCCGAGCAGCCCCAGCTGAGCGCCAGGCACCGCGGCCTGGCTACAAACAAGCGCCGCCAAGCCCCGCCCCGCGCCGCAGGCCCCGCCCGCCCCCTCTGGCCGCGGCGGCCGCAGCCCCGCCCCGCGCCCGCCCCTTCCCGGGCGCACGGCCGCCGAGCAGGCTCGCCGCGGGCTCGCACTTCCGCTGGCGTCAGGCGGCTGATGGCCGCGGCCGCTTCCCGGTGAGGCGCCGGCCCGCAGTCCGCCCACCGTCGAGTCCGCCCACCGTCGGGCCCGCCCGGCGCGCCTGGGGTCCTGCGCCGGCCTGCTCGCGCTCGGTCCCTCGCCGAGGAGGGCGCAGCGCCCATCTGGCCCCCGGCTCCCGCGAAAGAGCTGGTGGCCGACCCCAGTAGAGCTTCGAGCCTTTAGTGAGCGAGTCCCGAGTGTCCCGCCCTAACCCGGCGCGGTGGGGACCGCCGGGTGCCGGTCTGCGCTCGGCCTCGCGCCAACTGGGATATCCGCGGGATCCCCGTTCCTGAAATCCCGATACCCCCCTCATCTGCCACGAAGACTTAGCAACTTTTGGGAAGGTCCCCTCCGCCCAAGCTTCCTCGATTCCTTGGCTGTTCTGCCCTGACGTTCCCACGGCACTTTGGGGGATCCGGTGAGAGCCGTTTCTGCGCTTCCCTGGATATTGAGCTCTTTTCCAGCCTCTCCCCCGCCGCCCGCCTGCCGGAGAGCACATCCCGGCCCGGGGACTCAGTTTGCATCCCTGCTTCCTCACGCGACCTCATTAACAGATAGTCCCCGATAACTGCTTGTTCTATGCAGAAGGCAGAGAGGACGCCCCTACTTTATCGCCCTACCCAAATCTGCTCTCACAGCCACTTCCCCAGGAAGAGTAAGCGAGTTTGTGTTAGTGCGAGCTTTGCGCCAAGCCCTTTTACTCTTTAAAACCGACAGTACTGTACCCACTTTAGAAATGAGGCCACTGAAGCCCAGACAGGTTAATTAACTTGCCCAAAGCCTCACAGCAAAGCTGCAGAAGCAGAACGGGGACTGGAATCCACGTGTCTGACCCCTCGCGCAGGATGCAGTCTGACTGGACTCGCTTCTAGACAGAGCCCTTGGCAAAGGATTGTCTTGTTGGGCAGTTTAGGAGCTGGAAACTAAGAGGAAAGTCACGTGGGAACCAGTCCTCGGTTATGAGCTGCACAGAATCTCCTAGAATCTCAGATGCGGCGTTTAGAGAAAGAGAAAGAATGGAGCAGGCCCTACTCAGAGCCATGGAAAGTGATGCGAGTTGGCTCTTAACTACAATTAGAAAATAATAATAAAATAGAATTTTTTTTACACAGCATAAACAGTATGAGATCAGCGCAGGAACCTGCTCGGTTGTGGCCTGTGATTCATCAGAAGCGGAGCATCCGGGCGGCCCTGTGGCCTAGTGGTTAAGTGCCCGCGCTCTGCTGCTGCCCGCTGGGTTCGGAGCCCCGGTGCGCACCGCCGCCCGGCTTGTCAAACCCTGCTGTGGCGGTGTCCCATATAAAGCAGAGGAAGATGGACACGGATGTTAGCTCAGGGCCAGTCTTCTTCAGCAAAAAGAGGAGGATTGGCATGGATGTTAGCTCAGGGCTGATCTTCCTGACAAGAAAAAAAAAGAAGCCAATGATCTCACCAAGACACTCGCTTGAGCTTCATTGTTGGCTGAGGCGGTCACTGTGACCCACTTCTCGCCTAAGGAGACTAGCTGGGCACCTAGAGTTTCTCAGCCAGGCAGCTTCCCGCAAAGGGAAAGGTGTGCAAGCTACATCAATTTGAGCCGGCTGGGACTCCAGGCCTCCTTGCCTTTTAGGGACTGGGGCTCAGGAAGGCGGAGAACCGTCGCCAGGGACCGCTGGGTTAGAGGCAGAGTGGGTCCTAGGATCCAGGCCTCCTGAATCCTGTGCTCTTTTTGCCAAATCCATGCCAATGAGGGAGGATTCTGTTGCTATATCAATGTCGGCCTTGCAGAGAAAGAGAATGCAAGTCTTGTTAATCCAGGAATTTGTGGACTGTGCCCCAAGTTACCAGAAAAGCACAGTGGACGCCGGAGCTCTTGGAACCAGGAAGTTGCAAATTTTACCTCCCCCAAGAACTGGCTCATGACCTCTGAGGCTTAGTTTTATCATCTGAAAAACAGGGCTAATAGTACATTCTCCAAGGATTAGATCAACTCACCCCTACAGACCATGCGGTACAGGGCCTGGCCTTCTTAATCACTGACTAAATAGTAGCCCTGAGTGGTGTTAATAAACGAGTTAAAAAGATGTTAAGAAATAATCTATGTAGGCTGATTCCCGCTCCCTGCTGGAAGATCTCAGAGGACTGTGGCCAGGTCTGGAGGTTTACCACCCTCCTGGCTCTGAGGGCTGCACAGTTACTATTTAAGATCTGGTTGGTAGCATCGTTTGTGTCTGGTGGTCGGTTAACAAGAAAAGAGGTAATGTCAGCAGACATAACATAAAACAGTGGCACCTTAATTTTATTTTAAGTACTCTGCAGACTTTTTCAAGGAAGACGGTTGTACACCGTGTCCCTACCATGCAGGCGGTTTTACAGTCCATCTCTTTTTATATGGATTTTTCAGGAATAAGCAGTAATAGATCTGTTTTCTTAAGACTGTAGCTCTTGGCAGACCATATGAAATATTTCCCCCACAAAAATTTTCTTAAATTAACTGAATTAGCTCCTTTTATACATTATAATTATATATGTATATATGACATATTATAAATAACCAGTTTATAATTTTCTTTTTTTCCTCTCCTCAATTTGAAGATTTTTTTGGCTTTTCCAAAAGCCAAAGGAAGGAGAAAATGTTGAGTTTAAAAACACTGCTCACTGAACTGAAAACAACAGTGATATACATTAAAGAAAAAAGCATAATAATAAATACTCGCTTTTTTTTTACCTTTAATGAGTTTAGAAAACTTCATTACAAATTTAATTTCTAGTCCAAGAATGGCTTAGAAGTAAATAAAATTAATTATTCTAATTCCCTAGAACTTTCTCAACTTTGAAAAAAGCCTAATGATGTGTTCTGTTGGTTTTCAAATATAAAAGGAAAAAATTCTCTAATTTTGACTTACAAAGTCTCTAGGGACCTCAGTCTAGTAGTGGAAGTTTAATTTATTTCAGTTACAAGTAAACAAGAAAGTATTCATTTAGAATAACTATAAATTTGGGGCCCCACGCAAAAAATAATCGGAACCTTGTAGTGCCCCCACCCCTCTCCTGGCAATTTCCTTTATTTCATTATCCTTTATTTCTATTAAATTAATATATGCACAATGTTTTTTAAACGGCAAAAATATTACAAGACATAAAATGAAAAATAGCTCTCCCTTCACCACACCCTGCCTTTCAGTCTCCTCCCCACAGGCAACCACTTTCAATTATTTTAGCAGTTTTTCCCTATTTACCTTCATATTTTCAAATAATATTCTTATGCTGTTATTTCCTGATCTGTTGATTGTGTTTCTTGTGTGTTATCTTTTATGTTCCATGTGGGCTGAAAGCTTAACCCACTGAGCACTTTCATTTGCTATCTTGCCAATATAATTATATCACAGTTTTCAAAAAATTAACAGTCAATGTTTATGGAATTATGGCTAGTAAGAATTATTCATTGCATAGCCACATAGTGTATGATGATAGCATTTCTTTCATGTCAACCTTTTACTTTTCAATCCCATCTCTCTTCCTGGAGAGCCGGGATGTTCTCATGTTTAGGGGTGGGGACTCCAGACCCAGACTCTGGGATGAGATCTTTGCATGGTCACTTTTTAGGTCTGTGATTTTGAGGAAGTGACTTCATCTGTCTGCCCGTCAGATTCTTCCTCTATAAGAGGAAGAGGATTAATCAACGTATGCACATTAAAGCACTAAGAAGGGCACCTAGAATGTAGTAAGTATTTGGTGTTATGTTTTAGTATTTGGTGTTATGTTTTACTTGGGTGGTTTTCTATGTAGCTAATCTTGATTTTTCTCCATTTGTCTATCTAATCTGTCATAATTCTTTTTTCGCAGATAATCAGCCATGTCGGATAATCTATCAATTTCATTTCTTTCAAGAGCCCTTTCTTTCTCCTAGAACTCTCCAAACTACTGCAGTCTGGGTCCCTCCTGGCTGCCACTGCACCACGGCCCTCCTGGCCTTCCCCTTGCTCTCTTCTGTGGGATATGTCTTTCTGGACTTCTCTTTCTTGGTTTACTCCCTTCTTCTGGTGAGCACATCAGTAGCTTTGGGACTCCAAACCCCTGCTTTTAACCCCATACTGACCTTCCTTGAGCTGTCCAACTTAAAATAAAAATTATTCATCTTTCTTTTTAACACCGTGGGGGATCAGAATTGGCCACCTCAAAATGTGTCTCTTTGGCTTGATTGTTTTTAAGAACAAAAGACTCTGAAAGAAACTTTGACCTCCCCACTAACTGCCTAAAAGAAATTTAAGATAAAAAACTGTCCCCAGGGGCTCACCCCGTGGTGGCGTAGCAGTTAAGTGCACACGCTCTGCTGCTGGTGGCCTGGGTTTGCATCCCGGGCGCGCACTGACGCACTTGTCAGGCCATGCTGTGGCGGCATCCCACATAAAGTGGAGGAAGACGGGCACGATGTTAGCTGAGGGCCAGTGTTCCTCAGCAAAAAGAGGAGGATTGGCATGGATGTTAGCTCAGGGCTGATCTTCCTCACACACACAAAAAAATTAAAAACAAAACACAAAAAGGCTGTCCCCAGGCAGGCCATCACCGTAGATAACTCTGGGTATCGTAGACTGGGAGCATCCTTGCTAAGCCCATTTTTATCTAAGTTCTACCTACCAAACTTTTGCTTTTTCATTTCCGTGTGAATTGCGTTCCTCGCCTTTAAAGCCCCAAATCACTACCCCCAACATCCTCCTTTGTCTTTAGCTAAAGATGCTATTTAAGTTGGCAGCTTAGGCCATTCTGGCAGAGTTACCCAGTTTTCTTGGGTTTCTCCCATGTATACGTGTTATAAAGCTTTGTTTGATTTTTCTCCTGTGATTCTGTCTCGTGTCAATTCTTAGGCCAGCCAGAAGGACCCGGAGAGGGTAGAGGATTTATCTTCCTACCCTATAACACAAATCCTTTTGTTGTGCCCTCATCCTGCTTTTAATTCCATTACCTCCTGTCTCCTCAATTTTCTCTCTTCCAGGCATTTTCAATCCTTTCTTTCTATTGAATCATTCTCAAGCTATGCTCAAATTTCTCCTAAATTAAACAGCACATGAAAACCTCTCTTTGACTCAGCTACCACCCTTCCCACTTTTCTTTGTATTAAAACTTCTAGAAAACAAAGATTGGTGCTCCACTCTCCTGAACCCTGTGGCCTGGCTTCTGTCCCTCCAGGCCACTGGAGCTGCTGCTTCCATGGTCACTGGGGCTCCTGCTCCTCAGCCCTTCCCCCTTACTTTGGACAGGAGGAATAACTCCTCCTTAAAATAACCTTATTTTCGTCTCTTTATCCAAAGGCAGAAAGAAAATTGAATGTAATTCTACTGATTCCTATTGATAGTAATTTTTAAAGAAATGTACTTTTATTTTTCCAAATTCAAGTAATGACTGCAAATAAGCTAACATTGTGTTGCCTGGTCAAGCCTTTTAGAGTAGACGCTTTAGGGAACTGGAGAAATCTTTTGTAATTATCATCAGTTATTTTGCAAGTACAGAAAGCTAATGATTCTTCAGCACTCCAATGGTGCTGTAGGAGTTTTGCCTCAGGGCCGGCCCGGTGGTATAGTGGTTAAGTTCGCGAGCTTCAGCGGTCTAGAGTTTGCAGGTTCGAATCCCCGGTGCAGACCTTTGTACCACTCATCAAGCTATGTGTGGCGGTCTCCCACATACAAAATGGAGGAGGAAGAGTACAGATGTTAGCTCAAGGCTAACCTTCCTCAGCAAAAAGAGGAAGATTGGCAACAGATGTTAGCTCAGAGCCAATCTTCCTCACCAAAAAAAAAAAAAAAAGATAAGAGTTTTGCCTTGGTATTTTAAAGATTCTCCCTTTAATCCATTTCACATTACTGATCTGCTTGGCAAGTCCTTTGAGTATAGATAATAACAAAGGAAAATACTCGTTTACAACACCCCAGGGAACCCAAAGTCCAAATTAATGGAGAGGGTAGAGAGTTGTTCAACAGGTTCTTCAGCATTGCTCAACTCTTCTGGGAACAAATTAATTTTTTAAAAATCCTCTCAGATTAGGGGCCTAGTCTTAATATATGGAGAGAATATATACTTTTTTTTTCCCTCCACCCCCATCTCTGAGTTGTATCATGTGCACTCAGATTTTGAGTTAACCTTTCTGTTAAGAAAACTCAGTGGGAATGTTTAGAGAGGCTTTGCCTCTTTAATTTAACTAAAATACGTAATGTATAGTCTAAGTAGATTTTTGAAAGTCTTCATTTTCTTGTCTTAGAAATAAATATTTGGGTAAATCAGGCAAGTAATCCTTATAGTCACTATTCAACTATATTATGAACTTTAGAAAACATTTCTTTTTTTTTTTTTTTAAGATTTTATTTATTTATTTATTCCCTCCAAAGCCCCAGTAGATAGTTGTGTGTCATAGCTGCACATCCTTCCAGTTGCTGTATGTGGGACGCGGCCTCAGCATGGCCAGAGAAGCGGTGCGTCGGTGCGCGCCCGGGATACGAACCCGGGCCCCGGGCCGCCAGCAGCGGAGCGCATGCACCCAACCGCCAAGCCACGGGGCGGCCCTAGAAAACATTTCTGAAAACAGCATACCAAGGAAAATTATTCTGACTTCTTTGGTTTTGAAACTCAATCTACAAAACTTTCCATATCCCGATTTCAAGTAAACACCTTCAGAGAGGCTTGAGGTTGAGGGGGGTAAGAAAAGACAAAAGAGAGAACAGGCGCCCATCTCAGTTTTCCGGGTTAAGCCATTCTAATTAATTTCCTGAGGGGAAGTACAAGAGGGGAGCCCGTTTCTTCAAATCAGAGCACATTGTGTAGTCTTACCTTTTTAATGTGTATTTGAAGGGACTACTGTTGGTTTCTTTTAAATTTGCTTTTTATGATGCATCCTTTAAAATAAGTGCTCTTTGGAGGCAACTGGTTTTAAAAGAACCACAGCCAGTTAACTTCCTGTGAAACCATATAGTTTCATGAAAATCAATAAAAGGCTTTCACTGAGGGTTTCACTTGTAAGATGTTTACATTGTGTGAAGAATGGAAAAGCGGAAGGGACTTCCTGAGTTTTCGCGGAAAAACAATCCAGCTTATTTATTCATAATAGGATTTAGGTTACAGAAGAACATTTTAGATTCAACAGTAGGAGAATTTTCAGTGGCCGAGAAAAGATAGTAAGAAAATGTTCAAAGACCATTTTATTTTTGTTTCCCTCTTAAATGCAAAAGGAAGAGGAATACACCCAATGAAGAAAGTTAATGACTCTGAAGCCCAAATGAGAAGTTTAGAAACAGCTGCTTTAAAAAAATAATAATAATAAGATTGGCAACAGGTGTTAGCTCAGGGCCACTCTTCCTCACCAAAAAAAAAGAAAAGAAAAAAGAATGAAAAATAAAATAAAATAAAAAGAGAAAAAGAAAAAAAAGTATGCATTTATTGAACTGACATCAATCAATCAATCGACAATTTTCCATATTTTCTTTTTGTGTTTTTTCTCCGTTCCAATTCTACAAGTTCAAAGCTAGATTAAACACTCCTATTCTTTTGCTTTATTTAAAAGCAATGGGCTTCTATTCTACAACTGGACTGCATTTTCTGAAGAAGCAAATGGAGCCTTAGGTGTGTTTGTTTCTGACCTGAAGGAAGTAAAAATTATATTAAAAATTAAAAAGTTAATACCTTAGAGACGGGCACCTCCACACCCTAAGGATTCCTGGTATAAGGGGGAACGTTTATCGATCCTGACTGACTCTATTCATAGAAGACTCGCCCTAAACTGTTCGGGGAAAAATTGAGAACAAGAGAGTGCTCCAGAGAGATAAGTTTGGGAGGGTCGGGGTGGAGGGGGTCCAGATGGGGACGCGTGTGTGTAACCTGATAATCGCTTCGCGCCATAGCAATTCGCGCCATAAAATGTAACTGTTTAAATGTTTTAAATTAGCCAATCATGTAAGACTGCGCCAACCTTTTCCCGCTTTGTGCTCCCAAACCCTATATAAGAATTTGCCCTTTAAGGTCCGGGGTCGACTCCTCTGTCTCCTGCGAGAGATACGTGTCGACCCGGAGCTCCGCCTAATAAACCTCTTGCGTTTGCATCAAGCTCGGTCTTCTGTGTCTGTGGGTCCGCGCCTTCCCGAGACTGGAGTTGGGATTTCCCTTTTTTTTTGGGATCCTACAGACCCACTCCTCAAAGAATGAAATCCAAAATGTGTGACTTGAGCCACAGTAAACTGAGGTAGGGACCAGGCACCAAATTTTTTTTGCTGGGACATGGAACCAATTAGTGGAAAATACATAGTTAAAGCCACATTGTAGACTTGAAGGCAAAGGGCTGGAGACAAGGAAAGAAAGGGGAAAGCAAAAGACTGGCCATTTAACAGAGAAAAGTCTCAACTGAAATCTCTCCCTAGGAAAACCATAGATACCAACCTGTGAAAGGCCTGTGCTGTTGTCAACCTCCACATTCACCATCTAGCCCCTGAAAGGCTAATGGCGATGACTTAACACACCCTCATCATGAGATAACTTTGGAAGATTTCTCTTGTAGAGATATGTGCCAGATTTCCTGGTGCTGTTACTTTTAAATTCCTTTGGAACACAGAGGCTTTTGGAGAAGTAGGAGATGGAGTAGAAGGTCTTAGCTTCTACCCTAAGAATAAGTGTGAGGTTCAGTGTTGGAAGAAAGAAATACTAGTCAATGTAAAGCGTTCTTAGCCTTTACGTCTTTAAGAATGTCAAATTCTGCCTCTACCTCTATGCCTACTGCAGGCGGATGCGTGCAGAGACCAGCCTGGGGTCATCTGTACAATAGGAGATGTTTGTCTCCATCTTCCCTCAAATGATGCTCCATGGAAATCCCCAGGAGGAGACAATACTTTAATCTAATCTAAATTCTCTAACTCTGGGACTCAGTCACACAGGGAGTTCCTGGAGGCAAACAGGTCTTTGAATATCTGTTAGTTCAGATGGGATCAAAATTTTCAGATGTGAACCCCTGTGGTGTCTATTTTACCATAGGTGGTATTGGGGCCCCTGGATTTCAGGGAAGAGCCTGAGCCAAGAACTACCACCTTTTGTGTGACAGGAGGCTGGGGCAAGGGAACCCCATCATGTCCCACTGATTTCCACTTATATATCATGCCTACTTCAGCTGTTATGTCCAAAGCAGGACAAGGGTTCACAAGGGCATTCAGGATGAGGACAGCTCTACAGTGAGGCTTGCCTTGTATTTTTGTTCTGGTGAAATAATTTTAAAACGAAGGGGAAGAGGTTTCAGGTTCAAAATGGCAGACTGAGTGACTACATTTACCTCTCCTCTTAATATCTACGTTTATTTTTTTCCTATGAGTTCAGTTTTATTAGATTTCACCTATAAATGAGATCATACAGTATTTGTGTTTCTGTGTCTAACTTACCTCATTTACTCCAATGCCCTCAAGTTCCATTCTTGTTGTCACAAATAGCAAGATTTCCTTTTTCACGGCCAAACAATATTCCATTGTGTATATACCACATGTTCTTTATCCATTCATCCATCGACGGACACTCATGTTGTTTCCATGTCTTGGCTGTTGTCAATAACGTTGCACTAAACTGGGGGTGCAGGTGTCTCTTCCAGATAGTGGTTTTGTTTCCTTCAGATATATACTCAGGAGTGGGATTGCTGAATCATATAGTGGTTCTATTTTTAATTTTTCTTTTTCTTTTTTTGCATAGTGGCTGTTCCAATTTACATTCTCACCAACAGCGTACAAGAGTTCCCTTTTCTCCACATCCTCACCAGCACTTGTTATCTCTTGTCTTTTTGGTAATAGCCATTCTGACAGGTGCGAGGTGATATCTCACTGTAGTTTTGATTTGCATTTCCCTGATGATTAGTGATGTTGAGCACTTTTTCATGTACCTGTTAGTCATTTGAATATCTTCTTTGGAAAAACATCTATTCAGGTCCTTTGCCCATTTTTTAATTGGATTATTGCATTTTTTGCTATTGAGTTGTATGAGTTCCTTGTATATTTTATATATTAACCCCTATTGGATGTGTGGTTTGCAAATATTTTCTCCCATTCCATAGGTTGCCTTCTCATTTTGTTGATCTTTTTTTTTTCTGTGCAGAAGCTTTTTAGTTTGATGTAGTCCCACTTGTTTATTTTTGCTTTTGTTGCTTGTGCTTTAGGTGTCGTATACAAGAAATCATTGCCAAAACCAATCTCAAGGAGCTTTTCCCCTATGTTTTCTTCTAGGAGTTTGATGGTTTCAGGTCTTATATTTAAGTCTTTAATCCGTTTTGAGTTAATTTTTGCTAGCGGTGTAAGATAGTGGTCTTACATTTATTCCTTTAAAATGGTAGTAAATGAATAAAAGGAACAAGTTCCCCACATTAAAGTAAATGGAGGGGGCTGGCCTGGTGGCATAGTGGTTAAGTTCATGCACTCTGCTTCAGTGGCCCGGGGTCTGCAGGTTCGGATCCCAGGCGTGGACCTATGCACCGCTTATGAAGCTATGCTGTGCAGGCGTCCCACATATAAAATAGAGGAAGATGGGCACAGATGTTAGCTCAGGGCCAATCTTCCTCAGAAAAAAAAAAGAGGATTAGCAACAGATGTTAGCTCAGGGCTAATCTTCCTCACGCACACAAAACATTTTTTTAAATAAATAAATAAAGTAAATGGGGGTGGATGAGAGATATGGACAGACTTCTGAAAGAGAAAAAGCAGGAAGGGGAAAGGTGATGGATGAGGCAGGGTGGGGGAAGCTGCTACGAGGAGTACCAGCCACAAGCCAGGGCCCCCAGGGAGGGCACTAGTCTGACCAAAGAACCCTGGAGAGGTCTTCTAGAGACAACAGAGAGCCAGAGTGAGACTCCATGAAAAAGCAAGATTATTAGAAATTCTGTAAAAAACAGTAGATTCCCCACCCCCACCCACACCCCCACCCAACCTCCTGTGGATAGAATTCTTGGGAGCAGCATTCCCCCTACCCCCACTCCCCAAAGTCAAATCAAGCTATCTCATTTGCAACACTGGACTTTAGTAACACAGTGGAGCAACACCTTCAAAATTCTGAGGGGAAATTATTTTGAGCCTAGAATTATATTATGTATTACAATAAGTAAACCCTGTTTCCTGATATTTCAGCTTTTAGAATGAATCCATAAACAGAGCATAAATGATATAATTATAGTTATAAAACAGTATATAAATGAGAAAAAGTTTGATGTCAAAGTGTAGATGGGAGAGGTCAGAGGATGAGAGGTGTGAGGCCAGGAGGTTAAAGGAAAGGTAGAACCCTTAATACTCTTGTCTTACTAAGTCAGGAGTTGTGGTTGGCAGAACAATGGCCCCTCAAAGATGTCGTCCTAATCCCAGGAACCTGTGAATATGTTAGGTTACATGCAAAGGAGAATGAAGTTTGCAGATGGAATTAATGTTTCTAATGATCTGCCCTTGAGATGGGGAGGTTATCCTGGATTATTTGGGTAGGCCCAATATAATCATAAGCCTCCTTATAAATGGAGGAGGAAGGCATAAGAGAGAGAACCAGAGAGATGGCAGCTTGAGAATATTGATAAAGGAGTATTAATTTAGGATAAGGAGGTGACCATCCAAAGAGCTGAAAACAGAAACACTGAGATTCAGAAAGTTGTGCCTGAGAAACACTTATGCACTGGTGGTGGAAATGTAAATTGGTAAAACCATTATGGAAAATAGTATGGAAGTTCTTCAGAAAATTAAAAATAGAACTACCGTGTTATCTAGCAATCCCGCTTCTGGGTATTTACGCAAAGGAAATGAAATCTGGGTGTGAAAGAGATATCTGCACTCCCATGCTCAGTGCAGCATTATTCACAATAGCTGAGATATGGAAACAACCTAATGTCCATTGATGGATGAATGGATAAAGAAAATGTGGTCTAGTATACAATAGAATATTATTCAGCCTCAAAAGAGAAGGAAATCCTGCCATTTGTGACAATATGGATGAACCTGTAGGATGTTATGCTAAGTGAAATAAGACAGACACAGAAGGACAAATGCTTCATGATCTCATTTATATGTGGAATCTAAAACAATCAAACTCAAAGAAGCAGAGAGTAGAATGGTGATTGCCAGGGGCAGGCCAGGGGTGAAGGAGAGAGAGGAAGATGGGGAGAAGTTAGTCAAAGGGTACAAATTTCAGTTATGCAAAAAGAATAAATCTGGAGATCTAATGTACAGCATCGTGACTATAGTTAACAATACTGTATGGTATACTTAAAACTTGCTGAGAGTAAAGCCTGTGTTCTCACCACAAAAAAAGAAAGAAAATGATGACTATGTGAGGTGATAGATGTGTTAATTAACCTGACTGTAGTGATCATTGCACGGTGTATACATATATCAAAACATCAAGTTGTACATCTTAAATATGTACAATTCCTATTTGTTAATTTAAAAAAAGTTGTCTCTGAGGAGCAAGACCAATGGTGAGGAGGAGTAGGGTAGAGGAAGCTCCTTTTCATTATCAAACTTTTCTTTCATGGTTGTATTTTAAGACATATGCAGGGGTGATTTCATTAAAAAAAGGGAAGGACAACTATTGGTTTCAGAGGGGACATCACAAAGGCCCAAGGAATGTCAGATTTTCCAAATTCCAAGGTTGACTCTGTCTGGCAACTTCTTTAAGAGGAAGTTGACCTCACACCTGGGAGCACACACATAATCAGTGCTGATATGTATGGCAATGTTTCATCATTTAATAGTTAATGTACCAGTATTCGATAACGTTTTGCTTTAAAAAACTAATTAGAGCAGTTCTAGGTTCCCTGTCCCTCAGTTGTATTCCCAAGTGTTTTCTTGGGCAGATGAGACAGGAGTGGAGCCTGAATTTCATACTGCCCTGGTATGCCATGGAGGTGTCCCAGGAGTGAACGCCATCCATCGAGGGTGTCAAGGACCAAAGCCAGACAACTACTGTGCCAGAAGACTACCCTAGGTAAAGAGCTGGGATAAAAACCCACCCACAGTTCCTGCCCTGAAACAGTCCTCAGGAGCATATGCTTTGGGAGCACCTGCCTACATTTGTTTAACTGTAAAATATAGCAATCATTTACTAAAAGCATATTGGCAGCAGTTTAAAGAATAAAAGGAATACCTGTGTATGCCTTTCTTCCCCCTTCAGAGGGAAAATGTATCCTCAGTTTTGTCTTACTCATTCCTTTGCTTTTCTTTATTGTTTTACCAACTATGTATTCTGTTCTGAATGTTCTGTAAATGAAATCTGATTTTATTTATATATATTCTATAAATAGTTTCTTTGGCTCAAAATTATGTTTTTTAAATTAAGCTGTGTTTATGCACATAGTTATAGTTCATTAATTTTTACTGCTGTATAATATTCCCTTGTAAGAATTAATTGCAATTGATTTATCCATTCTACTGTCAATGGCCATTTGAGTCCTTTCCAGGTCTTTGTTATTATGAAGAACACTGCTGTGTACATATTGGGAGAGGCAATCTACCATGAGCCCAGAACGTCCCTGCACGTTCCTGCTGGGAATGCCAAGACTACAAGGCCCTGACTGCTCCTTGCTTGGGCCATTTCTTAGGTTGGCACTTACAGCCAGCAACCTTGAAGTGGTGGAATAATGTTTCCTTCCAGGACAAAGAACTGGCTTGCTATAAAAAGAGGTAGATTCCCCAAGCTCAGCATTCCTCAGCTGTGACGCAAACCCACTAGGTGTGCAGCATCTATCTGAGCCCCTCCAGTGTCCCTTACTTGGGACTTAGAGGACAAGGAGAACTCTTATAAATACGGTACTCAGGCAGCTTGCTGTGCTGTGCGTAATAAAGTCCTTTGACTCAGAAGTCTCGTTTTCTGCCAGTATCCATAAAACAAGCTAACGTAACCACCCAAAGTTCTAAAAGCAGAAACAGTTTGAGATTCAAGTAGTTGCCCCTGAGGAGCAAGACCAGTGGTGAGGAGTAGAGTAGAGGAAGCTGCTTTTCAATATGAAACTCTTTTTTTAGGGTTGAATTTTTAGCCATATGCAGGTGTGACTTTATAAAAAAAAGAGAGATTGGGGAGGGACAACCACTGGTTTGAGAGGGGACATCACAAAAGCCTAAGGAATGTCCGCTTTCTCATAGGGTGAAGTTCCAGACCCTGATGGTACATTCTTGTCCCTTCCTCTTCGTGCACGTATCCAAGGGAGTTAGGCTTGCTGGACCGTGGAGTTTGCACTTTACTAGGTAATGGCAACTCTTCCAAAGTGGTTGTACCAATCTTTATCCCCACCAGCATGGGTGAAGATTCTGATATCTCTAGAGCTATGAGTTAGAGTTAGATGCTATTATTATATCCTTTTGTTGTAGATGAAGAAATTGAAGCTGAGAGAACTTAAGCAACTTGTCCAACTTTGGTGTGCAAGCAGTGAGTGGGAGAAGCAAAGATCTGAACCCAGACAGCCTACTTGAGTCTGTGCATGTAACCACTCTACTAAACTGCCCTCCAGTATTTAAAGGACTTCTAAGAAGTTAATAAGTCAAGGAAAATGTACTTTTTAAAAATTGGGGGAAAAAGGCATTTTACAGAAGAGGAAACAGGAATGGTCCAGAAACATAAGATAAAAGACCAAAATTATTTAGTAATCAGAAAACGCAAATGAAAATCAAGAGATACCATTTTACATCCACCAGATTTTAAAAATTAAAAGCACAATGACAAGTATTGAAAAAGCTGGAAAGTGCTTAAAATGGTTCCTGACATACAGTAAATTTTATAGAAATGTTTGCTATTATGTTATCATCATCATCATATTACTACTACTATTACCACTATGAATCTTTTGTCAGTTACCTGTGTCTTCTCCTAGTGTGTGGCTACTATCTTTATGGTGTTTTTTGATCAACAGAATTCTTTATTTTAATGTAGTTGAATTTATCAATCTTTTGTCTTGTTTAAGAAACCCTTCCCTACATGAGATTGTAAAGATATTCTCCTGTATGAGAATAAAGATATTCTCTTTGCATATATTTTTGAAGCTTTATAGTGTTGCTTTAAGTCTTTAATCCATCCTCTGTAATTTATTTTCATGTATGGTTCCAGGTAGGGAACCTGAGTAGGGATCTAATTTTCCCCCAATATGACCAATCAATTGTCCCTATACTCTTCATTAAATACTCTATTCTTCCTTTTTTTTTCCAGCTTTATTGAGATAGAATTGAAATACAACATTGTGTAAGTTTAAGGTGTACAACATGATAATTTGATACATGTATACATTGCAAAATGATTACCACAATAGGGTTAGTTAACACCTCCATTGCTTCATATAATTACCTTATGTGTGTGTGTGATGAGAACATTTAAGATCTACTCTATATAATACGATATTGTTAACTGTAATCACCATGCTGTACCTTAGGTCCCCAGAACTTATTCATCTTATAACTGGAAGTTTGTGCCCTTTGACCAACATCTTTCCATTTCTTTCACCGCCAGCCCCTAGCAACCACCATTCTAGTCTCTGTTTCTATGAGTTCAGCTTTTTTAGATTCCACATATAAGTGAGATCATACAGTATCTGTCTTTCTCTGTCTGACATTTCACTTAGCATAATGCTCTCAAAGTCCATCCATGTTGTCGCAAATAGGATTTCCTTCTTTCTCACAGCTGAATAATATTTTATTGTATATATATGCATATATACATACATATATTGTATGTATATATGCATATATACGTCTTCTTTATCTGTTCATCTGTAGATGGACACTTAGGTTGTTTCCACATCTTGGCTATTGTGAATAATACTGCAATGAATATGAAAGTGCAGGTATCTCTTCCACATCGTGACTTCCTTTGGGTAAATACGCAGAAGTCAGATTGCTGGATCATACGGTAGTTCTGTTTTTTTTTTTTTTGAAGAACCTCTATGCTGTTTTCCATAGTGGAAAATGCTATTGTGAATGGGATTGATTCTTTACTTTCTTTTCACATATTTGGTTGTTAGTGAATAGTCTATTCTTTCCCCATTCATTGATTTACGTTCCCATCAACAGTGCACAGGGGTTCCCTTTTATCCTTTTCCTCACCAACACTTGTTATCTCTGTCTTTTTGGTAATAGCCATTCTAACAGGTGTCAGTTGATATCTCGTTGTGGTTTTGATTTGCATTTCCCTGATAATTAGTGATGTTGAACATCTTCTTATGTGCCTGTTGGCTATTTGTATGTCTTCTTCGGAAAAATGTCTTTTCAAATCCTCTGCCTGTCTTCAATGTTTTGTTTTGTTTTGTCTTGTTTTGTTTGCTATTAAGTTGTATGAGTTCCTTATAAATTTTAGACATTAAGCCCTTATTGGATAGATGATTTGCAAATATTTTCTCCCATTCTGTAGGTTGCCTTTTCATTTTGTTAATTGTTTCTTTTTCTGTGTAGAAGCTTTTTCTTTTCTTTTATTTTTTTTTTTAATAATTTATTTATTTTTTCCCCAAAGCCCCAGGAGATAGTTATATGTCATAGCTGCACATCCTTCTAGTTGCCGTATGTGGGACACGGCCTCAGCATGGCCGGAGAAGCGGTGCATCAGTGCGCACCCAGGATCCGAACCCAGGCCGCCTGCAGCGGAGCCCGCGCACTTAACCGCTAAGCCACGGGGCCAGCCCTGTCATAGATTAATTGATCATATATGCATGGGTTTATTTCTGGGTTCTCTATTTGATTCCATTGAGCTCTGTGTCTGTTTTTATGCCAATACCATGCTGTTTTGATTACTATAGCTTTGTAATATAGTTTGAAATCAGCAAGCGTGATGTCTCCCGCTTTGTTCTTCTTTCTCAAGATTGCTTTGGCTATTCAGAGTCTTTTATGGTTCCATACAAATTTTAAGATGGTTTGTTCTATTTCTGTGAAAAATGTCATTCTAATTTTTGGTAGGGATTGCATTGAATCTATAGATGGCTTTGGGTAGTATGGACATTTTAACAATATTAATTCTTCTGATCCATAAACATGGGGTATCTTTCCATTTGTTTGTGTCTTCTTCAATTTCTTTCATCAATATCTTATAGTTTTCAGTGTACAGATCTTTCTCCTCCTTGATTAAGTGTTTTTATTGTTTCTGATGCTATTGTGAACGGGATTGTTTATTTTTCCTTTTCAGATATTTGGTTGTTAGTGAATAGTCTATTCTTTCCCCATTCATCTGCAATACTCTCTAAGTCATGAGTCAAGTTTCTACATATGCATGTATCTGTTTCCTGGGCTCTTTATTACGTTCCATTCCTCTGTTTGTCTATCCCCGCATCTATATATACTGTTTTAAATTCTATAACTTTCAAATAAGTCTTGATAGCTGATAGATTAAGTCCTACCACCTTCTTCAGTAGTATCTTAACTGTTCTTGGCCCTTTTGCACTGCCATGTGAATTTGAGAATCACCCTCTAAAGTTTCACAGAAATCCTGTCGGAATTTTTATTGGAATTTCATTGAATCTGTAGATTGTGAAGAACTGACATCTTTACAAGAATGACTGTTCCTATCCAAGGATACAGTATATATTTCTCCATTTATTTGAATCTTTCTTATTAACTTGCATTAAAATTTTATCATTTTCTCCACATAGATTTTGCACAATTTTTGTTAAACATATTCTTGGATTCTTTTTTTATGGTTATTGCATGCAATATATTTTTTATTTTTCATTGTGAAATACAAAATAGCTACAATGAGTAAGTAAACACTCATGTACAATTTAAAGAATAATCATAAAGCCATCACTCATGTAACCTCCACCAAGATGAAGAAATGAAGCCTGGCCTGCAGTGTGAAGCCTCCCTGTGCCCCCTCAATCACATCCTGCTCTCTCCACCCTGGAGACAAGCACAGTCATTGCCTGTCATTGTAGTTTTATTACCAATGTATGCATCTCCAGATAGCAGAGTTTCACCCACTTTTGAATCTTGTACAAATGGCATCATATTGTATGTATTATTGTAGACTTCTCCTCATCATGGCCATTTTGTGAGATTCATCCATTTTAATATATCTAGCTATTTTCATTAACGTGTATTCCATTTTATTAATATAATACAATTTGTTTATCTAGTCTACTCTTATTTCCAGTTTTTGGTTATTAAAAACAACGCTGCTATAAAAATTCATGGTCATAAGATTTGTGTGTATTTTCTGGGGCACATGAACAAATACTTTTCTAAGTCAGTGGTTCTTAAAATGTGGTCTGAGTACCCCTGGCAGTCCCTGAGACCCTTTCATGGCTTCTGAGAGGTCCTCTCTTTACCAGGTACATATCTCAGTCAAAATTTTCTTCATATCCTTCGACAAAAACAGTATATCACAGCATATTGAAAGCAGAAGCAGTTATGAGAATCTAGCTGCCTTCTATTAAGCAAATGTTAAAAAGGTTTTTAAAAAGGTAAAACAGTAATTGTTTTGTATTATAGTTATTTTACATAAAATGTTATTTTTGCTAACTTGCAATGGGTTTATGATATTTTAAAATGAATTATGTAGTTAACATTTTTCTGTTTTAATTATTGATACAGTAAATAGATACAACCCACATAAAAAACATGCTATTTGCTGTCCTCTACAATCTTTAAGACTGCAAAAGGGTCCTGATTTGAGAGCTGCTCCTCTAGGGCCTGATCTTCCCTCTGGGTGGATCATCCAAGGTGTGCACACGGTACAAAGAGTTTGGAACAGTCTATTTTCAGATCCCTAATGTTCATCTGGTCTCCGTCCTGCCTTCACATAGTTCTCCTTTCCCGCCTCCCCCTTTACAACACTCTGCCTCATTAATCCTAAGATGCTCTTTGCCGCCTTCACCCCACGTGTTAATATTTCTGAAAGCTGATGCATGTCACCATCTGTATCGACCAGTGCCAGTCTTCCCAAGGTTGTCTTTGCCTGACACCTTCTGGTCAAAACAAGCAAGTGCCAGGCTCAAAACCTGAGATTACTCAAGCAATCTCAGAAGAAACCCCCTGAGACCAGAGTGGAGCAGTTTTTTAGGAAATGCTGCTTCACCATTGTTCTTGATGTCCCTGAGACGTGTTGTTTGGGGAAAAAAGATACTGACTCTGAGTGGAAGGGAGGTTCATATGAGCCAACCTGACGGAAAGACAGTTTAAAATTATTTTATTTCGCAACTTAAAAAAAAAATCTGTCAATAATTTTTTAAAAGCTCTTTTAATAAGTATGACATTTCAATTTTATATTACTAACAACTGAGTTTATAAAACTTAGAGCCTTATGGTCACAGGAAATCAAACAAAACGAAAATTTCAACTTATATACACATTTTTGTTGCAAAGAATTATGAGAATTGATATAAAAACACTTTCAAGCATAAATACATGTGACATTAGGATACCATTCTGGGGGGAAAGTGGATTGGAAATATGACCTCAAGGAGAAGAGGAGTGCTGTCAAGTTTCCTGTTGTTACAGAGGAACTTGTTTGTGTATTTTTTAAATGAATGGTGGTGCATACCAAAATCACTATAGTATTTAGATCCCATTGGATACATTTAAAAGAATGATACAACAGTTAAGTTTATGTCAGAATTTTAATATGCAGGAATTATATCCTATGTACCTAAATGAAATTGGATGAGAAATTTTAGCTGTCAAAATAGAAATATGTGAGGAAGTATATACTTTTTAAAACTTTTATGTGGAGTATACTAGCAAAAAGATTTGAAGACTGCTAATCTAAAACGTTGTTCACAGGATTCAACCCAGCAATAGGAAAAAGGAGCTGTGGTGTTCAGTGGGGTTGGAAGGGCTTTGTGAGTGTTCTATCTTTGCGGTTTGCAGGGACTGGGATAGAGGCCTTAAGTCAGCAGTTACATTCCAGATAACGGAACTCCCTAACCCACTACAACTCCGGCTCAGACCAGCACTGTGGCCTGGAGCCCCAGGCCCCGCATGTGAGATAGGGAAGGCCTGGTTTGCTCAAGGGCAAGACACTGATTTGCAGATAATGTGAGACTGCTTTGAGGAGCACAGAGAGGCGGGTTAGGACAGATGAGGAGAGGAGCTGAGGAGTGCAGAACGCTGGATGTAGGTTCAGTTCAGGCCTAGTATTTGAAACAAGAGCTCCGACAAGCACATCCAGGAAAAGAGATCATCCAAGAAATATTTAAATTGCACTGGACCTCTCTCATAAACACACACATAAACTCACATTTTTTTCCTCTTTTCTGAGTAATTCAACCCAAAACTCCTCCCATTTCCAGCCCACAGAATGTTCCCAATTAGTTTGGAATGAAGACAAAAATAACTCACTTCATCTCCCTCCACATTCCATCATTAATTAATTTCAAGGCAGCTATCTTGGCTGAAACTTAGAAGATCCCAGGGTTGGAATCTTCTTTAAAGAGTAAGAATCTCTCTTGCTCCAGTGAACATTCTGCTTCTGCAACACCCTTTCCATGTCTCATTCACCTCAGCGCCAGGGCAGCAGAGACTGTGATTCATCTCCCCCATACCTTTCTCAGAACTCTGAAATCAGACAAGGTTAGCACAAGAAAAGAACATTAAAATTCAATCTCATTTATGAATGTATGTGGAAAAATCCTGAATGAAATACAAACATCACTTCCACTTACCTTCCACTGGCCAGAACATACAGTCACACGACCATCCAGTTGCCAAGTAAGACTGGGACATATAGTCTTTCCTCCAGGCAGCCTCGTGCCCAAGCAAAAATTGATTTTAAATTCTCAAGGAAGTCATTTCCCCCTCCCTCCACTCAGCAGCAAGGTCAAGAGAAGCAAGTTTCCTACTGTCCCCTTCTGTGATGTGCGTTTATTTTTACTTTACCCTTATACAAAGGGCTTAGCGTTTTGCAGACCCAGCTGCATAAAGAAGTCTTCTACTAAACTCTGAGGTGGCTTTCGTCACCTGTCCTCCTGTATTAGACTCGACCGTCAAAACTGAAATTCAAGTTTACAAGGATTTGGAGATGTCTGAGAGAAGAATCTGATTTCTTGCTTCCTCTGAATTTCTACTTTCTTTTCTTTTTTGATTTTTTTTTTTTTTTGCCAGCTCAGCAATACAGTTACATAATTTTTTAAAATCTTACTCCAGGGGCTGGCCCGGTGGCGCAAGCGGTTAAGTGCGCGCGCTCCGCTGCGGCGGCCCGGGGTTCGCTGGTTCGGATCCCGGGCGCGCACCAACGCACTGCTTGGTAAGCCATGCTGTGGCGGCGTCCCATATAAAGTGGAGGAAGATAGGCACCGATGTTAGCCCAGGGCCGTCTTCCTCAGCAAAAAAAGAGGAGGATTGGCGGATGTTAGCTCAGGGCTGATCTCCTCACAAAAAAAAAAAAAAAAATTTTACTCCAGCATGCCTAGTTGTTTTACTAGGAAGTTTGTCCAGGGTCTCCAGACACCATCCTGCCCAAGTGGAAGTTCACTCTGATATTTTTAGCGGTTTGTTTAATAAAACTTCAAAGGATAGCTAGTCGTCATCTTATACAAATGATTTCAGAGAACAGAAAAGAAGGAAAGTTACACAACTCCTTTTACAAGACTTGTGTAACCCTGACACCAAAACCAGACAAGGCCAGCACAAAAAGAGAAAAGAGAAAATTGAAAATCGCTCTCCCTTATTAACATAGATGGAATTACCACCGGCATTTTCAGTTAAATAAGCTAATAAACTCTTTTGTGCTTGAAAGATTGTTTATAGACGTAGACGGAAATGTCCCAAGTAAAATACAAGCAAATCCTAATCCAACAGTATATTTAAAAAGAACATGATTCCAAAATAATTCAAAGATGGTTTAATATTAGAAAATCTATCACTGTAATTCACCAGATTACCAGATTTAAGCAGAAAGCCACGTGATCCTTTTAATCAATGCAGAAAACACATTTGATAAAAGTCAACACTCACTCATGACAGACTAGAAATAAAAGGAAACTTCCTTAACTGATAAGTGGACTCTACCCAGGAGCTTTAACACTCATTCATACTGTGGTCAAAGTTTGTAAATTTAGAAGCTGGAAGGGGCCCTGACTTTTACATGAAAGAAACCCCCGGGAAGTGTCAGGCTGGTGGTTCAGGTTTGGGAGTACGACATCCTTCATTCCTCCCAGGTAAGCAATTTCTCCCAAGTCCTGTCACCCCAGAAGAGCAGTGAACCTATTTCCAGGGTCCCCACTGTTCCTTCCGTCTGGTCACTGACCCCTGACCACTGGACAGCCGTAGAACACCAAATGCAGAAGCAGCCCTCACGATCAGCTGGCTCAATCCACTGTCTCACAGTGACACCTCTGAACCTGGAGTGAAGTGCCTGAGATCCCCTGGCTCAGCTAATGGCACACCTGGCGTTGGGGCCCAGGCATCGTGATGCTCAGTCCCATGATCTGTACACCTCCCTCTCATGAGAAAAGCAAATTCTTCTCAATTTCTTATCCAGGTTATCAATTCCCTTTAAGTATTTTAGGCTGCTGTGGATGCTCACCACCCTGGGGACTTACCTTCCATCTCAAGTGGCAATAGTGGGAGGGGCCGGAGGAAGAGGGAAGGCAGATGGGATTAAAGGAACTGAAGACCGTCCGAGAAGGAAGGCAATGCCATTTTTAGGATCATTCTAGGCTAGGGAATTAGAGAAGCCCAAGGGGGATCTGGAGAAAGAGGTCACGCTGCAGGGGGCAGGAGGAACAGGCCACTGTGTCTGATTGTACAGGATGTGGATGGCATGACTTAGGGGACACAGCTGCATCATACTCATTGTAGATTTGTACATTAATTACAACCATCCTGGGGCCGTGGCAGGAAAGCATCCTGGAAGGAGTGTCTGTTTCTAATTCCTGCACAGGTGCGGCTGGGAGAGGGTCTGACTGTAGCAGGGCTGGAATAAGATCTGGGGATGGATGAGCCCCGCCTGTTTCTGGAATTGAGATCTGGGTGCCAGGGCCAGACGCTGTAGCGCAGGAAGTCCGGGGGGACCGATGGCTCCTGAGCTCCAGCTCTTCCTTCTGGACTTTTCTTCTCACCTGCCTCTGCTAGGAATCAGCTTCACCTGGTGTATCCCCACCTGTTCCGGGGCCCAGGCTCCTTCTGTCTCTGGTGCCTGCCCGCCTCAGCCTTCTCTCTTCTCCGCCACAGCACTGCCCCCCACTGCAGTCTCCATAGCCTGATTTTCAAAGGGTGCTTTGGGAATCTCTAAGTATAACTGCCTTACTAGGAAGTAATTACTTTGGCATTTTCTTCAGGGAGAATGCTTCTATCCATAAAGAGAAAAAGATATGAAGTGACTGGCAGAACACTGTGCAGAAATTTAGGAACCTCTTTGGGGATAAAAGAAATTCTTAGACAGTTGTCAGATTATCAGCAGACCATCAAAGCTACAAAGCAGTTTTTTGAGGAACCCAAGATCCAAATCAGAATAAGAATCTCTTTGAGGAAGTGGGCTTAAAGATGCAATTGCAGAGCTTGAAGGAAGAAATCAAATGCCAGTGGTAAATCCACTTGTTATTTTAGGCCCTGAGAGCAGGAATGTAAAGACCTAGTACAAAATATTAGAACACAGGAACTCAGTGGAAATAGTACCAGTTTTTACAAGGGCTTTTGCAAAGTTTCAGAGAAAAGAGCCTTTAATGAAGTTAATATAAATAAAGGGACAAGACCTGAATTCCAAAGGGTTAAAAAACAATACTCTGGACTTAAGAGCCTTAGACACTTACAAGGGGAAGCAGAAGACTGAAACGAGCTCAGGGAGCTAATCAAACAGTGTTAGAAATTTCCAAAAAACATAGCAAGTGCTCTTGCTCACAAAGAAAATGAAGTTCAAGTTTTGAGTAACGGCATTGTACAGCTGAAATAGCGGGCAGGTGACCAGACTGGGAAGTTAAAAAACAGATGATAGATGGCTCACAAAAGGAAACTTTGTTAGCAATGGTTGAAAAAGATAAAGGCATTTCCAATCCAAGCTTCGTGCTGAGATGCTAGCTCAGCAAGGGCTGGAAAACAGAGAAGTTGGAACACAAATCTTGCTCACCGCTTTCAGCCAAAGCTCTACTGGAAAATGAATACAGAACTTTGCATCAGAAAGCTGATATCCTTAATAAACTCTTGGGCAGAAAGGCAGCATTCTTCCAAAGATGCTGTTTCAGGAAGAGTAAGAACGGGAGGAGAGAAAGCAGAAATATCAACTATAGAGTAGCTAAAATTCTTGTTTTTTTATTTTCTTATTATTTTTTATATTTTATATATTTTATTTGTGTGTGTGTGTGTATGTATGTGTGTGAAGAGATCAGCCCTGTGCTAACATCTGCCAATCCTCCTCTTCTTTTGCTGAGGAAGACTGGCCCTGGGCTAACATCGTGCCCATCTTCTTCCACTTTATATGGGACGCCGCCACAGCATGGCTTGCCAAGTGGTGCGTCAGTGCGCGCCTGGGATCGGAACCTGGGAACCCTGGGCCACCGCAGCGAGCGCGTGCACTTAACCGCTTACGCCACTGGGCCGGCCCCAGAGTAGGTAAAATTCTACAAGGAGAAAATTCAAGAAGTGGAGGATGAAATATGGAAAACAAAGATCCGGGGCCAGCCCGGTGGCGCAAGCGGTTAAGTGCGTGCGCTCCGCTGCAGCAGTTCGCCAGTTCCGATCCCGGGAGCACACCGACACACTGCTTGTTGAGCAATGCTGTGGCGGTGTCCCATATAAAGTAGAGGAAGATGGGCATGGATGTTAGCTCAGGGCCAGTCTTCCTCAGCAAAAAGGAGGAGGATTGGCATCAGATGTTAGCTCAGGGCTGATCTTCCTCACCAAAAAAAAAAAAAAAGAAAAGAAAACAAAGATCTTATGAAACCCAGATTTCTCTTCATGATAAGAAAAGTCACGACAGCTGGCTGATTGCAGGTACTACAGAACAAGCTCTAGCAAGAAGATGCAGCTGCTAGGCCAAGACAGATTTAATATGTGTGTATCAAAGGATAACAATTTTTCAAAACCCAGGGAATGTCCAATTAACCCCAAGAAGACCATAATGATAAAAAAAAATCAAACGGAGATTTACTGATCCAAGATCGGTCTTCCGGTCCACCTTTGAAACCAGTGACAGCCTCTGCTGTTACTGATGTTGTATCCACGTAGAATCTCTTACTCTTGTCTTACTGGAATAGAGGTGTTAAAGTGAAGCTGTGTCTGGTCCTAGGAGGTCATTTCAGGTATCTAAAACAATATCTGTTTCTTATCTGCATGTTGGTATAGTTTCATCAGTAAATCTTACCAGGGAAACTTACCAAGATCTCGCATTTATTCATTCATTCCATAAACATTTATCAAGTGTCTTTCACGAGTCAGGGATTTTATAAGTGTTAGAGATACAACAAGGAACAAAACAAAATTCTTGCCTTTGTAGAGCTTACATTCTAAAGAGAAAACAGCCAAATTAATAAGAAATTGATGGTCTAATCCCAGGCAGGGATTGGGTCTCTAGGGACAACTAAGCAGAGTAAAGGGATAGTCACGGGAGGCCATGTTACCTATGATGGTCAGGGAAGGCTGCACTAAGGAGATAACTTCTGGGCAGAGACATGAGTGGAGACAGGGAGTGAGCCATGTGAAGATCTAGGAAAGATCCTCTCAGACAGAGGGAATAGCCAGTGCAAAGGCCCTGGGCCAGAACAATGTTTAGTGTGTTGGAGAAACAGCAGGTGTTTCAGGCAGAGACAACATCTTTGAAGGCTGAGAGCTGAGAGGTGAGAACTGAGAATGAACATCCTATGCTCTTGTATATACGAGGAAATGAGATTTCTAATGGCTCCAAGATGGGGTAGGCAGGGGAGTGATGAGAGAAGATGTTGGTAGGGTAAACTCTTGCCAAATGCTATTGTACATTATAAGTCATGTGCAAGAGTTGGAACTTTAGTCCAATAATATATTACTATCATATGTTGAGTCCTTACTACATGTCAGGCAATGTAATATATTCTTTATTAGGATTTTCTCACTTGATCTTCATAAATATCTTATGAGTCAAGAACTAATGTTATTTTGGTTTTACAGATGAGGAAATTGAGTCACAGAGGGCATAAGTAATTTATTCAAGGACCCAGAGCTAGTAAATAGCAAAGTTGACATAGGACCCCCCGTCAACTTAAGTCCTAAGCCTGAACTCTTATCCCCCACTATTCTGCATTTTTAAATGATCCCTATGACTGCAGTGTATGGAGGATATAGAGGGGGAGGATGCCCATTAGAGGCAGGGGTTAAAGGGAGAGATGATAGTAATGGGACCTTGGTAACGAGAGTGGGGTTGAGAAGAAAGAGATGGGCTTGAGAGAGGATTAGGAAGTGGAATGGTTGGGATTTGGTGTTTGATTGGATCCAGGAAGGGAGGGAGGGAGGGAGAGAGGAGTGGAAGATGATTTCCAGATTTCCAGTTTATGAAACTTTGTGGGTACCATTTAAAGAGACAAGAAACCAAGCAGGAAGGGCAATGTGGGGCTTAGGGGGAAGATAGTGAGTGGTTTTGGATTAAGGATGGTAGAATAAGGACCTCTGAAAATACACTCCTCCATGTAAGCAACCAGATCACTAGCAAAACATTGTCAAAATCAACTTTTTAGAACTCTGGAAATTAACCAAAGGCTTGCAAGAACCCAAAGAGCATTTATTCAAGAAAAATGACTGAATCTCAGTAAGAACAGTGAGCTTTGTGGTGTTTTAACTTGCCCTACTCCCATCCTCCTCTCCCCAGCTCTGTGGTGGCCTCACAGCATGAGTAGCTATGAAAATTAGCAATCTAGCAGCCACCAGAGGGGGCAGAATAGGTTTGAAGCTCCCAAAAAAGCCCCACGCCAGAGAACTGTCACTATTTGACCCATCTGGAAGCTTCCTGAAAAACTCCACTCTCAAGACTTGTCTCTATTTAACCCAAGGGCTCACAGTGTGGGAACAGCCCTAAAACCAAGGCATTCATCCAAAACTATTAGCAGCAATTGTTTAACACTGCAGCTGCCTGAGGCGGCTAATCAGAGGCTGATCAAAGAACTTAAATGGAAACACTGGGGAATGAGATATTCAAAGGGGGCTTTGAAAAGTGAAGGCATATTCCTGGGAATCTAGAAAGCCATGCATATAGAAAGGACTGAGTGAGTGACAAGAGTGAGGCAGAAAATCAGGGAAGTTGGTGCCATTGAAGGAAAAAAAGGAAAAAAAAAGTCACAGTTCATTGAATGCTTATTGAGTGCCAGATACCGTGCTTGTGCTACAATATCCTGCCTCATGGGAGCATATCATCACAATCCCCACGTAACTGTTGAGGAAACTGAGGTTCCGTGAGCTTAAGTAACTGGCCAAGGTTGCAGGGCTAGTAAGTGGCCAAGTCCGGATTTGAACTCAGGCAGGCTGACTGCAAAATTTGTTCTGGATCTGGAAGTCTAGAATGGCCAAGAGCGTAAAACGCAGCTGAAGGGACTAGTCAATAAAGATGCAACCTCGTCCTTTGGATTTCTCAGCAAGGAGGTCTTGAAGGAACTTCTTGAAGTGCTGGGGCAAGAAGGCAGATTCTAGTGGTTTGAAGAGTGAGTAGGAGTGAGGAAACGGAATAGTGTTCAGCTGTTCACTTGGAAAGAGAAGAGAGGTGGGGCCTTAGCTGGAGGATGAATGAGGATGCAGTGTTCTTTTTTATTTTTTAGAGATTTCAGCATATGTAAATAGTGCCCTGTAGCCAGTAAAAGGCCTGATCTCTCAGGAGGTGAAAAGGCCTGGCATCCCGGGCCCAGAGGAGAAAAGGAAGAAAGGAGGAAGGGGATGCTAATCCTGATAGGCAAGAGAACTGAACTCTAACACCTAGAGACAAGCTACCCTCGTTCTTCTTAAGCTCATTCTCGGATCGATGTCATTGTTTGCCCTTTTTGCTTTAGAGATAAAAGCTTGTCTTTAGAAATTAAGAAACAAGGAAGAATTGATGACTAAGAAACATCATAGTGAAGGAAGATTAATTATTTACACCATTCAAGTCTTCTGCAATTCTTTTCACGTAGTTACATAATCATCGGTCTTATTAATTGCCATAAAAGCATGCCAATGTTAGGTTTATAGAATGTCATCTTGACAACCTGTCTTCAGAGCATCCTAGGGATCCTCAGACGCTGTCTGTAGGAGTTTGAAACTGCTTGGTCTAATTGGGCAAGCAGTGAGTTCTAACTGAAAACCAGTTAAGTCTAGAGATCTAATGTACAGGCATGAAGACTGTACTTAATAATACTGTATTGAACACTGAAAATATGCTAAGAGAGTAGATTTCAGGTGCATTCATCCCACACACAAAATGCTATGTGAGATATGTTAATTAGCATGACTGTAGTAATCATTTCACTATGTATATGTATATCAAATCATCATGTTGTACACCTTAAATATATACAATTTTTATTTAAAAATATACAAATAAATGATAAATAAATAAATCTATTCACTAAAAAAAAACAGGGAAGGGACTCTACTGGTTCTCAAACTTGGCTGCACCTGGAAATCTACTGGGGAGCTTTAAAAAGTCCTGATTCATGGGTTCCAGTCTATAGACTGTATTCAAATTTAATCGTCCCAATAATGTCTTTTTTTTTTTTAAAGATTTTATTTATTTATTTTTCCCCCAACGCCCCAGTAGATAGTTGTCTGTCATAGCTGCACATCCTTCTAGTTGCTGTATGTGGGATGCGGCCTCAGCGTGGCCGGAGAAGCGGCGCGTCGGTGCGATCCCGGGATCCGAACCCGGGCCGCCAGCAGCGGAGCGCGCGCACTTAACCGCTAAGCCACGGGGCCGGCCCAACCAATAATGTCTTTTAAAGGTAATTTTTTTTCCAGTTTGGGATCCCGTTCAGGATCACACATTGCATTTAGTTGTCATATCTCTTTAATTATCCTTTAAACGGGTTCTCAATCTTTCCTTGCTTTCATGATCTTGAGTTTTTTGAAGAGTATAGTCCAGATATTTTATAGAATGCCCCTCAATTTTTGTTTTTCTGCTGTTTTCTCATGTTTAGGTTCAAATTATGCATGTTTAGCCATGAATATTAGCTTCAATCACTTGGTTAATATGGTGGCTATAAAGTTATTATTTTCCTTTTTGCTATTAATAAGTATCTTTGGAAAGATGCTTTGAGATTGTATAAATATCTTGTTTCTCATCAAATTTTCACCCACTAGTTTTAGCATACATTGATGATCCTTGATTAAAACAACCATTACTATGGTGGTTGCTAACTGGTGATTTTCTAATCCCATCATTACTTTTGCATTTACTAGTTGGCATTCTCTTGTAAGGAAAAGTTTTCTCTTCTCTCTCATTTATCTATCATCTATCTGTTTAGGTTCGTATGGACTCATGGATTCTTATTTTACTCTATTGGTAATGTCTGTTAATACCATTATTTATTTTGATGTTCAACATCCCCTATTTGACAGTGCAAACTCCTTCAAGCTAGCTCTTGTGTCCTTTTGACATCTATTCTATACGTTTCAATTATACAGGGCTGAGATGAAGACATAAATTTCTTAGGTAACACAAAAATTTCACTTTGATAATTAATCTAAATCACACTCTACCAAATATCTTAGTGTTGCCAAATAAAGGTTATGACTTTTTAAAATAACCTTTCTATTTTAGAATCAAGTTTTAGATTTAGAGAAAAGTTGCAAAGCTAGTTCAGAGAGTTCCTGTATACCTCTCAAACAACCCCCCCAATGTCAACATCCTACGCTACCATGTACATTTGTCACAACTGAGCAATAGTGCATTACTATTAACTACACTCCCCACTTCACTCAGATCTCCCCAGTTTTCCCCAATGTCCTTCTTCTGTTCCAGGATCGCATCCAGGATCCCACAGTACATTTAGTCATCGTGTCTTCCTTAGTCTCCTCCGGTCTGTGACAGTTTCTCAGACTTTCCTTGCTTTTGATGACTGTGACAGTTTCGAGGAGTACTTGTCAGGTATTTTGTAGAATGCCTCTCAATTTGTTTTTGCCTAGTGTTTTTTCTCATGGTTAGACTAGGTGTAATGGGTTTTGGGGAAGAAGACCATAGAGATGAAGTCCCATTCTCATCCCCTCAGGGTAGACGCTATTGACATGACTCAACACTGATGATGTTAACAGGCCAAGACCGTGTTTGCCAGGTTTCTCACGGTCAAGTTACTTTCAGTACCCCTTTCCACGCTCAGCTCTTTGGAGGGAAGTCATGAAGCATTGTCACAATCTGCATTCCATCCCTTGTGTCCTCTGACCTCCTGGTTGATTTTTTTTTTTTATAATTTTATTTATTTTCCCTCAAAGCCCCAGTAGATAGTTGTACATCATAGTTGCACATCCTCCTAGTTGCTGTATGTGGGATGTGGCCTCAGCATGGCCGGTGAAGCGGTGCCTCTGTGCGCGCCCGGAATCCGAACCCGGGCCACCAGCAGCGGAGCGCGCGCACTCAACGCTAAGCCACGGGGCCAGCCCTCCTGGTTGATTTTTAAATGCTTTTCAGACATTACGTTTTTTGCTCTTTGTGCTGTGTTCTGTGGGTTTTGACAAATGCAGAGTCACAGATCTATCACTCCAGTACCCTACAGCTTAATCCCATCCCCCTAAAGAACACCCAGTGCGCTCCCTAGTTAACCCCTTCTTCTCCTAACCCCTGGAAGCCACTGATCAGTTTTCCGTCCCTACAGTTTTGCCTTTTCTGGAATGTCTTATGAATGGAATCATTTAATACGTAGCCTTTCCAGTCCGAACGTTTTCGCCGTGGAAATGCCGTTTGCGTTATTCGGGTTTGTTTGCCAACGTCCTCGTGAAACAAATCAGTCTCAGCAACTTTGAAAACCTGCTCTTCCCCATAACACTTTATAGCCACTTTATAACTGTACATACCTTTATAACACTTTATGACTTTATTTACCTTTTCAACCCATAACACTTGGCAGAAATTGAGCAATTCTTCCACGGCCTCCTCATCTGCAGAGCCTGCGTCCCCTGCAGGTTTGAGCGGGAGGCTTGAGCTCCAATTCCAGCTCTCATCCTAACTAGCTGTAACTTTGGGCGAGTCACTTAGAATCTTCAGTCTCAAACGCTGAAGAATAGCTCCACGGTTCCACTCATTCTAGAGTTCGGTATTTAAAAAAAAAAAAAAAAAAAAGTAACGTTTCTGTAGTAATCCTAAAAGCCCGCAGCACCACCTGGTGGCCAAAGAGAAGAGGACATGCGGAGGAAAAAGGTTAATAGACACCTCCAGCCACATCTATGTTTTGCTTGTTTGAATAAAATTTCACATTTTCAAACAATTTCTCCTCTAAACTGGCTACATACAAGTGCAGTACTACATATAAAAGCAATCATACAGGTCATTATGTTTAAAATCACACCCTGCATAAATCCTTTGTGCATATATACTCTAATCCTTGAATAGTCATCATTAACCAGCTATTATGCTTTGGTTAAAACAAAGCAAAACACAAACTACTGAAAAATTAGAACAATTACACACAGTAAAAATATACTTCATTAAACCAAAAAAAATTCCTTCATATTAAAATTATTCGTATATATTTGAGCAAGAAAATAAATGATAGTCTTCAATTATAACCCAAAAAATAAAATAAATACCTGTGAATTCATACTTATATAAATACATGGTTGAACGAATGAATGAATAAGTAAATACAGGAAAAGAGATGGCTCTTCTTTACAAAATAATTCCAATCAATAAATGTAAAAGGAATGAGAGAAATAGAAAACCATCATTAGATCCCCACTGTAATAATTGTTGCAGGCAAGATCCACCTCTGTATACTAAAATTTTACTGTATAGGCAAAAGTTTGAGGAGAAACAGGATAATTTCATAGTCTCAAAATATCTCCCCCAAGATCTTTGTTAATTACAAAAAAAAAAAAAAATATATAGTAACTTTATGGTGGATAAATCCAGCAGATATCAGTTAATAAAGTGACCAAGGTTAACATCAGAGAAATAAGACATATTGACATCATATGCCCTTTGATATGATTTATATTTTTGTTAAGGCTAACTGGTTTTAAAGAGAGAAAATTCCATACAAGTTTTCTCTCTAATAATTTTGGAAACAGCTTTTTGCTCTTCTTTTTGCATTTTTTTTTAAGTCATTAAGCAATGGGGAACTTAGTAGATAGCAATTGTAAGACAATCCAAATGTATTTAACTTCCATAGTTATCTGCTGGGAATATGGGTCCATAAAGAAGAGAGGACCACTCTGGGTATCTTTCAGCATTTACAGTAAACTCGAATTTCAGTAAAATTAACAGAAATGTTATTTGAAATTCATTATATTTGTAAGGAGGAAGGAAATATTTAAATCCCCTTTTGATGAAAGGAAAAGAATTCTCTTGGTATCTTGACCAAGTTACCTTCAAACCGGTTTCCATAAAAATCAAAGACAAAAGTAATATGAGATTTATGTCCAAAAGCGTTAAAAAGCTGCAAGCCCAAGAAGAAAACAGAGAATACATTTTCTTTTCAAGTATCCATGAAACATATATAAACATTGATAATCTACTAGGCCAAAGAGAAAATATCAATTTCAAAAAGTAGAAATATTATATTTTCTGATTACAATGCAATAAACTAGAAATAAATTACCAAATCAGAAAAAAAATGTTCCCTTGTCCTCGAGATTAAAAAATTTTCTTAAATGGTTGCTTGAGTCAAAGGGGAAATACCAACCAAAGTTGAACCTTATGAGATGAAATCAAAGCATGAGGGCAATCGCTAGCCTCTATGGTGTCACTGTGTGAATTAGAAAAAGTACTCCTTCAAGTTAAAAAAAAAAACAACAAAGACCAACACTGCTGTATCTGTGGATAGTCATGAGGCGATGGCTCTGAGCCCAGCTGGCTGGAACATGAGCATGAGGCTCAGGGAAATAAAGTCAAACTGAGCTGGTAGCTGTGAAAGAAAAAAGTATAAATTTCTCTTTTTTAAAAATAAACCCACTAAGTATGAGTTTTCCTTTAAGATTGAAAGCAAACTTCCAGTTAGTAAAGTGCTTGCTAGCAGGATTTTGAAGACCAAGAAAAAGTCCCTAAGGAATGTTTTCTTTGATTGAACTTAATATTCTCAAGGTCTTGACTCCTAAGGACAAAAAGACAAGAACGCACTTGATTTTAAACTTCAGTGACTTTTCTACAATGCACTCTAGGATTTAGCCGTTTCAAATGCTTTAGATAAATTATGCCGTTTTTAACTAGTTCTTGTGAAAAGTAATGATTAAAGTTTTACGTCATCTGATGTCAATGATTTGGGAGCAAGCTTACTCAGCCTGTCTTATAGGAGGCCTATATTCGAGGCCAAGAAAAGTCCCAATTTGTAACTGTGTTGTTAAAGAACCATTCAGATATTCTCTTCTTACTGCAGTAGAATATTTTCAAATGGAGTGATTCTTGACATTATTTCCCTAAGATCACAAAAAGATGCAGCACTTTGAGGGTTCTATTTTGTAAGGAGAACTTCCTTTTACAGTAGCATCGCTCCTAGAGTGGGAGCAGTAAGGTCTCCAGGTGCTGTGAAAGCAAGGGGGAGCTCACCAGGGAGGGCTTCTCTCAGCTGTGCACTCAGAGGGTAGAAAAACATACTGCAGTTGAGGTTGGGTTGTGGGCAGTGGGGAGGAAGGAAGGTCAGCGACCACAGTTAGAATGAGATGAACAAAAGCCAGACGAATAGGGAGAGGAAGGCCTGGCAGAGAGCTCTTTCTGGGGTGAGGAGTAGGAGTAGCTCAAGGTTGATTTTGATGCATGAGTCACTGGGCGGGAGTCGAAGAGGCTTCTATTGTGACACCAAGGAAACAGAAGCTGGGGATAGGCCACAATGGTGCAGCGACAGATTAAGGACCTTGTTGCTAGGGTCTGGGAACAAACACCAGAAACCTGGAGGAGGAGAGATGGAGCCCTAGTTCCTGGTCCCCTTTCCCACTCCACCTCCCCCCAAGTTGTCTGAGATGTCGCCTTCCACCTAAACATCACCTTCCTGTCTTCAGACTTTAACGCTGGTCTCTGACTTCTGCTTAGTTCCACATTCGCTAGCCATTTGCACAGAAGACTGCCACCTTCCCTTCCTGGAATCTCTAAGGTTTTCTGCTTTCCTCGTGCCCTGATCACCAGCCCTACTAACTCAGCAGAGATGGAAGTGCCGGCCCTCTCTGAAACTCTTAAGCCTACTGATGATGTCAATCAAGAATCTCCGGAGCCCAGGATTATCATTGCCTTATTTGACATCGGATCACTTCCTCCTGTCTCCTGGGGTTCTCTCCCCTCCCTAAAGAGTGGTGGCCATCAAGCAACTGAAGAGCAGACTGCAAAGAACTTTGAAAATCTCCTGAAAGAAATGAAGAATATTCTTAAAAATGTGACAGGTTATGAAGAGAAGATCACAGAAGCAAAAGAATCTTTTGAGGAAACCGCTATCTCTGAGGATGTGTTGGAACTTAAAGAAAAAATCAGAGGACTTGATGAAATAAACAGAGCGCTATCGAAAAACCTGCTTGGTAGTTTAGACCTAGAGAAAGAACAGAATACAAAGAAACAGGAGATGATATTGAAAAACCAGAACTCCAAGGACACAGTACAAGGTTTTGCAAGGGATTTGGTAAATCGTTCAGAAGAAATAAGAGCCCTTGATGAAATTCAGCTAAGTAAGGAAAAAGCAAAGTCCAGTTTCCCTCATGCTCAAGAAAAAAATATGAAACTTAGGAACAGCATGGAGCAGTTACTACAGGAAGCAGAACACTGGAGTGTGCAACATACTGAGCTTAGTGAACTAATAAAATTGTACCAGAAGTCTCAGAAAGACATAAGAGAAACTCTTGCAAGTAGTGGAATCCACTTCCAAACTCAACTGAATAACGAGCTGTCAGCTAAGTGTGAGCTGGAGGAACAAGTGAGGAAATTGAAACATGACACGTATTCATTGCGTTTGATTGCAGCTTTGCTGGAGAATGAATGCCAGATCTTACAGCAGAGAGTAGAGCTTCTCAAGGAACTTCATCATCAGAAAGAGGGAGCTCGGCAAGAGAAGCCAGTTCAGATCATCCACGAACAGGACAAGAAAGAACCGAAGCTGTTGGAGGCAAAGAAGGTAGAAATTCATAAGCAGAAAATGCAAGAAACAGAGGGTGCATTTCAGAAAAGAGACCAATTCTATAGAAGCCTGGATGCCTGTCGTAATAAGAAAGCTCGTAATAACTGGTTCAATATTCATATTGCAAGAAGAGCTCTTGTGGGAAAAAAGAGGCCAGGCAGCAGCCTAAGATAGAAAACATAAAAAGTAGAAGAAAAGGCAGTTCTTCAAAAAACTTTGCTACATCCAACTCCAGGCACAATCTATCATCAAACCTAGGATAGATCTGTTGGTTCAACCAAGAAAGAGCTATAACACAACAAGATTAACACCGACTTGGTGCATTACCTCGGTAGCTACGTAAGTTTGGTCTTTAATGACCATTAGTGTCAACATCAAGTTCATAATTTTTCATCTTTACAATCTGCTTGTTTTTGTAGTTATTAGATAGAGGTCCTATGACACTTTAACCAAAAGTGAGGAGTTACAGGTCCAATTAAGTAAAGGCCTAAATAAAAACCAGATCAAACAAAGGAAAGTGTTTTTTTCTTTATTTAAAGACTACCTGGGGGGTAATGTTTCGGGGGAAAAAAGTATACAACTCTTTAGTTGTGAACCTTTAAAGGTCGCTTTTTAAATTCATGTTTCCTTTCCCTATTATCCACTGACGTGTGGGAAGCCCTGGAGTAAAAAATAATGCTGATGAACCACCCCTAAACAGTTTTTCTCTTCTCATAAATCTCCCTATCCCCTGGATCTACTTTTTCTAATATTCCTCCCTCCTCCTCAACTAGGCAGCAGAGGCCCTGGGGGAAGGACACCTTGGCTTGTTTAGAAGAATAGATATGTATCTAGATTTTGTTCTGTGCTGGAAACATTCCTCCCATTCCTCCAGGCGGGGGCAGTAGAGTTACCCAGGGGAAAAAGCAATACCTCTGTTAGGGGAGCTGGACTTCTGGTTCCAGAAAAGATGGAGCAGATGCGTTTCTCCCTATTCCTCCCATTAAGTGAACTAAAAACCCTGGACATTATGTATAAAACGAACATGAGAAGATTCTGAAAGATGGAGAGAAGGAGATGGACTGGCCAGAGTCCCTGAGACTTAAGGAATAACACGATGTTGAGTTCCCTGGCTATTCTTTTTGTCTCATATATCCTGGACTGAGTGGTGGAGGAGCCCACAACCCAGAAATGCCAATGCATTTAGACAAAAAATGGCACCCCACCTCCCGCCATAATTCTTGCTTTCTCTTGCCAAAGGATGAGGAAAAGGACAGTCTGGCAAGAGTAGGACAAAAACTGCCCTACTCTAGCCAAACTGAATGGAAAATGCCATGCCTCCACCTCACCCCCATCAGCAAATACTGAATGGAGAGCCTAGACTTTAACCCTTGCCCAGAGGTAGTGAGGTACTCCTCCCCCTTTCTTCTGCAGTGGTGCAGAGAAGGCAGGGTAGGGACTCTGAAGTTCCACCCCCACCGATGGTAAAAAGGCGCTCCTCCCTGACCACCTTCCCTCAGTGGAGTGGAATGTCAGTGGAGGCCACATGGATAGCCTAGATTTCTACACCCTTCCCCAGCTCGCACAACATCAGAAGAAGCCTGCTAAAACAGAAGATTTAAATAAGATCCAGGGCCTCATAGCATAATGCTCAAAATGTCCAGGATGTATAGAAAAATCACTCATCATACCAAGAATCAGGAAAATCACAACTTGAATGAGAAAAGACAATTAACAGATGCCAACAATGGGATGACAGATGTTGGTATTACCTGACGAGGATTTTAAAGCAGTCAGTATAAACCTGCTTTACTGAACAATTACAAACACATTTGAAACAAAACAAAAAAATAGGAATTTTCAGCAAAGAAACAGAAAATATAAAGAAGAAGCAAATGGAGATTGTAGAATTGAAAAATGTAAGTAAAAGAAACTCACTGGATGTGCTCAATGGTAGAATGTTGATGTCAGAGGAAAGATTCCATGAACTTGATGATAGAACAATAGAAATTATCCATTTGAATAACAGAGAAAATAGGCTGAAAAAAACAGAGTCTCAAGAGTCTGTGGAACAGTGACAAAAGATCTAACATCGGTGTCATCAGAGTCCTCCCCAAAAAGGGGGAGAATATGAGCTGAAAAAATATTCAACAAAAAAAAGTCTGCAAATTCTCCAAATTTAGTGAAAGACATAAACCTACAGATTCAAGACACTGAGTGAACTCCAAATAGTATAAACTCAAAGAAGTTTAAGGCACTTTCAATCAAATTTCTGAAACCTAAAGACAAAGTAAAAGTCTTGAAAGCAGTGAGAGAGAAATGACTCATTAGATGTAGGAGAACAATGATCCAGATGACAGTGACTTTCTCATCAGAAACCACAGAGGCCAGAAGGAAATGAACATCTGTCAAGAACTGAAAGAAACGTCAACACAGAATTGTTTGCTCAGTGAAAACATCCTTCAGGAATTAAGATGAAATCAATACATTCTCAGATAGAGGAAAAGTGAGAGATTTTGTCGCTATTTATTGGGAGAGCCCATTTGGTTACATAACTAATCCTCCTTTTCTTCGCATTCAAGAAAATAAGTGAAAATAACCCTTTAACCTCAGACTTTGTCCTATTCCATCTCCAAATACGAATTTCACATATGAGGTGCTGAATGAATGAAATGAGAAACTACAACATCACTGAACCAAACAATCACTTGTGTTTTAACTTGTTCATAGGCATTACCCGCACAAATTCAGTCAATGTCGTCTATCATCAAACGCTAAGGGGCTAACTCTCTAGTTCCCAAACTGTGCACAGAGGCTCCCCTGGTACCACAGCAAACTCACAAGGGAACCGGAGGATTTTTAAATTTTTGAGAGAAGCACAGCAATATGCGACACCTGTTGCACACGACACACACTGGAGGCAGTCGTAGTTTCGACATTAGATTTCACGTAGCCCCATACCCAGAAGTGACATTTCCAATGGTGAGAACTCAGTCACGAGGCCACATCTGTCTGAAAGCAACTGGGAAATGAGGTTTTTAGCTGGGCAGTCATGTTACCCAGGCAGAAGGAAGAATTAATTGTGGAACACTGTGAGGTACAGAGAAAATATTTCTATGTTTCTGCACAGTTAGGCCTTTCTGAGCAAATTTTATGGAAACTTGAGATCCTGGACTAAAAGCAAGCTCTAGAAGATGACTTACAACTGTACAGAGAAGGAGAACTCAAAAGACTCGCCTAACTTTGGAGACGTGCGTTTACATTTCAAGTTGGGGTGAGGCCTGGACTTTGGAGACATCTCTGGGTTGTAAAGCCAGAGACGCTGGACTTCTCCTGCCCCTGGAGAGATTTATTTACATTATAAAAAGGTGAGAGTGAGAACCCAGGATCCTTTACACCTGATCTTCAAGGAGCAGAGGTTCCTGGCCCCCTCCTTTTAGAAGGGGAAGACAGCTGCCTTTCTTGTCTACGTAAATGCCTAGGTTCATTCTCTCAGCTTTCCTCACTAGCAGCACAGACCGTGCTGCACGTAGGGTGACATCTGGTTCTCATCACCTCTCTCCAGGGCTAAGAACTGGAGCACAATTATTATGTAAGTAACAGCGATCTGTGTCTGATCCAGAAACCTCATGTGTGCATTCAGGACAAGATAAAGATGAATACTAAAAACCCAACAAAGACAAGCACCGTCTCCACCATCGGTTCTATTATGAACAAAGCCTAGGGCGTAAGATATTCTCATATGTTGAAGTACTGAAAATAAAATTTGAAATATTGCTCCCTATTCCACAAACTAACATTTCTTTCTTGTGTCTGGAATATGGATCACTTTACAAATAATCTAAGAGCCAAAATTTTCCTATTACAGCCCTTGGTAAAAGAAAAAGATTTCCAGTTAACCAGTATTGAGGTACTCAAGGAATCACACATTTCTTTCCATCTGCCTTTCCCTCTAATGGAAACTACACACCATCTACATTGTTTTATTTTCCAACCATCTTGATTAATAAAACATTGTGCGGTTCATTTTTGTGCTTTACCGGATATGTGGTTCATATTACCAAGAAAGAAATTGTTGCTAAAATAAATTACAGCTGTTTTATTAAGCTTCAAATACAGCAAGCAAGCTCTGCTACATCAGACCCTCTAGATTTGGTTAAAATTTTTAACATTTTATGTGTGTAATAAAATTGTTCTCTTATCACAAGGTCCTATATATTTTTTTTACCCAATTTCAAAACATGTAAATGAGAATTTCTAAAAACAAGGCATTTTGAAAGGTGTTTCATGTGGATTCCAGTGGATAATAATCAATTATAGTCTGATAAACGTAAAATTTATTTGGAGAAGGATCATGGCATTTCTTATGTGGAAGGATTTTTAGGCCATTACTTGTTGACAGTGAAAAGCCAAGGTGTGAAATCAGTGCAAATCTGAAAGAATCAATACTGGCCTAGTCCAGAGTTCTTTAATACTATATTTTCTCATACCCTAGCATCAAATTCCAATAAGAATCAAACTATGTTTTTGGAGCTTTTAGATGTTCATTGCCGTCATCATTCTGTCCAACAGCAATAGTAATTTTTAAGATATATTTTTTTGGATAACCGTCCTAGGAAGAAGAAAAAATTCATACAAAGTTCTTTGTCAAATAAATTTTTCCCAATAAATTCTTCATAGTAATGAACTAGGGATTCTTGACTTCGAAATACTTGAATTTCTATAAAGTCTTTCCCATCAAGCCACAGCAGTTCCACAGATTAAAATAAAACAAAACAGTTCTTGATAATATTAATACTTTACCAGGAATAAGCACTTCAGTTCTCCTTTAAAATATATTCCATGAACCAAAAATTATTTTTAAAAATTTGTATTCCATGTAGGTCCGGATAAGGGTTTGTTTACCACATTTTAGCTCTTTAAAAAATTATGAAATGTAACAAATATACAGAAAAATGCATAAAACTTATATGTACAGTTTAACAAATAATTAAAAATCTATTTAACCACCCCTTGGGTCATGTCAAACTGTTTTCGAAAGTGGTTGTACCAATTTACGTGCCACTCATCACTGTAAGAGTGTTTCTATTGCCCTATATTCTCACTATAATTGGACGTTGTCAGACTTGTTAATTTCGTGGTTGTGTAATAGTACCTCATGCTAGCTTTAATTTGCATTTCCTTGATTACTGAGTTTAGTCAACTCTTCATGTTTTTTGGCCATTTGAATTTCGTTTTTTTATGAAGTACCTTCAAATTATTGACTTACAGGAGTTCTTTATGTATTCTGAGCCCTAGTCCTGTGATGTTCATGAGTTACAAACTTTGTCTCCCATTCTGTGGCTTGACTTTTTTACTTTCTTTGTGGCGTCCTTTGATGAACAGAAGTTCTTAATTTCAATGTAGCCCAATTTATCCACCTTTTCCTTTTTAATTATGGTTATGTTTTATTTAAGAAACTCTTACCTATCTCATGAATAAAAGTCTTCTAAAATCCTCTTATTTCATATCTTTTCACATGTATTTCTTTCCTCTCTCTGGAATAGATCTAGACAGAGGGATTCAGCAAGGTGTTTAGGTTGGTTGCCCAAGGATTCTGCAATTATGTATGTTTTCATGTCCTTTTTGTATGTCCATGATTTCTGAGCACTTTTTAATCTTTCTAATAAAAAAAATATGAGAAGTTTTATATAAAACAAATAATAAGGATAGTATAATGGACGAAGCATTGCACAAAAAGGGAAGTGATTTTGTGTCCTAACTTGTCTGGGTCCTAAATGTTCCTCAGACAAGATGGAGATAGTAATTTTCTCTTGGACCAAGGACTAGTGGTCAAAGGTTCCCCGGCTCCCTGTCAACTAAGTCTTATTGTTCTCAGGGAGTGGGAACAGATTAGATGAGAGAGCTAGAAACTAGTCAGATGCAAGCATGGCCAAAAAGGAGGGGAACAATAGCAAATAGTCCAGGCCTACAAGATGTCCAGAAGTTGAGGTCATTGATATTTTGCAAGTAAAAACAAAGATAGCATTACATAAAGGAGAAAGATACACCAGATCAAAGTGAAGTAGAGGAGTGGCTTTATCATCATCATCACAGTATCACTATCAGTATTATTTTTTATAATGTTCTTCCGCAAACCTGATTGATGTAGAAAGCCATTTTTTAAATACTTCTTGGGGCTGGCCCAGTGGCATAGCAGTTAAGTGCGCGTGCTCCGCTTCGGCAGCCTGGGGTTCACAGGTTCGGATCCGGGCACGTACTGACGCACCGCTTGTCAAGCCATGCTGTGGCACCGTCCCACATAAAGTAGAGGAAGATAGGCACAGATGTTAGCCCAGGGCCAATCTTCCTCAGCAAAAAAAAGAGGAAGTTTGGCATCGGATCTTAGTTCAGGACTAATCTTCCTCACCAAAAAATAAATAAATAAAATAAAATATGTAAAAAAAATACTTCTTAACATAAGTAAAGGCCTCAGACAAGGACTCATGATATGAGCGTCACAGTCAGTTGAGTGTCTTTCTTTTCTAACAGTTACACAGTTTTCCAGAGGAAACCACTAACTCATTTAATTAAATATTCTCTCACAGTGACACACACATCAGTTTGGTTGGCACTGGTCTGTTAATGCAGCTTCATTTTATGAAGAACTAGGTGCTGATCTTTGCATTCTGTTTTGATTTTAAGGATTTTTTTTTTTAATTTAGGAGAAAAGTACTCTTCAGTGGTCCTCAGACTTTTCTGGGGAAATATTCTATTTTATTTATTTGTATCTTTTCCCTTTTTCTTGATCTACCACATTAATTATTTCCAAAAACTGGATTTGGGTTTGTTAATCTTCTTTATTATTTTTAGTGTTCTATTTCAATGACTTCTGTCCTTATCTTGGTTTTCTTTATTTTTTTAGTTGTTTTGCTGTGCTATTTCAACTTCTTGAGTTGAATGCTTACTGTGGTTAGTTTTAATTTTTCTTGTTTCCTCAAAAATATCTCTAAAGCTATAAATTTCCCTGTATATACCACTATGGATGTGGATCACAAGTGTTCATACGAAATGCTTTCATTATTACTAATTTTAAGTTTTTCAAAATATTTTTTATGATTTCCTTTATCCCAAACGTTATTTAGCAGGGTAGTAGATAGACTGGTATGACTTTAAGTATTATACTTTAAATTATACATCAGCATCATATGGTATCCTCTGCATGTTTGACATATTCCACAGGAAAAAAAATTTTTAAGGAAAAAAAAGAAAATACATTTATCTTACAACCCAGCAATTTTACTTCTACTTATAAACTCTATAGAAACTCTTGCACATGAGCAAAAGTAGACACATATAATATTCTTTGCAACATTGCAATATTGTAGGAAGTAAAGCTAATGTCTATCAGCAAAGAACGGCTAAACTGGGCTATATTCACGAAAACTAATAATATAGAAATTAAAATGAGCTAAATTTACATGTATCAGCTTGGAGAGATTGTTTTTGACAACTTTGGTCAGAACTTTGGGCTGATGTCACTTATGATATCTAATCAAAAGAAGTTCATTTTATTAATCTAAGAACTTTAAATTAAGAACTTTAAGAAAACTAACCATTTAAAGTTTTCATTTCTTAAATGAATAGAGTATGTACACAATAATTTTTATAACATTACTATTTAGCATTTTTCATAATTTTTCTTATTATATATTGCTGTCAACAGTAAAATACTATCCAATATTCTAACATATTTTTAAGTCAGTTTTTTTAAAGGACAATCTTCCAAGGAAGAAAAGAGAATGGCAACTTTAACCAGTCACTGTATTCCAAATATATTGATATCACTTACAGCCATTTTTGGATTTTTCAATAGTGTTTTCTGAACATCAGGCTTATTGGTGAAAATTATTTTTAAAAAGAGTACATTAGCACCTCTGAGAGGCATACACTCATATGTGCCTATAACCTTATTTATACTAAGGTTTGAAGTTTTCAAGGGAAGCATTATAGCTCTAATGGCATCTTCTCTTTACCTGGTACAATTCTTATTCATGAAAAGTAACTAAGCAACAATATACTTTTCTTAGTTGACCTCCAGTCATTAGTTCTCTTTTCGGCCTTGAAGTCTGCTGAGGTCATGCATTTACTGTCAACATAGGAGTTTTACCTTGTTGTAATGCTTTTTTTTATACCCTTATTTGGTTGCCAAGCTGGGTTTGGCTTCTCCTTAATGATTTCCACTGGGCAGTTGTGTCATGGAAGACACAAACTTAATGGGAAATCATTCAGCCTTTCACCGTTGAATATGAGGTTAGCTGTAGATTTTTGTAGATATTCTTTACCAAGTAGGGAAATGTCCCTCTATTTCCAGGTTTCTGAGAGTTTCTCTCAGGAGTAAGTGTTGAATTTTGTCAAATGCTTTTTTTGCATCAATTGATATGCTTATGTGATTTTTTTTAATTAGCCTATTAGTATAGTGGATTACATAGACTGATTTTTGAGTATTGAACCAGCCTTGCATTCATGAAATAAACTCACTTGGCCATGGAATTATTATTTTTTATATTGCTCAATTACATTTGTTAATATTTTTAATAAGAATATTTGTGTCTATATTCATCAAGGATATTGGTCTGAAGTTTTCTTTTTTGTACCGTGTTTGTCTGGTTTCAGTATTAAGGTAATATTGACTTTACAAAATGAATTGGGAAATGTTCCTTCCTCTTCTAATTTCTGGAAGAGATTGTGTGCAGTTGACATTATTCTTCTTTGAACATTTGGTAAAATTCTCCAGTGAAACTTTTGGGCCTGGAGATGTTTTGGGGGGGAGATTATAAATTATGAATTCAATTTTCTTAATAGTTATAAGGCTATTCAAATGATCTGTCTCAGATTGGGTGAGTTGTGGTAGTTCATGTTTTTTGAGGAATTGATCCATTTCATCTAACTTGTCAAATTTGTATGTGTAGAGTTGTATCATCAGCTCAATTATTCTTTTGATATCTGCAAGGTTTGTAGTACTATCCTTTGTTCCATTCTTGATATTGATCATTTTTTGTGTGTGTGTGAGGAAGATCAGCCCTGAGATAACATCCATGCTAATCCTCCTCTTTTTGCTGAGGAAGACCCGCTCTGAGCTAACATCTATCGCCAATCCTCCTCCTTTTTTCCCCCCCAAAGCCCCAGTTGTATGTCATAGTTGCACATCCTTGTTGTTGCTGTACGTGGGACGTGGCCTCAGCATGGCCAGAGAAGTGGTGTGTCGGTGCGCGCCCAGGATCAGAACCTGGGCCGCCAGTAGCGGAGCATACGCATTAACTGCTAAGCCACTGGGCCGGCCCAGATATTGATAATTTGTGTCTTCTGTTTTTTTCCCTGTTGATCTTGTTAGAGGTTTGTCAATTTTATTGATCTCAAAGAACTAGTTTTTTGTTTCATTGATTTTTTTTTTCTCTTTTCATTTTCATTGATTTCTGCTCCTCATTATTTCCTTCCTTCTGCTTGCTTTGGGTTTATTATTGCTCTTCTTTTTCTATTTTTTTGAGATGGGGTCTTAGATTACTGATTTGAGACTTTTGAAAATTCCTATAATAAAAATCATAACCTGAATATATGATTGTTGCACAGCAATTGGTAAACTTTTCTCTTTGTTAAATATTGAAGGACGTTATTTTTCAAAATGTTTTTCTAATACTTAAAGAATGTTAGAAAATATTATTAAATTATAATTTTATTATATTTAATAATCCATTTGAGATTATTATCCTGTTATCTAAGTTTATCAACTTAATTATGATTCAATAAAAATATCTGAATGGCAAGATCTTGTGAGTACAAGAATATAACAAGAATAAGCCTTGTATGAAAGCTACCAAGTCTTCTTGTACTGCACTGAAGATAGAATTCTGGGAAAGTTTTTAAGTTTCAAAATCTGGAACACCACACAAAATAGATATTTTGGGAAAAATAGAGATGGAATCGAAGTTCAAGTGATAAAAAAGCAAATAAGAATTGTGAATTAGAGGGTTTTAAATAAAGCCCATTTGTATATGGTACTTTGCTAGATAATTTAAGTTCTATTCTTTATTTATTTTATAGATGTACTTATATATCTGTACAAAATTCAAGAAGGTTCAAGAAGAGTGTATGGTGAAATATTCTTCTCACCCCTACCATTATGCAAAGCCCTAAAGTTATAGAGATAAAAGAAACCATAGTCCCTAATCTCATAATCTTGTAGCCCTGTGAGTTTTATCCTAAGGGCTCAGGCTTGCTCTTCCAGACAAAAATCCCAGGGCCCTTGCCAGTTAGCTCCCCTCTCTTGTACCTTACACAACTTTTTTGCTATTAGTTCCAATCCTTCCTATGAGCAAACTCAATAGTCTCTAATTTTAAAATAAAACAGAACTACAGCTCCTATATCCCATCTCACTCTTTAGCTAGAGTCTAGAAAAAGCAATTCACATTCAATATCTTTAATTCCTCACTTTTTAAATTTCTTTATCAAACTAATATATGCAAAGGCCTAAAAAATAAATAATTGAATAAATCAAATGTTTACAATGTGCCTAGTGCTACTCTTAGCCTTTTACATGTATTATCTCGGTTAATCCTGACAACAGTCTATACGGCAGGTATTATTGTCTCCATTTTACTGATGAGGAAACCAACGTACAGATGAGTTTATGAAGAAAAAGGGGTGGCCCTCCCACCCCACTAGGGCCATTAGTTTTAACTGTTTTTGTTATTTGTTTTTCTTTTGGTTACCTCCATTTTTGTATGTTCATATTGCTGTTTATTTATTTTTTGTGTGTGTGAGGAAGATCAGCCCTGAGCTAACATCTGCCAATCCTCCTCTTTTTGCTGAGGAAGAGTGGCCCTGAGCTAACATCCTTGCCGATCTTCCTCCACTTTATGTGGGACGCTGCCACAGCATGGCTTGACAAGCAATGCGCTGGTGCACATCCAGGATCTGAACCTGGGATCTGAACCCAGGCCATCAACATTGGAGAGTGCGCACTTAACCACTACACCATGGGGCTGGCCCCCATATTGCTGTTTATTAAATGAACAAATTTAAAAATTTTCTCTCTCTTTTTTTTTTTTACAAGGAAGATTTGCTCTGAGCTAACATCTCTTGCCAATCTTCCTCCTTTTTTCGCTTGAGGAAGATTAGCCCTGAGCTAACATCTGTGTCAGTCTTCCTTTATTTTGTTTGTGGGTCACTGCCACAACATGGCTTGACAAGTATTGTAGGTCCATGCCTGGAATCCAAACCCATGAACCTGGGCTGCTGAAGCAGAACACACCAGACTTAACCACTACACCATGGGACTGGCCCCTAGACATTTTCTTTTGACTTCCCAATGCGAAAACGAAGATTCAACTTCACTATATTCCCCTCCAAAAAAGTTACATTGCTGTTTTCAGTCTCTCCTCTTATTAACTTCTGCAGCTGTGAACCACACACTTAAATCTCTATTTTGTTCCATTAGTTATAAACAATAGTTATTGATTCCTTACTTTGTTAGATGATATTTCATATCAGCTCTCATACTCTTTTCTCCAAACATTCCACCTTACCTAGACTCCTCATCTACTACTTTCTTAAGTCGTTTCTCTTCCTTACACTGGAATTCTTGCTGATGTGACTTTCTTATTGTTGACTCCATTGGCATTTTGCACTCATTTTCTTATTGGATCTCTATGTGATGCTTGACACCTTGACCCTGCTCCTTAAGCAGTGGTTTTCCTTGGTGTTCTGTTCTCAGTTCTCTCTTCTTAGGTGACCTCACTGGTACACAGGTCTGCAGTAATCCAGACACCTGCCCCACTCCCCCAAAAAGACGGCCTAAACTAAAGAATAGATATATTGGGGCCAAAGAGTAGGGATGGATGTGAGATTCCACATCTTATGGGCTGTGTATTCAGTATGACTTGGTGAAGAAGTCAATGTGTGCAATTGGAAGAGTGAGTAGTAAGGGAAAAAAAGGAGGAGTTAAAATAAAACTTAGGGCTCCAGTTTCAGCACTGGGTTCCATTCATTGAGATAGGAGGTGAAACAAGTTTGGAAAGAAATATAATGAGTCAACTTTTGGATATGGAATTTCTGGTTTTTTGCACAAATGCACAATGCACAAACTACTGAGGGCATATGTTTGAAAACAAAATAATTCCAGAAGTGAAAGGAAACTTATTGGTCCCATATGTCTACCTTGTTAATAGAAGTATGTAGGCATATTGGTCAACAAATTTTTGTTAAGCACTTATTTTGTATCAGGCCTCAGGTGAAGTATATATTAAAGAAACAAGGAGAGAGATCTTGTAGGAGACAATTGGATTTTTGTAGCCTCGTGGCAGATTTGTTTCTGACTCCCCTTTTCAAGAATGTTTGTATAGTGAACAGCCTTGGAAGCCTCCAGGGCAGAGAGGTGTGTTTGCTGCTTAGGATAATAAAGATGTTTCCCTCCAGGGCAAAGGTTGAGTAGGTTTGCTATCAGCTCCTTTTAAAGATCGAGATTTCCTAAATTCAGAGTTCCTCATCTGGGACATACACCCGTTATGTGTGCAGCATCTATCTGGGCCCTTTTCTCTATCATTCCTACGGGATGGGGGTGGGGGTGAGGTGTAAGAGAACAGATGTAAACATGAGGCTCATGTTGCCTCTGATATGAATAATAAAGTCCTTTGTTTCTGACCCAGGAGTCTCATGTCTTCTGTCAGCACTTATGAAACTGTGGCAGGTTGACTAGTTAGCTTGGAAGTAGGCTAAAATTTCAGGCCATTCATAGTTCTTGACAATGTCCAGCAAACAGTTGGATACATGATCTTGAGTTCAGAAGAATCTGAGCTAATGATGTGGCTTTGGGTGTCATTAGTACATAAGCGGTAATTAAACCATGGTACTGGAAGTGATCATCGAGGCTAGCATTATCTGGAAAAGAGGACCTAGTACAGAGCTTTGAGGAACTCCAGCATTTATTTTATTTATTTCTTTTTCTAATTTTATTTATTTATTTATTTTTCCCCCAAAGCCCCAGTAGATAGTTGTACGTCATAGGTGCACATCCTTCTAGTTGCTGTATGTGGGACGCGGCCTCAGCATGGCCAGAGAAGCAGTGCGGTGGCGCGCGCCTGGGATCCGAACCAGGCTACCAGCAGCGGAGCACGCGCACTTAACCGCTCAGCCAGAGGGCCGGCCCAACTCCAGCATTTAATAATCTGATAGAAGAGGGGGAGTCCAAGGGAGACTTGAGGAAGGCTTCAGGTCAGTGTGGTGTCGCAGAACCAAAGGGAGAGAGTGCTTCAAGGAAGAGAGAATGGTCAAGTGTGTCAAATGCTGAGAGACCACATAAGAGAAGAACTGAAAATGTCCCTTGAATTTAGCATTTGGGAGGTTACTGTAACTTAGCAAGAGCAGTTGAGTGGAGTAATTGGGTGGAGTCTTAACTGAAGATGATTGAGGTGAAGAAATGGAGGCAGTGACTAAGGCCAACAGCTCTTTCCTACAGAAGAGGAAGAGAAGAAGGAGGGGTCAAAGAAAAGCCTTTGCTTTCAGCTTTCTAGGCAAAGATTATGCAAATGGCAATGTGATCACTGCCAATGCTTTTCAGGGGTGACCAAAAATTCTTTCTCTGCTGTGAAAACCTTGATGGTCTAAAGACAGTCCTTTGGTTTGGGGCTGAAGAGCTACACAGAGTCTGTTAAGCCCATATGTACTAAATTAAAAGAGTTATTTTTATTCCAAGAGATCTTCCAATACCTCCTCCAAGGTCAAAGATAGAGACAATAAGAAAAATTCAGAAATGGACTTAATAGAGACATAGGCCATCAGCAAAACTACAAAAACAGATAAAAAGCTAAGAATGCAAGTGCCATTTTGGGAAAAAGTGTATGAGGAACTTTATTGTCATCAAGATAACCAAAGCCCAGAGGTCCTGCTTAGGAGCTCTTGACGTTAAAAGGACACTGAATAAAGAGACGATCATAAACAAGGAGAGAATGCCGCGGAAGGAATGAAGTCCAAGTAAGCCAATTTCCTTTGTAAACTGAGCCCCCACTGCAATCGCCCTGTAAGAAGACTTGAACTAATGAGGAGAAGCAGGGACAGAAAGCTTCCCCTTTTCCATTTAGTGCACATTTTTCTTTAACCTGTTGGTCATATATTTTTGTTCAATTTATATTGTAGGTGCCTTAAAACCCATGTGTTTCTGTTGACATTTATTTATCCAATGAAGGTAGGATGAAATCAGTATTAAGATAAATTGTACAAGATGGAGAAAAAAATACATCTTGTGCCCTGTAGAGTCTATTCTAAAGGGATAAATTAAAGATTTACTGACTACCAAGCCCCAGGAGCAGAAAATACTAATAAAGACAGTTGGTAATTCTCTTACAGGGTGTAGTATTCCTACTCTGTTCCAATCTTCTTTATTGAGAGAGTAAAAACCATAACAAATGGGTACTAAACAGTAGGGTACAAAAAGTCACAGACCTTTATTTCCCTGAATCAAATTTAATCTGCTTTGAGGTGTGGAGAACAGTCAACCTCAGTTATTTGGGGGCTCCTTCTTTCCCTCCATGGGGTTCCACAAGAATTCTGGGCTCCTATGTCTCAGGAAACAGGTTTAGGGCTGGCCCTTTGTCCTCGGTGGTTGCATCTCTGCCACTGCTTCAAAGACTCCACAGTGCTGCTGTAGAGCCTGGTCCCAGCTGCTGTCTTTTGGACCCTGAGGCTCCAGGCAGTTTCAGGCACGGGTCTCACCTGAATCTCCCTACTGACTTCAGAACATGCCCATGTTCTTTAGTTCTCTGCCACCGGATGGTCCCTGTAGTTTCCTGCTGCCTTCCCAGGCCTGAAAGAAGGTAAAAACTCTCATTCTTGAGAGACATGATCCACTTTTGCAATGGTGGAGATGAGCAAACAATATGCTAACTCCAGTTGAAATTTTAAAATAACTTATCTAGGGGCTGGCTGGTGGTGTAGTGGTTAAGCTCACGTGCTCCGCTTCGGCAGACCAGGGTTCATGGGTTTGGATCCCAGGTGTGGACCTACACACCACTCATCAAGCCATGCTGTGGCAGTGTCTCACATACAAAATAGAAGAAGATTGGCACAGATGCTGGCTCAGCAAAGGAGGAAGATTGGCAATAGATGTTAGCTTAGGGCCAATCTTCCTCACCAAAAAAATAAAAAACCTAGCCAGTTTAATTTGTATAACTCAAAAATTATCTTGTTCATTGGTTTCATCCTTCTCTCTCACAAAATATCTTTATTAAAGAAAAAATAACTGATTTGAATTTCACTTTCTTCCTGGCTTCAGTGTAAGTGACGATTGGCAGAGGAATTATTTCACCAACAGCTGGCTGTTCTCTCTATAGGTTTATTTTAAGCCTGGAAGTATCTGTGCCATTTTGAGCTCTTGTGTGAGTTTCTTGGTAGGCAGCTTTCAAGCAGTCAGTTCAGATGCTCCATAAAATAGCACATATTTGCTTGATAGTGTGGGAGATCAAGATTTGGCCACCCTGAAATATATCTCTTTACCTTGATTATTTTCTCTGAGGGACATTTGACCTCCCCCACTAACTGTCTAAAGAATTTGACATGGTGGCTCTTTTTTGGAACAGATTTTTTATCATGATGGCTGTAAAGATAATGTAAGATAGAGGTTATAATAGGAAAGGCACCAAGCCCCTTTTATCAAAAATTCTGTCTCTCTGGCCACATTCTCTAGATGGCCCTGCAAGGAGTTGCCAGACAAACATTTACATTTATTAAAAAAATCTCCATTTATAAAGGTATCTCCCTCTCTGTTTTAAAAAGAGAGAGAGAGATGGCCTCATTTCTAGAGGCTTATCAATATAAAAAGTGAGACCTTAAATCTGTGTAATAACCTTACTCTTGTTTACTATACTTTAGTGATAATCTCCTATAACTGACTCCTCCCACCCCCAACATCCTCCTTTGTCGTTGGCTAAACATGATATTTAAGACAAAAATTTCTGCTATTGTATAAGAAAACACAGTGTCCCTGCTTTCTCCCATATATACATGTTATTATACTTGATATTATTTTCTCCTGCTAACCTGTCTTGTTAATTATTTGGCCAGCCATAAAAACCTTAAAAAAAAAGACAAAAAAAACTCTCCCTCTTCCCCCACAGTTTTGGTGACCACAAAGAAACCCTAACTGGCTGACAAGTTACCTTCTCTGGCTAAAAAACTGCCTTCTCCCTAGACTACTACAGATGATGAGATACGAGCACGCCTGACAAAAGCCGACAAAAGGTAAGATCCCTTACCACGTTAGGCTCCCAAAATCTCTATCTTCGGGGTCCGGTGGAAGCAAGCGGTGAGAATTTTTTTCTTTCTAAATTTAGACTGGCAGGAGAAAATATTTGGGAAACTAGTTTCTTGTGCTTTTAGTGACTCTTAGTTTAAATTTGGTAGAATACTCTTGGTTTTGATCTTGATCCCTTTTCCTCCCAGAGTAGTCTCTGTCTTGTTCTGTGTCCTGAGAACTTGGCTTTGTGACCAGTGAGAATATTCTCCTTGGTCTCCACCATACGGAAGGTGCATTTACAGGGGTGCACCTTGGTGGCCAGTCGAGTAGACTGGGGTTCCGAACTGTCTCTTTGTCCGGCTGTGCCAAGCTCTCAGGGGAGTTTGTCATAAAGGGCCCAGTCCATAAGGGCTTTTGTCGTCTTAACCTTCGTGGCTTGTTAGTGCTGAAAAAATCCCATTCCAATATCGCCTGCCCGGTGTCACAGATTAGTGGGTCTGTGACTAGAGGCGTCCCACACTGTTGTGGGAGACCGGAGACACCATCCTTACCACCTGTGCAACGAAGGTCTTTACTTTCTCTGAATATCTTTAGGAGTGAATTCTATGGATCATGGGGGCTACATCATCTGCACCCTCACCAGGGATGCCTCTTGCGTCCATGGTAAAGATTTATTCTAAGCATAGAAAGTTACCTCCGGGTCTTTCCTTAAAAAGGCTTATTGGATTGAGTCACTGTTAGAATAAATATACAAATGAAGATCCTACGCGTCAATGGCCAGACGACGGATCCTTTGAATTGGGAAAACTTCTAAATTGGGGGAAAAAAATATTTTGAGAGCTCTCACATAATTATTTATTTGGTACCTAAGAAAAGGCCAGAAAAAGGAAGGGAAAAATTTGAATAGCCTTAAGACCTTGACTCAGGTTACAATTGAAATGAGAACATGCAAAAGTGTAAATGTTGATAAGATTATAAAGGTTGAAATGTTTGAGCTAATTTTATATAAAGAGGTTACATCAGCTTTGCCTGAGTATGTTTTAAAATGTCTGACTGGAAATGCTTCTCTTGTCCAAAATTAGAAGACCAAGACCTATTGATAAAAATCTTAATGATAACTATGTTTAAAGGTATAAGAGATGATGAAATTTACAAAAAATACGTAAAAAAAAAATTGTTATTTCTATTACAGAACTGGTTAACAAAAATAGTAATTTAAATGATGGCTAATTTTATCTAATGTCTTATAAAGTCTTATAGGCAATCTAAATAATTATTGGGAATAAGTAACTAAATAGTTGTGAAAAAGATGAATGTTGGATGAACTTTAAACAATAATTATGTGTTATGGTGGTTACAGCTTCCAAACTCTTTTTGGTGACTTAAAGCTTTAGAGTTTTGCTAAATTTTATGATAAAAATTCAATTGAGTATCTAGATCGTTTCCAAATAACATAAGATATTAGACATTGATTGCTAAGTATACGTTTGTCTACTTTTGGTTTTTCATTACAGGAAAACTAAAAGGTGTTTTGGGTCTATTGGTAAACATGTGTTTTATTAAAACATTGTACTATAAAGTAACATATTTCTAGAAATTATGAAGTGTTTATAAATTTCCCAAGCCACAAGATACTAATATAAAAGAAAGTTTATAATTGTTTACTTAGTTTTTACTTACAAATTAAGGTTTCTAAGGGTTAAAATTTCTAATTAATATATGTGATTGAAGCTACTAAAAATTAAAACAAATATGTCTGTATACAAGAAAAGTAAGATGTATAAAGAAAGAGCAAAGAACGGAAATATTTTGTTTGGTTGATTAAGAAAGATAAATTTGTCCTCAAGTACTAGGAGGGAAAAGAAAGACATGGGACAAATTCTGAATGTAAAAAGAAAGTTATAGGTTTGTGAAAGAGGAATTCTAGAAAAAGAGTTTTTGCGTGGTCAAATTGGCTAAGATTAAAATAAATTTAATTAAGTAAATGAGTTTTAATATCAAAAGTAAGCTCATACAAAATTATAATTTGGTCTTATTTCTCTTAAAAGGATAATTTTCTTAAACTTGATAAAGAGGTTATAAAAGATTTTTCTTTACCTTTGGATAAGTCTACCTAAAAGACAGAAAAAAAAAAACCTGTTAAAATTATTTCCTGTGTTCAAAAGACTGAGGTCTCCCTATTAAGGCTTTTTAGACTGTTAATGCTCTGTTTGCTTTGACTTTTTATATTTTTGACAAGCTCTCCAAAATTCATATCTTAAATAAAGTGTTTTTTTTTACTTTTTTCTTTGAAAATTTTCAAAGGGCCCTGACACTTCTCAAAAAAATTTGCTCTCTTCCTATAAGGAGAAAGATACTTAACTTATTAGGCTTATTCAGTATGTTAAATTACATGGAAAGCATTGTCAGACAAGTGATGATAAGTCTGATTAGGTGCTATTATGTGGGCAAATGTTATTGACATAGGTGTTTTAAAATTGTATAACATTACTAAAATTCTGATCTGTCCTGGTTATCAGTCATAATTCTGGTTATTATTATTTTAAAGTGTTGTATGTCACAAAATTAACCAAATTTCTCTGTCAATTGCCATTTTGAGGTCTTGTTGTTTACAGACTTATTTCTTTCCTCTAATGCTTTTGCAAAATGTTTCAACTTCAGAAAAATTCATAGAAAGGACTCTGACATTTACATTGGAATACAGGTTTCTGGCAAACTTTCTGATCATAAAACTGAACTGGGTAAGAAATTACAGAAATCTGATAGAGAGACTGATAACTTCATGAAGCTGCTAACAAAAAGATTGGGATCAAAAATGGATTACACAAGACTGAATGAACTGATAAAGATAATTATAATTTTTATGATTTTTCATTTGAAGTATTGCTGAATTTTTAATGTTTTGTTTTTTCAGATTTAAGAAAAACTTTTTCTCTTTTCTCCCGAGCTAGCTATGACTTATAGCAATTTGGTAAATGATACTTTTATAAGTAAAATTAAAATATTTATCTTTTTCTCTCTACCTGATCCCTCCAGGATTTAGAAATTCTTAGTAAGTGAATATTGTTGTTTTCATGGCAATATAGTTATTTGCATAAGTTAAATAAGAATCTGTTCTTATAACAGGACACAATTGGAAACACTGGTTATATTACCAAGGCTGTGACTGGAACATCATATTTGCGACATAACTCTATAGCTTTGGAGGAATAAAGATTTGACTTTATGGCATAAAGCCACGTAGAAATATTGGCCTGGTACCTTATGTTCCAAGCAACACTTACCAAGATAAGTAAAGAATGTCACTTATCTGGCAGATACAAGGAACCTCGAAATATTTTGGGGGAACCTTGAAAGAGAGAAATTCACCGAAATCTGTAGGTATTGCAGGCAAAGTCTGATGACAAAATCCTTGGCTTGGCTTTCCTAGCCTCGAGAGGCCTTTGAAGTTCAATCTGAGATTCCTTATAAAAAGTTCCAGCAAAGCAGATTTAAAAGAGCCTATGTGATCAATTGCTATTCTTGCTGTACTTGTGTAAATAATTGGGCCAACTCTATTAAAACTAGACATTTTACAAACTAGTTAGTTTTAATTTGGCTATCTTAATAAAAATGAGGGTGATTTTAGAGAGAAAAATTATATTTCAGTAAAAACTATAGTATACATTTGCAGATATTAGATCCTAGTTTTGTTAATTGTCTTTTGAGGTTTTTGTTTTATATCTGTTGACTGGACTGGATCCTGATTTCTTCTAGTCTCCTGAAATATCTGGCTACAGATGTCCAAACTAACGTTTTTGATTTTTTCCATCATTTTCATTTGAAATCACTGAAAACTGAACCTGCTCTTTTTCCTGAAGCCTTACAAACTGAAGCTGATAGACTTGATATAAACTTAAGAGATTACCCGATGACATCATCAAAGACATTTTAAACTGCAAAAGATGCTTTGACGCTGACATCTAAAAATCTTTTTAACTGGCTGTCCTCTGAACTCAAAAACTGCTTTACAACTTGCTCCAACCCTTAACCTTGTTTTTCTTTTGTTTACATAAAAATGCTTCTATTAAATACTTGATTGCTTGCTTCCACAATATAGGCGTAACCTTGAGAGCCCACCTGCATCACCACCCTCTAAAAAGAACTTAATTGAACTGATCTATTATCAAGACTAAAAAATGTGTTCAGTGAGATGAAACAATCTACCAACTCAGCTTCTGGACTATGATACTTCTTTAAGTTTCAAAAGGACTGTGAAACTTTTAGTTTCAAAGGCAGGACTATGGGAGATCAAGATTTGGCCACCCTGAAATATATCTCTTTACCTTGATTGTTTTCTCTGAGAGACATCTGACCTCCCCCACTAACTGCCTAAAGAATTTGACATGGTGGCTCCTTCCTGGAACAGATCTTCTATCATGATGGCTGTAAAGATAATGTAAGATAGAGGTTACAATAGGAAAGGCACCAAGCCCCTTTTATCAAAAACTCTGTCACTCCCTGACCACATTATCTATAGATGACCCTGAAAAGAATTGTCTTCCTGCCCTCTGAAGTCCCAGACCACTACCCACCCCCAACACGTTCCTTGCCTTTAGCTGCAATACTTAAGCAAGCAGCTTAGACAGAGGGACGAGTTGCTCATTTCTGAGTTTCTCCCATGTACACATGTTATTAAACTTGGTATTATTTTCTCCTGCTAACCTGTCTTGTTGATTATTTGGCCAGCCATAAGAACCTTAAGGAAAAGGGCAGAGGGAGATTCTCCCTCTCCCCCGACAATAGTATATGTATTTGTACATGTATCAAGTATAATACATATTGAATGTTAAGTATAATACATAATACACATATACATAATACATATTAAGTATAATAGAAATATGTATACATTTGTATATGTATTTGTATATGTATTAAGTATAGTATATGTATTTGTATATGAAATTGTATATGTATATAGCTTTGAAGATATATATGTATTGTACCTAACCTTAGATGTGAAAACAAACTTACATTTTTGAAAAAATTTTTATATTGGGCACTTTGTGTTAGTGAGTGGAAAAAATAGAAACCAAATAGATTCATAACTAGACCCTATTCAGATTTGAATTTTACTGCCTTCATTGTCTGTTTATGGTAATTACGGTTTTGAATTGGGATTATGGCAATGGGTACTACTTGTGATTATTATATGTATTAGCTATTTGGATGAAAAATTGTGAAAATGCTAAGATACATTAAAGATACAAAATCAGGGGGGATATCTGAATCCCTGGGGAACTGAATTAGAATTCAGTGTGACCCTAAAAAACTGTACAAGTGAGGGGAAATTTATGTAAATTATACTTACCTGAAAAACTATAACAGGAATAAGTATAGGGTAGTTTACTTATGAAGAAAAAAACATAATTTAGAGTAAGATAATGAGGAAAAAATATTATTGCATCATGTTACTTGCAATGTGTTTTGGGTGACTCAGAAAACTTGTGTAATGATGTTAAAATAGTATGTACTAAAAATCTACTAGAAATATAGCTTTCTCTCATTCCAGAGTCTATGAACATAAGCCCAATAATATATCCATTATTCAAAGACAGCCATAGTTAATAATGTAATATATTTCATCCCAGTCTTTTTGCCTATTGATTTTATTTTACATAGTGTAATCACACTATATATTCAATTTTTGGTTACCTGTGTATGATATATTTTATGGATTATTTACAGAAAAGTTTTTATCACAGTTTAGCTTTTCTTTCCTAACAAGCTCAGGTCTTAGCCTCTACTGTTAATTGGATTTGTCAAGACATTGAAATAAAATACCAGAAGCATATAATATTGAATTATTTGTAGTTTTTTCCTCAATGTTCTTTGTTTCTTAATTGATCTTACTATAATAAAAATTTTTAAACAAGGAATTCAATGCCCTGAAAAATAGAATATCACCTCTAATTCTTAGATTTGTAGTTGACCATTGGGTTCAATAGTATTTTTTTGTAAGCAGCATGTGTTTCTTTTAAAACAACTACATTTCAAGAAAAACAGGTAAAATTATCATTTTATTGGAAGAAAGTACCCTTGTTACAAATTATCTTCTGGTCCAGGGCCAGTTCTGTTGGTTAGAACAGTGGTACTAAGGAAAAATAGCCATGGTTCTGATGACCACAAGAACTTGTTAATTAACTTTACTCAATCCCAAAGACACAGACTGTAACTCTAACTACATTTTCTGAAACAAGTATGTTATCAAGTGATACAAGATGAGTGAAAAACCACCATTTATTTATTTATTAACTCAAGTCCATACTTTATTCAGATTTCCTTGGTTTTTAACCAAATATCCTTTTTCTGTCCCAGGATTACATTTAGTTGTCATATCTTCTTAGGCTCCTCTTGCTGTGACAGTTTCTCAGTCTTCCCATGCTTTTGATGACCATGACAGTTTTGAGGAGTACTGGCCAGTTATACAGTCGGATGCCGCACTACTGGACTTCACCTGCTGGTTTTCTCATGCTTAGACTGGGATAGGGTTTATGAGAGGAAGATCACAGAGGTAAAGCACCGCCTTCATCATCTCATATTAGGGGAACATACTATCAACACAATTTGTGGCTGTTGATATTGACCTTGATCACCTGGCTGAAGTAGTGCTTCCCAGGTTTCTCCACTGGAAAGTTACTCTCCTCCACCTCTCTTCCCCCACCGTACTCTTTACTCTTTGGAAGGAAGTCACTACGCACAGCCCACACCTATCACCACTCACTTTTGGAAAACAATGCAGCATGCATGCTTTTCTGACTATACATTAGTAACAGGTTTCTGTTTCGGTTCTAACACATTAGGTGCAACTCAGAGTTTGATTAGAACATTATAACTGAATAGCAGAGTGGATTTAGAGAAAGTTTCCATTTATCCAAAATAGCTGAGGAGTGAGTCACAATATATAATTTGTATGGATTATTGATTTTCAAAAGAGTTAAATATAATAAAATACCTTTGCCCCTAAAATTGCACACACCATTATTTACCCATTTCTTTGTTTTTACGAATTGCAAGGCACTTCAGACCTTGCAGCGAGTGCACCAGGATCACCAACAGGAACAACAATTAGATTCAACTCAACAAACAACAGATATTTGTTGATTGAATAGCAAATATTCCCACATTTTACCGGAGATGCAGAAAGTGTAGGAGTTTTGTATAAAATTGTACTAAATATATGACTACCAGGAAGTCAATAAAATAATTAGCTTATCTTATGCTATCTTATTTACTGACCCCAACCCCGGGTTATTCGCGCTTTTTGATCTTTGAAATGTTGCACGTATAAAAGCTTACTCTGTCACTCTTTCCAAGGATCTTCAGTGGTTGCATTGTGGACATTACAAATGTGACTGTCCTGAGGGCATGGAAAAAGCTCTTACAAGAAACAATACTAAACAATAGTGTTTGGTATGAAAGGACGGTGGGATCTCGGCAATGTGTTCTTTCGTGACTGTTTTCCTACTTAACCAACAACTGTCTTAACACCAAGAAGAATTTGTGGTACGTAGGTTTGGCTCACAGCTAAGAACCAAAATTGTTCACAATCAGAACTTTGTAAAAACACACAAGGAGTTGGCCCTTTCTATAAGCAATTTCGTGTATGAAGCTGATGACTGTAATCAGCGGGTAAGAATTGCTTTAGCTCTCTTTTAGAACATTGCTGCTCCATAAACTTGCCATCTGAGATTTATAGTTTGTGTTTAAAGTTTATGTGAACTAACTTGGAAGAAAGACCTGTTTGAGTTGTCATAGGTTATCATTTTATTACTGTGCAGGAACTAAAAGTCGAAATCTAAGTTCCTGAATATACGTTTTTCTGCTTGTTTTGTCAAAGTGAATGCTTATTAGAAATTGGTAAAAATATTTTAAATATAACTACGTTGATGCCCTTCAGCCAAGACCCACCAGGAATACACTTACAGTTGGGTTTATTACTCATTGCAGAAAGGGAGAACAGACACACCGGGCACTGTGGGATGTCACAGGGAGGGGGTGTTAGAAAAAAACCTACAGGATCTGGGCTGGTGTTGGGTGATTCAGGGGGCATTTAAGGAAGCAAGAATTTGCTCTGGACTAGAAACCGTTAGGAGGTGGGGGTAATTCTATGGTTAGGTATCTTAACAACTCTTATCTGGGAGAAGGGATGACCAGCCCCATGCTAAAGCATTGATTGGTAAAGAAGCAGCAGTCACTCGTGTTCAGGATAGGGAGATGTTTGGAATTTGGGACTTGGACAATTTCATGTTTTGTCTATATTCAGACATGGTTATGGGGAGGTCTTGTTTTTGTCTTGATCCATCATGGTCACATATATAATGTTGATGTTCTGTGAAACTGTCTCTGTTCCAGAGGAAAACACCACCAGGGCCTAACTGTGAGCGCCAGGCCAGCTCCCAGATGTCAGGGGCTGCTTTTCTCTGTCTCAGCTATTATGTCATTAATTGGGTAAAGTAACAATCATTGATTTCAAAGATTGTTTTCCATTATTATATACATTTAATAAAATTCAAATATAATACCTACTCAAAATATGAAATGACATCATTACACTTCTAAAGATCTACAAAACTGTTGAAATTTTTTGGTCAACTTTAGAATTAGATCTTATCATTAAGTTCTTTGGCACTAAATTTAAGAATCAAGAAGTATAAATTTTATATTAGCTAATTTGTTATTTCTCATTGTACAGAATTTCGATCTGTATAAGGTGGCAATCCAGTGGAACATCGATATGTCCTAGGTGTCTTGTCCTTAGCTTTATAGACTCAGAAATTCAGTATATTAGAATATCCAGATGAGACTGGGCTCGAGGGCACATATGCACACTTACCAAAATCACAGGAGACTAATGTCTCCACAAGAATGCTAATGCATTCATTCGCAATAAGAAATATAACAATCAATAGTAGTAATAGTTAATTCTTATTGAGTGCCTACTACGGTAAGCATGTGACATGAATCAATTCATGAAACCTTCACAACAGCCCTCTGTGGTAGTCATTGGTCATTTGGAAAACACTGGACTGGCCAAACTCTGCCTGCCCCTCTTCTTCCTCCAGGAGCCTCCTGACTTTCCTAACATAAGAGCTCTCTCTTATGACCAACTCTCATTCCCAAGAGTTGTATCTGTGTTGCTATCACCTTCCATGCTCTTGCCATACCCATTTCCCTGTTGGTATATTTTCTCATCTTTTAGACCAAATTGATGTGGTGGTCTTCAAAACTGAGGGGTCCTTTCCCACCTCTTTTTCTTTGAAAAAATCTGAACGATGACCAGAATTTTATATTATTTACTTATTTTTGTTTATATAACTATGAATTCTATAGTTATGACAGATTAGAAATTAAGTGTATTGGTATTTTATGTTAGTCTGACTTGAAACTAGGGTCATAAATGTGATAATCCTATGGTAATCTCTTTTTATTAAAAAAGAATATTTATTAGCTTAATGTGTTTTGTCCTCCATTTGCTCAGTCAGGCATCTCTAATGCATCAAGATAGGTTTAATGACTTGAATCTAGAAGATTCCTGTGTATAATAGCCTGGGGTTTTTTGGAAGGTGGGAAGGTGAGAGAAGGTGCTTTTTTTTTTTTCCTGTTACAATATATGCTTAATGGTAAAAAAAAAAATTAAAAGTACAAAGTAAATAAGGTACAAAGTACAAAGAAGAAAAATAAGCCATAATTCCCCTACTGAGAGGCAAACAGTTAGTAACATTTCGGGTTGAGTCCTTTTAGGTGGTTTCTGCACATTTGACATGATCATGTACCCACAATTGAGTTCCCTGCTTTTACCCCACGTATTATAAGCATTTCCCCAACTTTAAAAATGTAAACAGGGCCGGCCCCGTGGCCTAGCAGTTAAGTGCGCGCGCTCCACTGCTGGCAGCCCGGGTTCGGATCCCGGGCGCGCACCGACGCACCGCTTCTCTGGCCATGCTGAGGCCGCGTCCCACATACAGCAACTAGAAAGATGTGCAGCTATGACATACAACTATCTACTGGGGCTTTGGGGGAGAAAATAAATTAATTAATTAAATTTTAAAAAAAAAAGTAAATTTCTTAAAAAAAATAAAAAATAAAATAAAAATGTAAACACATGATTTAATTCAAATATACATGTAATACATGAATAAAACATCTCCATTTTTAAATATTAAAATATTTAGGTGTAAGGATATGTATCAATTTAATTTTTTAAGACTTTTTTTAGAGCAGTTTTAGGTTCATGGCAAAATTGAGAGGAAGGTACAGAGATTTCTCATGCACTCCCGGCCCACACACAGGCATATCCCCACCCCCATTATCAACATCATCAACCAGAGTGGTGCATTCATTACAATTGATGAACTTACCTTGACACATCATAATCATCCAAAGTCCATAGTTTACTTTAGGGTTCACTCTGGGTGTTGGACATTCTGCGGGTTTGGACAAATGTATAATGACGTGTATCCACCATTATAGTATCATAGCCAGTACTTTCACTGTCCTAAAAATTCTCCTTACTCTGCCTGTTCAACCTCCCACCTCCCCCAAATCCTGACACCACTGATCATTTTGTCTTCATAGTTTTGCCTTTCCAGAATGTCATATAGTTAGATTCATACAGTGTGTAGCCTTTTCAGATTGACTTCTTTCACTTAGTAATATGCATTTAAGCTTCCTCATGTGTTTTCATGGCTTGATAGCTCATTTCTTTTTGGCTCTGAATAATATTCCATTGTCTGGATCTACCACACTTTATTTATCTATTCCCTTACTGAAGGACATCTTGATTGCTTCCAAGTTTTGGCAATTAGGAATAAAGCTGCTGGAAACATCTATGTGCAGTGTTTTTTGTGGAGTTAAGTTTTTAACTCCTTTGGGTAAATACCAAAGAACGTGATTGCTGGATCATCTGGTAAGGGTATGTTTAGTTTTGTAAGAAACTGCCAAACTGTATTCCAAGGTGGCTGTGCCATTTTGCATTCCCACCAGCAATGAATGAGAGTTCCTGTTGCTCCACATCCTCGCCAGCATTCAGTGTTGTCCGTGTTCCGGATTTTGGCCATTCTAATAGGTGTGTAGTGATATCTCATGGTTGTTTTAATTTGCATTTCTCTGATGACTTATGATGTGGAAAATCTTTTGATATGCTTATTTGTCATCTGTATATCTTCTTTGGTGAGGTGTCTGTTAAGGTCTTTGGCCTATTTTTTAATGGTGTTATTTGTTTTCTTATTGTTGAATTTTAAGAGTTCTTTGTATATTTTGGATAACAGTCCTTTATCAGATGTGTCTTTTGTCAATATTTTCTCCCAGTCTGTGGCTTGTCTTCTCATATTTCTGACATTGTCTTTTGCAGAGCAGAAGTTTTTAATTTTTCAATTTAATTTTGAATGCTACACCTGACTAGAGTATTCCCCATATGAAAATACCACTGTTTATTAGTCATTGTCCTCGGTTATTTCCACTTTCCTATTCAAACATTGTTACAGTAAGCATTCTTTCACATCTTTAATATATGTTTCTTCAGGATAAATAAGTAGAAATGGAATTTCTGGGTTATAAAGTATGAAAATTATTTAGTTAAGATAGACAATTTTAAAGCTCAAATAAAAATCTATTGTATAGTTTTAATGTTGGGCTTCAAATGGTGAAAATTCTTTGTTTATATACTTTTGTGCTTATTTTTATGTTATTTCCTTGAATTTCTAAAAGGAGAGCTATTCATTCAAAGGGTATAAAAATTTTTGAGACCTCCTAATGCATAGCATCAAATTTTTTCCCAAAAGGATTATTTCCATTTAGAACCCATTGTATGAGTAAAATGTGTATGAGATACCCATTTTACCATCCAATTAAACATTAGGTGTTATCATTTCAAATATATATTTTTCAATTTGTTAGGAAAGAAATTGCATGTTATTTTAATTTGGGTTTCTGTGGTAGTGAGTTTGAACGTTTCATTTACTTACTAGTGATTTGTACATCCTCTTTTGTAAGTTGTCTTTTCATATTCTTTGTCCATTTTATACTACAGCCTTACTGTTTTTCTTATCAGTTTGCAGGTCAGGTTTCATGGGCAACTTGTGCAGTCACACTGGGCCCTACACTCAGAAAGGCCTCACACGTGGTGTAATGCTGTGCTATCGCCATCTTGAAATTCTTAGTAACTTTAAACAAAAGGCTCTATATTTTCATTTTGCACTGGGCTCTGCAAATTATGTAGCCAGTCCTGTTAGTTTGCATTAGCTTTTATATATAGCAAGGGTATCAACCTTTGGCTACATGTTATAATTTTGTTTTTAGGAAAACTAAACAATTTTTTCTTCAGCTTTTAATTTTTGTGAATAAAAAAACATGTTCATTGTAAATTTTGAATATTGTGAAATATATAGTATAGAAAGTAAATGTTGCTTATACTCCCATCTCTGATAATAACCCCACTTTAAGTTTTGTGTATATTATATATATTTCTTCAAATTTTAAACTACTTTTCGCAATAATGGCAACAACTCTTCACTTGGTTGTGAGCTGAGTGCAAGATAATCATTGGCCATCGAAGAGCTGTCTGCTTGACAATCAATCATCTGTTCTTCTACCACCTTCTAAAGAAAGACTTCCCCTCATCCTTCTTCCGTCAAAATAGGAATCTTCTGGGCCGGCCCTGTGGCTTAGCGGTTAAGTGCGTGCGCTCCGCTGCTGGTGGCCCGGGTTCGGAGCCCGGGCGCGCACCCACGCACTGCTTGTCCGGCCATGCTGAGGCCGCGTCCCACATACAGCAACTAGAAGGATGTGCAACTATGACGTACAACTATCTACTGGGGCTTTGGGGGGAAAATAAATAAATAAATAAATAAATAAATGAATAAATAAATAAATAAAAATAGGAATCTTCCTCCTTTGAATACAATACGCGTTCATTTACTACACATTACACGCAAACTGTGTTTATTCACTTTCAAACACTTTTTATTACTTATATCATCTGTTGATGGGTTTTTCTATTTGTGAAAATTGTTTGAGTGACTTGAGATGGGATGGACTGGATCATCATATTTCCCCATTAAAATTAATGGAGATACCTTTTCATTTAATGGCAAGATCTTCAGAAATAAATTTAAGTCATTAACTCAGAGCTAAGTATTATTTTATTTGTATATTTTGTAAAAATGAACAGTCCATTTTGTTTTCTGCCCATCATATGCAATATATTTTCAATATCTTTCTATAGCAGTATATATAACTTTATGAGTAAAGATTTTAAAGTAGATGTTTATATGTAATCTTGTTTAATGCAACTGAACTTTAAATATTATTTCTTCCAAAATTTCCTTTTTAGTGTTAATTAATATCCTGTTGTGCATGCCTTTCTTCTAGGCACTTTTTAATTTAATATGATCCCTGGCTTCTGGCCTTATCATATACATCTAGTGACTTGTGGCTGAAAGGATATGCAGAGGTTGGTAGTATATGACTTGCTTCTAATCCATTGTAGAATTCTCATCAAAGAACAAGATATTTTTATATTTATGGATAGAAAGTTATCGTGTGCTGCCTCTTTTTCTGATAGCTGTGTATTTGATGTTTTACTTCAAATCATAAGGCTTTGTGCCCAAGTCAATCTCAAGGTCCCTCTCTGTAGAGAAGCAAAAGAAGCTACCATGCATACTTAAAGCTATGCTCTCCCTCTTTTACTGTTCTGACTCTGCGGTCCATTTCTAATCTGAGGACAAGTAAAAAAAGCAGGTCTTAGTGTGCTGAAACCACATCATAACGCTGTTGTGCTTTATGGCCCAGGAATTCTGGTTCATTTCCCTGCCCCTTCTGCTTACCTAGCTCTTAAGAACAGTCCCTCCTGAATCACTTAATATATCACCTTGAGCACAAATATGTTAAGAATAATCATCAACTTTCAATTTTCCATGCCACTGGGGAAATCACTCTTAAAAAAAATTGTAGGAGTGAAAGGGGAGTATAACGTGTTGTATTTTCTTGGTTCAATTCTGCAAGATTTATTCCTAAACACTTTAAATTTTAGTCTGATATTAAATTATAGACATTAACAAATGTCTTTATTGAGTCTTCAAGAGATGTTTCATATGTTTTACCTCTAATGTGATAGAATAATATGTATTACCAAGTATAATTTTTTCTGCTCCAAATCATTTCTGTCTGGTAATTAAATTTTTTTCCTTAGCTAGTCACACATATTGGATTAGCTTATCAACAGTTATTTTCCATGAGGCTATATTTTTCTCCCTATAGTAAATAAATGTCTTGCAGTGGGAAATAGAATTTGAATAGAATAGATTTAAAAAGAGAGGAGTCTTGAACCCCATATATGACAGATTTGAATGTTATCATTCCACATTTTTTATTTGTAGATCTATGAAATATATGTATTTACATATATACATATTCAGCTGTACCTGTAGACATTTGTCCTACATGATCTAATTGCAAGCTTTATTAAATTCTTATTTTTCTCCATCTTATCAACTCATATTTTCCTGTTAGTATTCATTTTCATGCACTCTTTTTTCTCAGGGAAAAATCTCTTCGTATAGGATGGACTTTCCCTTTTTGCCATCCTAGTCACATTCTACAGTTCATCTAAGAGACGCACTTTCCACACACTTTTAGCCGTGAGACTGTTTGCTTTTTCACCAAACAAAATCTTATAATGAGCTGTTTGATGGTGTGAATTTAATTTATAATGGCAAATTATAGAATTTATTTTTTAACAAATCAATTGGCAAGAACAAGGAGACTGTTTTAATCAGCTCAAATATAAAATCAGGGTTTGTAGATGGCCTTAGCATGTAATTTATATCTGGATTTGTTTTGGCTATAAAATGTGGAGAGCGTTCTGATCCACCCACATTCTGACAGGTATCTAATCACTTGACTTTCTGGATACCGTTAAATTAAACAAATGGCAGAGGAAGCTTTATTCTGAAGCCTGTACAAAAATGAATCATTTGGTAACACATGTATCAATTTGTTGATGACCTCCAGATATTCCTATATAACACATTTGAGAGTTCAGATTTATTTTTAAATTGTGGTAAAATACATATAACATAAAACTTACTATCTTAACCATTTTTAAGTATACAATTCAGAAATGTTGAGTACATTCACAATGTTGTGCAACCAATCTTCAGAATTCTTTTCATCTTGCAAAACTGAAACTCCATACGCATTAAACAACTCTCCGTTTCCCTCTCCCACCAGCCCCTGTCAATCACCCTTCTACTTTCTGTCTCTATCAATTTGTCTACTCTAGGTACCTCATAAAAGTGGAATCAGGGGCCGGCCTGGTGGCGCAAGTGGTTAAGTGCGCGCGTTCCGCTGCGGCGGCCCGGGGTTCGCTGGTTCGGATCCCGGGCGCGCACCGACGCACTGCTTGGCAAGCCATGCTGTGGCGGCGTCCCATATAAAGTGGAGGAAGATGGGCACAGATGTTAGCCCAGGGCCGTCTTCCTCAGCAAAAAAAGAGGAGGATTGGCGGATGTTAGCACAGGGCTGATCTCCTCACCAAAAAAAAAAAAAAAAAAAAGTGGAATCATACAGTATTTGTCATGTTGTGATTGGCTTATTTCACTTAGCTTAACGTATTCAAGTTTCATCCATATTGCAGCATTTGTTAAACTTTCCTTCCTTTTTAAGGCTGAATAATATTCCATTATATGTATATACCATATTTGGTTTATCCATTCATCCCTTGATGGACACTTGAGTTACTTCCACCTTTTGGCTAGTGTGAATAATGCTGCTATGAACATGGATACACAAATATTTCTTTCTTTTTCTTTTTTTTTGTGAGGAAGGTCAGCCCTGAGCTAACATCCATGCCAATCCTCCTCTTTTTGCTGAGGAAGACCAGCCCTGAGCTAACATCTATGGCCAATCCTCCTCCTTTTTTCCCCTTTTTCTCCCCAAGGCCATAGCAGGTAGTTGTATGTCCTAGTTGCACATCCTTCTAGTTGTTGTACATGGGACCCCACCTCAGCATGGCTGGACAAGCGGTGCATCGGTGCGCGCCTGGGATCTGAACTTGGGCAGCCAGTAGCAGAGTGCGCGCACTTAACCGCTAAGCCACAGGGGCGGCCCCTACAAATATTTCTTACTTCGTTTTCAATTCTTTTGGGTATATACCCAGAAGTGGAATTACTGGATCATATGGTAATTCCATTTTTAATTTTTTGAGGAACTGTCATACTGCTTTATATAGTGGTTATACCATTTCAGATTGTTTTCTAAAATCATATTCATAGTTTCTTTTTTTTTTTTTTTTTTTTGGCAGAACATTGGCCCTGTGCTAACATCTGTTGCCAATCTTCCTCTTTTTTTTTTTTTTTTCTTCCCCAAAGCCCCAGTACGTAGTTGTACATCATAGTTGTAGAGTTGTAGCTCTTCTATATAGGGCGCCGCCTCAGCATTTCTTGAGTGGTGTGTAGGTCCACGCCCAGGATTGGAACCGGCGAACCCCAGGCCACCGAAGTGGAGTGCGTGAACTTAACCACTACGCCACCGGGCTGGCCCCCATAGTCATAGTTTTAATGTGAAATTCTAATCAAATGTTTGGAAGCCCGTAAAGAGCCTCTTTAGAATCTTAGGGATTCTACAGACATCACTTTGAAAACCAGAGACCCAGAGTTCTCAGACCACTGGGCAGAGGGTTCGTATTTGTTGCTCGTGTTTCTTAGGCTTCACGGGCAAGTTCTGTCTTGTATCTGATTGTGGTGCATTTTTTAGTAGAAAATTGATGTCTTACATTTACAGAGCACCTTGATTTGAAAGGCCTCAAGTTAATAAATGATGGTAACAACCGCTGTTTTGACAGCCCATGACCCAGCCTGATTGGTGAATGTAATACTTGCCACAAGTATGCACCATGTAATTACTCAGGCGTTACTATTTTAAGCTGTGCATTTAGGTGATGAGCTTCTGATTGCTGCTCTCTCTTCTCTTTTCATATTTACATTTTTGTGTGTGTGTGTGTGAGGAAGATCAGCCCTGAGCTAACATCCATGCCAATCCTCCTCTTTTTGCTGAGGAAGACTGGCCCTGGGCTAACATCCGTGTCCATCTTCCTCACTTTATATGGGACGCCGCCACAGCATGGCCTGACAAGCGGTGAGTCCGTGCGCGTCCGGATCTGAACCCAGACCGCCAGCAGCGGAGCGCGCGCACTCAACTGCTATGCCACGGGGCGGCCCTTTTACATATTTTTTTAAGCCACTGATGCTAGACAACTTGAGAAGTTTCAGGATTTGTACCGATTTTTTATTCAAAAGAATGTTTCTTACAATATAGCTAAATTTTTTAAAATATGGCTTTTTATGCAGGCTTTTTGAGCTTGGACTGGTACATATCAATAATCATTAAACTGACTTAAAACGTCAACAAAGATAATAGGCACATCAAATATTCACAGGCCTCATTTCTGGTACTACTAATTTTTTTCTCAAAGAAAGTAAATAAGTATTCATGATGGTGTAGAAGTATACTCAAACACTCTAATTTTTTTTTTAATTTCAATATTCCATTTTTTCTAAGAATACTTAAAAATATGAAAAATTATACTTTGTGTTCTAATGATGGAAGTGCAAATATTCTTATTCAATCAGAATGTATTAGACTATTAGCAAAAAAGAAAATTTTATATTTACAAAATATGCAGTGAATACACTCTGTTGGCAAGTCTGTGGGAAAATAGGCTTTCTCATATATTATTGGCAGAAGTGCAAATCAGTGTGACCCTTATGGAAGGCAAAATTACCAATGCATTTTAGCCTCTGACCCAGTAATTCCATTTCTGAGAATTCATACTACAGATATATCTGTACACGTAAGAAGTGAAGTACATATAAAGTTTTTCATTATGGAATTTTTTTAAGAGAAAAATACTGGAAACAATCCAAATATTTAATAGTAGGGAATTGATTAAACAAACTATGGGTTCTAAATTCATAGAATAGAATACTATCCAACTGTAAAAAAGAATGAAGAAGCTCTGTGTATATTAAGATAGAAAAATCTTCAAAATAAATTATAAAGTGAAAAAAGCACGATATACTGTGTACGTAGTATGTTACCTTTAGTGTAAGAAATGAAAGTGTGATTGCTCATATTGGTATATATAAGCACCAGAAGAACACATGTGACTCCTAAAGGTGGTTATGTGTATGTGATGGTATGCAAATCTTGGGAGATGAGGATGTGGGCGTGAGACTTTTCATGGCATATCTTTTTTATTGTTTTGTTTTTGAACCATGTACATGTATTTATATGCAAAGAAATCTTTAAAAATAGCAAACTATGAATGTATTATCCTTAAAGGAACTTGAAATTAAAGAGTGCTAAATTCTGAAAATGCAAGTAAGCAGAAAGAAGATATATAAAGAATGACTTAAAAATGATAATATTTTAAAAAATTGGTTTTCTATGCAGTGTCACAATGACATAGATACATCTTTTAGATGTTGAGAATGTGTACCAATAGAGACAGTGCTAGAATTTTGTAGTAATATAAAAGAATAAAAGACTAAAATGCATCATTTAATTTTGTATAAAATGTAAAGCTAAATGGCAGAGGAAATGACATTTGAGAAACATATAGACCAACCCAGCATTTATTCTAGGGCCAGTTATTCCCCACTACTGAGGCAAGTCCCTTCTAAGCACTCTTTCCAATTTTCAGTAAATTACGAGGTTTTCCAGTCCAGCTGGTGGGAATAGGCACTATTCCAGGCCCTAGGTCAGCTCTGGCTTTTATTCTGTCTGATCCTAACTTCCTGCCAGCTACAGGTAGTTTCATCATGTACCTGCTCTTATCAGTACTCGGCTGAATCTTTGAGGGGGACCCTCTGCCAGTCTCAGGGGTTCTCTTTCTGTGCAGCTCTCTCCTCTCTGGTGCTCTGACCTGCAAACTCTGGCTTCCTTGTGCTCCCTAGACTCCCAGCTCTGTCTCCTCAACTTGGGGAGTCCACCAGGCTCTACCTGGGCGCTCCTTCTCTACTCCGTGGCCTTGAAACTCTCTCAAGGCAGTAAAGTGGGAGAGCGTGGGGCTGACTTTGTCATTTCCGATCTCTCAGGCATCATTGGTTTTCAATATATGATGTCTAATGTCTTGAAAAGTGGTTTGCATATAATTTTGCTTGATTTTTTAGTTGTTCCAGCAGGGAGAGTGAATCTGATCCCTGGTACCATATCTCAGAGGCTTTACGCATTGATCCTCTCCCCTTTTCTCTACTTTCCGACTCTCCACCAAAGGGGGCAGGGAAGGACTGTTTTTTGCTATCTAAAAGATAACAATTTGCCTCAAGAATTAAGTGCTTGGTTTGAGGAACCCCTGTAAAATTTCTTATTAGTTTTCACCATCCTGAAATTCTCTAACTTGCCTTTGAATATTCCCACTTTTACTTTTAAAATTCTCTGACTTGTCATTAAGGAAAAAATAACAGGACTAGGAGTAGTTAAGATATTTTCACACAGCAAGACAAAATAAAGTATCACCCAGAATTTCAGATTATTTCATTTGATACAACTTTTAAGATGGAATTCTAGGGGTGCCAGATCTTGTAGACGATGAATGTCATATACATTGCCGAAAAGAGATTATTATACTTTGTTGGAGCCACTAGGGTAGGTAAAGCCAGTTAGAATTTCTTAACTAATTCTTTCTAATCTTTCACTTCTTGGTTTTGAATCAAGAGCATCTGGAGTCCCTTGCAATATTTGATTTAAAAAAAGAAGAAGAAGAAGATTATTGCTCAGGAAACATATACTGTCTGTAAGATTACCTTCTTGAAGTAAGTATCTGAAAATTAAATACAAGAAAATTTTTTAATTTTCTTGTTCTTCCTCTGTTGACTCTTCTGCTAAATTGTTGAAGTGTAGAAAACCTTAGAAATTTGGGACTGAGAGCATAGGTGAGTACTTGCTGCTTCTCTGGCACCATGTCAGTCATTCTTGAAGTTCTCAAGCATTACAGAATGGGCAGATTCTCTAAGTACTCTCACATACATTTCATTCTTTCACATGAACTCTGTGAATGACATGTAGCTGTAATTATTATCCCATTATACAAATGTGGAAACTCAGGCTGAGATGAGTTAAAACTCTTTCCCAAGGTGACATGGATCATTTAGTGGTAGAGCCAGGTCTTAAACCCAGATCTGCTGACTACATGCTAGATCTTTAGAGGGTGCATTGTTAACTCCGGCCTGGAATGCTAAATGACTTAGCACTATAGTGTTTTGGAAAAGAAAGTAAATCTCAGCAAAAAATGTTGTGGGGTAAATAAAACAGGATTAACTATTCTCTTAGAGGCAGCACTCAATCATGAAAGGTTATGAAACAGTCTCTAAAAATAAGACATAAAATAAGCCTATCTGTTTTGTAATGAATATATTTTACAGCCAGTGGAAGTCTAGAAAATAATTTTATACTAAGCTCTATCTGAAAGCATTTACAACTATAAAAGCCTGGCCTAAAATGGTGAATGGAATGTCCCCATTAAATGCTAGAAATCAGATTTTTCTTGGAAAGTAAAAATTTATTATTGGTTGTTAAAATGAGTATTAAATGAAGGATTCTTTATTTTTATCACATTTTTGGTGAGTTAATCAGATCTAAACTCCATGTACCATTCTTTGCATTGCAATAAACAATGATATAGAATTAATTTCTGATCTTCTTCGCTCATATAAGGGATCAGGGGCACAGGCATTTTTAAAACAGTAGATCATCCAAGAAATCTTTTCTTTTTGTTTTAAAAATGTATGATAAGATTGTGGATCGTGAGGTATTTTTTTTCAGGGGAGTGGAATCGTAGGGTGCTTGTGTTTTGCTCAACCAAATATTATAATTCATTTGTCATTTCTCAATGTATAGCAGCCAATACTGGAAGGAACTGGCAACCAGTGAATGCCAGGCAGCAGTGGGAAATCAGCATAGAATGGTAATTTGTCACAGAAAAATCCACAAAGTACAAATGAGCATGCAGATATACCCATGTTATCCGTGAAATTAGGCCAAATTCTTTCCAAGGATTTGTAACTACCGAAGGCGAATGCCAGGGCTCAAGGATTTGACAGCAAAAAAGGAAAAGGTAGGATCATATTGCACTCTCTATTTCAAGTGAAATCTACTCATTCCTCGTTTGTTGTTAATGCCCACTTGACATCCTGGCCCCAGCACTTCTTTGGTTCACACTTTCCTTTCTAGTTTCTTTGGACATGGTGCTTGAAAAATAATGTACAAACTTGTGTGTGCCTGCCCTCATGTTTGTGAGCAAATAAGGTACCAGGATGCTTTTCAGATTTGAATCTTGCATTGCTTAATACCTGCTTCCATTATGGCCCCTGCTCCTTTGCTAAAAGTGGCAGCTTCTCCTAGGAATTAGCTTCCTCTATTCAAATCAGAGATTCAGTAATTAAGTAAAACTACTGTTTTGGTTTTGTCTCTCCATTTTTTGTAGAATAAATGGAAGTAACTATTCTAGGTTAACTTCATCGTGGAGCTCAATGGATACTGAAACATAGGATTGGTTTTATCTAAAACTAGGTTTTGTTTCCATGGTTCAAGTATACAAATGGTGGTTGGAAAGACAGTTGAAGCAATGTACAACTGTTGACCTAAACAAGACATAATCGGTTCCCTATGCTTGTACTTAATATTTCCTAAATTCATATATCTTTATGTGGTTCTAAAATTACTGTGTAAGTATATAATAAAACCTATTTGTGCTTATTAAAATCACAAGGATGAACAACCACTGATTAATGTGAAAGTAGGCATGGAGTGTGTTAGAAAAGTGGAATGGGGTAGTGGAAAGCACTAGTATTAGACAGATGTAAGTGTGAAGCCAGCCTCATCACCTACAAGCTACACAATCTTGGTCAAGTTTCTTTGCTTTACTGTGCCTCAGTTTTCTCCTCTGATAAATAAGGGGTAGTAACTACCTTGCAGGTTATTGTAAGGATTTGAGAAAATATTTGTGAAGGGTCTAGCTCAGTATCTAACACTTGATAGGGATTCGCCAAAACAGACGCTGCTATTTCTTGTCTTAAGAAATAAACATTTAGGGGCCGGCCCCATGGCTTAGCGGTTAAGTGCATGCTCTGCTACTGGTGGCCTGGGTTCGGATCCCCGGCGTGCACTGACACACCACTTGTCCGGCCATGCTGAGGCGGCATCCCACATGCAGCAACTAGAAGGATGTGCAAGTAAGACATACAACTATCTACTGGGGCTTTGGGAAGAAAAGGGGAAAAAAAGGAGGAGTATTGGGAACAGATGTTAGCTCAGGGCCAGTCTTTCTCAGCAAAAAGAGGAGGATGGATGTTAGCTCAGGGCTGATCCTCCTCACAAAAAAAAACAAAGAAAAGAAATAAACATTTGGACTATGATTCTAAAAATATTTCACTTTTATAGAAGGTAGGCAATTTTATTTTAAATTTTCAGAGTAGCTATGAAGACAAACAAATGTTAGCAATGCATTGGGTGGAAAGTCTGGTTATAAGCATAAAACTAGAACAGGTGTCAGCAGCCTATGGCAGGAATTTGAGAAGTGGTGGTATCTGTAAGAGTCCAGGCAGGAAAACAGAACCGAAGTCTTCTCACAGAGGAAATTTAATGCAGGGAATTAGTCACAAAAGTGATGGGAGAGCTGAGAGGGCGATCAGTCAGAGGTCAGTGAGGCAACACAGAGTTCACCAATGGCAGGAAACTGCTATTGCCCCAACAGCCAGAGGGACCAAGGGAGGAGGCGGTGGAACCAGAGCTCAGGAGGCCTGGAGAGAGACGGAACCATGGCAGAGACGGAGCCCTTCCTGAGATGTCACACAAAGCCAAGAGAGAAAGGAGGAGAAATACCCTGGTTTCCTGCTTCTCACACTCCAATCTCCAGTCAGTGTCTTGCAAGGGTCCATCCGAACTAGAAAACAGTTGTCAAAGAGCCCGGGAATTGCAGTTCGCAGGAGTCAGGGCCCCGCAACACAAAGCAGAATGGAAGAGGGGCGAGGAACGGATCTGAGGACAAATAGACAAATGGCAGCACAGTGACAGTCGCAGTTATTTTCTGAGGAATTGTTTGCATGGCCTGGGACACAATTGCAAGGCAGATAATTTATTGCTTTTGCTTTTTCCCTTTTCTCGCCATCGGTGCCCTTTCTCCCTGGATTTGGTGTAGGGCAAGTCTAAAGTAGTGAGATCCAGGACTGTGATTAGACTGGAAGGAGGCTCACAGATACTGGAAGTCAGAGTACCGATGGTCAGGTCCAGAGCAGAAAACAATGGCAGGGAAAAACAAAGGCAAGTATTGCTTTAGTAGTCCAAGCAGATAAAATAGATTCTTTCTTGGCAGCTGATCAAAAATCAATGTTAGTGGAGCAATCTGCAGTAGATTAGAGATTGTGATGGCTTGCACCAAACGGTGAGAAGTGGATATATTTTGAGGGTGGAGCCAAGAGGATTTACTGATTGATAAATGTAAGTGTGAGGGGGACAAAAAAAAGAAGAGAAAGGACGATGCCTGAGTTTATCCTGAGCAACCAGAAGGATAAAGTCACCATTTATCAGGATGAGCAAACTGTGAAAAGAAGTCTGGGGAGGATAGCAAGAGTTTGATTTTTGTTATGCTGAATTTGAGAACTTTTTGTTTTCAAAAGGCCTTTTTTAAGACTGCCATTTTTGTTTGTTTTTTACGTAATGCAGAAGGCTCAGTACTGAAACCAGAGAAATTACTAAGTGAAAGTCTGCACATCTAACGGTGAAGCCCCATCTTTCTTCCCTCCATTGATTCCGAGAAAGCTGGCAGCCAAGATTTACCCATTCTCTTTCCCTCAATCCTTCCCCCAACCCCAAGAGATTGGTATGTTACTCCTCGGGGAAAATGACTAACTCAAGAGAAAATTCCCAAAGATATCAATAATTAGGGATTTCCCACAGGAATATCTGTGTCCATAATCACTCCGAAGTAATTCCTCACAAACTCCCAAGCTTTGACCATGCACACATCCATCATATTGTTAATTCCACATTCTATGTATGAATGGACAGTCAAAAATCACAGACTTACCCTAGCCACAGTGTTAGGCCCTGGGAAAGACGGGAGGCCTGGGGATGACATTTGCTCATCAGCCTCAGAATTTAGGCAAGAATTGTTCTGGGTTTGTCTCTGACACCTGGTAAACATTCTTTCAAAAACACGTGGTATACACTTATGTTCATAGCAGCATTGTTCACAATAGCTAAAACATGGAAGCAACCCAGTGTCCATCAATGGATGAGTGGATAAGCAAAATGTGGTAATATATGGAATATTGTTCAGCCTTAAAAAGGAAAGAAATTCTGACACATGCTACAACATTGATGAATCTTGAGGACATTATGCTAAGTGAAATAAACCAATCACAAAAAGACATATGCTATATGATTTCACTTAAATGAGGTGCTTAGAATAGTCAAAATCATAAAGACAGAAAGTATAATGGTGGTTTCCAGGGGCTGGGGGAAGGAGAGAACGGGGAGTTAGTATTTACTGGGTACAGAGTTTAAGTTTTACAAGATGAAAAGAGTTATGGGGATGGATGGTGGTGATGGTTGGACAAAATTGAATATATTTAACACCACTTAACTGTACAGTTAAAAATCGTTAAGAAGGTAAAAAAAAAACTATTGGGAAAAATGAAACACTTGGAACTTCTGAAAAAGAGTAAAGAGGAGTTTATGGCAGATGTTCTCCAAATAGACTTTGAGCAACAATTGATCAAGAAAAAGAACCAGGCACTAAAATTGGCACAAATGGACAAAATGTATAGAAAGAAAATCAGAATAGATAAATTAGAGGCACCTTAAAAGAAATGTTAAAATATTATTCTAGTAACAATGGTCAAATATAATTTTTATATTTCTATCATTAAACATAACAATATTTCAGTTGTGCTCAGTTTAAGCAATGCTATGATTATAATGTTTCACTTACAACTGTGTAGCATCTATGATAGAATAACAAAGGAAGTCATTGGGGACCCCAGCTGCCAATGACCTATTGTAACAATGAAATCATCTTTTCAAATTAACAAGCAGAATCACTGCTGTATACTCTACTGTCTCATGTAAACAATATGAGGTTTAGTGAAAAAAAAGTAACAAAAGATGTGGATGATTTAAAGAGAACCCCCCAGAAAGAAATAATATTGATAATTTTGATGAAACCCACAGTTGAATTTATCTAATTTATTTAGCCAATACTGAACGTATGTGATTCTGGAGGGAACATTGAAGGGTGAGAGAAAATAATCTTGGCTTAAAAAAATTTTTAAACTATTCTCATTAAAAGTGAAATAGTAGAGGCCGGCCCGGTGGTGTAGCAGTTAAGTTTGCGCATTCTGCTTCGGCGGCCTGGGGTTTGCCAGTTCGGATCCTGGGCGCACACCTACTCACCACTCATCAAGCCATGCTGAGGCAGCATCTCAAATAGAAGAACTAGACAGACCTACAACTAGGATATACAACTATGTACTTGGGCTTTGGGGAGAAAAAAGTAAAAGAGGAAGATTGGCAACAGATGTTAGCTCAGGGCCAAACTTCCTCAAAAAAAAAAAAAATGAAATAGTACTGTGGATGGGAGAAAGGGGAGTATACAGGAACTCTCTGTACTTTTGCTCAAATTTCTGTAAATCTAAAATTGCTTTAAAATGTAAAGTCTAATTAATTTTAAAACATTTTAATGAAATAGCCCTTTAAAAAAATACTTTCAGCTTTATAAGCCTACTAAAATTTTATGGTAATTTGCGTTGAAAATTTTGCAGTTTTTTGCATTGCCTTTCCTAAGAAAAATATAAAACAGCATGGGAGAATAAAATGACAATTGAAGAGGTCTTGTAATTTAAACAAAGCAGGTCATATTCTTTAGAGATTGTGTTTTTGTTAAGTCTTCAATATACAAAACCAATTCTAATTTACTTTATTCAATAGAATTCATGATGTATAAATTAGTAAGGCAAATCAAATCACAATTTAAATCTATTCATTGATCATTTTCAAGAAAGATTGAATTGAAATTTAGAATGTATTTAAATGTTTGTTATTGCAGTATTCAAATTCTGAGAAGATAATTCGAATATCTTATTAAATTTCTTGAACCTTTAACCCTAATTCCAATTTTTCTTATGTATTTGCAATGACTCTCTGAAATGATAAATTTCCTTTAACATTAAAAAAAATACATAACACAGTAGAAGAAAAGAAAATCTTTCCTTAAAAGACTTTATGTGGCTTAGCCTAAAGGAGATCTATCTATCTATCTATCTATCTATCTATCTATCTATCTATCTATCTATCTATCTACCTACCTACCTACCTATCTATCTATCATCTATTTATCATCTATGTGCTTATATACAATAAAATGGAAATAGAGAATCAATCATGAAAGAAGGTAAATTTGATTTGCCTTTTAACTTCTTAGCGGCCAGGACCAAACCAAGGCAGATTTCAGAACTTTCAGGGAGGAAGAAGCATAGCTATTCCTCAAGACACACCTCATTCTTTCAGGCTTGAAATTCCAACAGCAATTTCTGGCAAGAGACCCAAAGATGCCATTGGGTTGTAAAATGACCTCACTGAGCAGTAAAATGACCTTGTTTTGCTTAATAACAAAAGCAAGACCAAATTTTATATGACTTTTTCTTATAATAACTTTGATAAAAGCTGGGAGTATAATATTAAAATTCAGTTCAGTACTGGTGATTTTGCAAGGGGCTAGGTAATGTAGTTCAAGTATGCTTTCTCAGAATCTAATTTAATCCAAGGAAAAAACGTTCCTGTAGATGACTCCTCAAGAACTACTTCTCTCAACTAAACTTTTTTTTTTTTGATGAGGAAGATCAGCCCTGACCTAACATCTGTTGCCAATCCTCCTCCTTCTGCTGAGGAAGATTAGCCTGAGTCAATGTCTGTGCCCATCTTCCTCCACCTTGCATGTGGGATGCTGCTACAGCATGGCTTGATGAGCGATGCATATGTCTGTGCCCTGGATCTGAAGTGGCGAACCCCGGGGCTGCTGAGGCGGAGTGCACGAACTTAACCACTATGCCACTGGGCTGGCCCCTCAACTAAACTTTTTATATGAGTACAACAGCAGAAAACTCAAAAATTAACTCTGAGGAGGATCCAGGAATGCTAGTGTAGCCGACGCTTTGGAAAGCAGATGGGTACCGATTGGGAGTCGGCATGGGAGAATAGAAGCCCCTCATGTTTGCATGTGAGGAGGTTGCGCAAATAGGTATCAGGAGGGGAAGCCAGGGATTTCCCCTAGGAAGTAGATGTGGATTTCCTCTAACACTTGTAAAACTACTCACTTGCTATCTTAGTGTTTCACATCAGAACACCCACAATAATCGTTTTGGTCTGAAAAAAAATTCAAAACAAATGTAGCAAAATTTCAATGATGTCGCATGGAAAATAAAACTCCAAGAAGTACAGCTCAAAATATCTCAGGTTTATTAAAGTGTCTGTGGTATATTGAATTCTTTTTAAAGCTTTTGAGACACTTCCATGTACATTGGTCATTTAATCTTTACAACAATCCTGTGAACTCGGTGTTGTTGTCCTTATTTTATAAATGACTAAACTAAGCACAGAAAGACTCATTATATCACCTTATACTTCTCCCTAGAAGGGTTTAAAATCGCTATTTGTGCACGTAGAATTATGTATATGTTGCAAATACATATATATATTTATATATAATACATATATTAGGTCTCAACTATATTTTAAAATTCTCCATAAAAGAGACATTGTCTTTAGTTTCTTTTCTGAAATTCTCAATAATATGCAGAGAATATGTCTGAGAAAGAGCAGACACCTAATTATTTATATTGGTTGACAGTTTAAGGAATGAAAGACTAAACATTATGATGATAAGCTATAACAATATTTTTTCTCTTAATATGGCTATATAATCTGTGGTTTACTGAAAAGCTCCCACATTTTAAAAAATTTCTGTGCATTCAGATGATTATAAAGAACAGCTTTGGTTGGGGCTGGCCTGGTGGCGCAAGCGGTTAAGTGCACGCACTCTGCTGCAGTGGCCCGGGGTTTGCCAGTCCGGATCCCGGGGCGCGCACCGACACACTACTCGGCAAGCCAAGCTGTGGTGGCATCCCATATAAAGTGGAGAAGATGGGCACGGATGTTAGCCCAGGGCCAGTCTTCCTCAGCAAAAAAACAGGAGGATTGGCAGATAGCACAGGGCTGATCTTCTCACAAAAAAAGAAAGAAATAGCTTTGGCTAATCAAAGACAAGTTAGTCACTTGCTTACTCAGGCATTGAAAGAAAAAGAAGATACTGCAGAACAGAATAAAGATCAAATTGTGGATGTAGTTTTGGGAATCCTCAGCACATGGTGATAATTGAAGACTGCAGTAAATGAATTCATCTATGTGTAGTGGTGGAGAAGAGAAGGACTTAGAACTGAGCTCTTAGGAGAGCCATCATTTTGTGTTCTGATGGAGGAGAAGCTCACAAAGGAGATTTACAAGGAGCTTCTGGAAGAGTGTTGCGTCATGGAATACAACGGAAGAGAGCGTTTCAAGAAAGAGGAAGTGTCAGCTTTACCAGGTGCTGAGAAGCCAAGGAAGATGACAGAAAAGCACCTGATTAATTTAGTTTCATGGGGTCACTGTTGGCCCTAGCAAGAACAGAGGAGTAATTAGAGAGAATCCATTCTGGAGAAGGTTGAAGATAAATAAAGGAAGGGAGGAAGTGAGTCAGTGAAAGCAGACACTCCTCCTAAAAATGTGGCTGGGGAGGGGAAGAAAGAGTGAGGGGTGGAGGGAGGGTTTTTGTATTTGACTTTGCAGGTGAACATTATTCACTGACAATGCAATCATTAATAGTGTGTTCTTGTGTGACTGAAAAGTCAGCCTTTATTCTGGAGTTGCAGTAATCACTCAGAGCCTGCTCAGATTCATGCTATTTGATGAAATATTACTATGTTCTTGCAACAAGGGAGTTCCCAATGGCACCATTGTTCAAATAGAGTGTGGCAGAAACTGCTATTTCCTCCCAATATCCATTCTCCCATTAGGATTTTCAGCTGGGCATAGCACCTCCCCAAAGACAGTTCCCCAGTCTTCCTTGCTATTATATGTGACCAGGAGAATAAGTTTGGACCAATGGGTATCAGCAGAAGTATCCTGTAGCAGCTTCCGAGACCCTTCTTTGAGGAACAGCTTACATGACCCCTTTGACCCACTATGCCTCTTTCTTCCTTCTTGCTGGTTGAAATATGGACGTGATTGCTGGACCTGAAGTAGCCATCTTGGATCATGAGATGACCTTGAGTGTACAGGTCCACAGATGATACAGCAAAAAACTAGAAGGATCCAAAGTCTGTGTTGACTTAATAGAACAAATTCCCCCGGCAGCCTCAGGCCACTTGTATCTGGATGTTCATGCAAAAGAAACAAGCACTTAGTTCAAGCCTCCGATATTTGGGGGCTGCTAACGCCCTTAGCCAAATCTAAATCTAACTACCATATAGAAGGACAGCAAGAAAAGCCCAGATTGTAGTAGACATGACAAGCCATCATTGAAATGAAAACAGATTAAAAGTCATGGAAGAAAATTCTATTTAGGAAAAAATAATAGCATTAATTTAAGACCAGGGATCCTGTCCAGGACTGCTTGATGTTTGGCAGGAAATGGGCAGGGAAATGACCATAATAGGGAGAAAACACCACAGGAGGAAATGTGGTCTCGTATTGTCCAGTCTCCTTGTATATCACTGGTCAACCACAGCAGACACTCTTGCAATGCCCTACCTCAAGAGGAAAAATGAGGGAAGTGATGATCCCTTTTCCTATTTAGTGCATATTTTCATACTTTCTTTTAACCTGTTTAACTGTAAATATATATGTACATATTTATCCTGCTTCACTGTATATATATATATATATATATATATATATATATATATATCAGAGTCCACACGATTCTTTTTTTTTTTAATAAGACAAATTGTAAAGTATGCAGTAAAAATTCTTCTGGTAGTCACTATTTCTCTTTCTTGATTTGAAAGAGTAAGCCAAAGAAATTTTATATGGGAGAATTCACTTTTGAACTGACTACCAAATCTATTACAAAAAATGCTAATAAAAACATCATCATCTCTCATAATAGAGAACAGGAGGATTTCCATTCTATTTATATGTTTTTTATTGAGAGATCACCATTATAAAACTATATATAATGGTCATGAATTTTATTTCACAATGCCAGGATACCAGAAATAACACATTCCCTTATTTCCTAAATCAAATGTAATCTGTTCTGAGGTTGGAGTGAAAATTCAACCAGTCATTTTTGGGACCCCCTTCTCTTTCTCCGTGGGTCCTGCAACAATCCTGGGCCTCTGTAACGTCAAACTCAGGAGGTTGGGCTGTTCTTTGTTCTCCGTGGTTGCCATCTTTGCCATTGCTCTGTTGACTGCAGGATGCTGCTATGGAGCCCTGGAGCCTGCCTCTTGGGCACTGAAGATCAAGCAGGCTCAGAGATGCATCTCACAGGGGATCTTCCCACTGACTTCAGACTCTGCCTCTCATCCCCAAGTCCCAGAGAGGGTCACTGCGTGCCTGCAGGCCTTGGGCTCTGCCACTCAGTGGTGCGTTCCTCATCTTCTCCCCAGCTGAAGAGAGCTAAAACTCTTTCTCCCAATGTTTGGAAACATGATCTCTTTCCTTGAATACACATAAGGAAAGCAGATGGTAACTCGAGTTCATTTTTTTCTCCTAATTACGCACAATGTTAAACTTACATAACTCAGAAAGGATGTTAACCTTTGTTATGAGCTTGTTCTTACAAAATATCATTATTCAAGTGACTAACAAGTAGAATAATTAATTTCACTTCTCTGATTTGAATTTCAGTTCTCTTTCTGGCTCCAGTTTACATGCTAACTTGCAGTGGAATTAGATCACTAACAGTTGCTTCTTCTCTCTGTATATTGCCTGATATTGTCAGTTCCATCTCAATACATTTGAGCCCTGGTCAGTTTCCTTATGCCAGCATCAAACACAAAATTAGTATAATTTGGTATGCCTATATCTTTGAAATTTTTGCAGATAAATTCAATTGTGATTATCCTTAGATATATAAAAGCAACTAATAGTTTTGGAAAACTTTTCTTATTGACCCGTTTTATGACTTAGGTAAAAGTAGAAATCTAACATTAGAACTATAAGTAAATCCTAATCTGATTTAAATTATGATTCCTTTGACTATTTTAATAGTATTTTTAGTATTATGATTATGGCAATGGATATGACATGGGTTTATTATAGTATTAAACATTGGGATTTACAATGGTGAAAATCTTAAATTTGTTTACAAAAATACCAAAAAGAATCTAGAGAACTGGTTTAGTATCATACATGCATATATACATATATATGTATATATTTAGTTTATATATATTAACCCCACTACCACCACCATTGGTCTCATTTAGAGCATACAAGGGAACCAACTCATTCTTCTGAAAACAGTAACATAAAAAGTCAAATATTTAACTTCCCTTTCCCATATGAACTATATTTCAGGAAAACTAAACAGTTGTTGAGGGATTCTTTTTTTCTATAGAAAAATTCCAGCCAATAAATAAAAAAGAAATAATAGATTAGAATATCACGATTTTGCAAACCCTAAATCAAACAATGGATCCAAGCAGTGATTGGCAATGGTTGCCAACATCACTGAAGGAGAGCCAACGAAATATTATGTGTTTCCTGGTAGAAGTACACAATACAACTTATGAAGTAGCCTTGCCAAAAAACTGAACCTGTGTCAAACCTAGCCTCTAGATCTAGCTAAAAGTTTATAGGAAACATAGGGCCAAGAGAAATACGTTAACAGATGCTATGAGGAGGAAGGTGGAGAAAAATCCAGATACTGAAAATTCTATAAGCCAAAAGACATGGCTTCTTCAAAAAATAAATTGCAAGGAATGAAAAAGAAAGAGGGAATATTATTAGACACCGTCCAATCTCAATATGTTTACCTTATCTAGATTTTGATTCACACAAACTATTTCAAAATTATAACATTTATGAAACACTTGGAAATATAAACACAGTGCCTAAATATTTAGTATTATTGAAGAATTATTGTTACATTTTTTTTCAGGTGTGATAATGGTATTGTTATTATGTTTTGGTAAAGAGCTATTTCTTTTAGAAATGTATATTGAAATAGTTATGGATGAAATGAAACTATGCATGGGATTTGCTTCAAAATAATATGGGTGGGTAAGGTTATGGATGAAACAAGGCTGTCCATATTGAAGCTGAGTGATAGTATTGGATACAAGGGAGTTCATTCCATTATTATTTCTATTTTGTAAAGTGTTTATCTTTTAAATATACATGTAGAAAAATTTAGAAATGAAAATATATAATAAATGAGATTTGCCTCAAAATAATCCATTATGGGAGGAGGGGTAGAGTGGGTGAGTTTATAGATAAAATAAGATCTGTGACCATGATTTGTTGATGTTGAAGCTGAGAGGTACGTACACAGTTTATTGCACTATTCTCTCTACTTTTATATGTGATTGACATTTTCCACAATAAAAAAATTAAAAGTAAAAAAGAATTCACTATCACTCTGAGAAGCTGTAGAGGTAAGTATGCATTTACAATGAAATGTATTTACCTGGCAAATCATAATAATCATGAGGATGGAGTAAATTCATTTGTGAAGGAAAAATACGTTAGGAAACAATATTGCCACAGATAGCCTCATTGAAGCACTGTCTCAGTTTACCATGCAGAGTAGCCATGCCCCCCAATCTCAGAGGCATAAAACAAAGTTTATCTGCCGTGACAGGCTATGATTTTGCAGTAACAAATCACCCAAAAAATCTCACTGGCATATAACAACAAGGTTTATTTCTTGTTCTAGAAGTGCTCTTCTATTGCACTCCCTCAAGGACTCAGACTGATGGAGCATCCACAAAGTCAAGTCTTACCTATTGCTGTGCCAGAAGGAGAGCTCTGGAAGGTCTCACATGGGTGAGTAAAGAATCCAGTCTAGAAATGACACACGTCATTCCTCACAACTCATTTGCCTGAATCAGTCACATGGCCCTATTCAACCACAAGGGGGCCAGGAAGTACATTGCCATACGCCCAGAAGAGAAGAGAACTGGAAATATTTGGCAAAGAATTCAAATGACTTCCTTGTTAAGAAAACCTGTGTCACTATGTTGAAGCTATATCATATGTGAGCCCTGGGAATGACTGTACCTTGTTGCCATGCCTAAGACAGTATCCAAACACAAGTACTCGTCCATCCTTTCAGGTTATTTCTCTCTTATGACTCATAGTCATGCAGTATATTGTATGCAGAGACTGCACAATGAGTGTAGGGGAATTGGTTGACTCAGTTATGAATTCAGCAATACTTTTTAAAGGAAAGCGTTCCAGGGCCAGCTCTGTGGCTTAGCGGTTAAGTGCATGCACTCCGCTGCTGGCGGTCCTGGTTCGGATCCCGGGCGCGCACCGACGCACCGCTTCTCTGGCCATGCTGAGGCTGTGTCCCACGTACAGCAACTAGAAGGATGTGCAACTATGACATACAATTATCTACTGGGGCTTTGGGGGGAAAATAAATAAATAAATAAATAAATAAATAAAAAAGGAAAGTGTTCCATTTTTCCTTTTGGATTATTAAAGTAATATGTCTCATTGTAAAGAACTTAGAAAATATGGAAAACTAGAAAGAAGGGGGAGAAATCACTCATAATTTCACCTTCCGAACATAATCACAATTAATATTTTAGTGGATTTCCTTCCAAGCGTTTTTTTTAATGCATTTTAAAAAACTAGCTCTCATGGTCACCAAAACTATAACCATCTCTCCATGAGTAACATTGCTCCAAACAGCTGATCTAACTGGCCCTGGACCAGCAGATAACTTTTTTAAAAGATGTTTTACAATGGACAGCTAATCTTCGACAAGGGAGCCAAGAACATACAATGGAGAAAGGAAAGTCTCTTCAATAAATGGTGTTGGGAAAACTGGACAGTCACATGCAAAAGAATGAAAGTAGACCATTATCTTTCACCATACATGAAAATTAACTCAAAATGGATTAAAGACTTGAAGGTAAGACGTAAAACCATAAAACTCCTAGAAGAAAATATAGGCAGCACACTCTTCGACATCAGTCTTAGAAGCATCTTGTCGAATACCACTTCTACTCGGGCAAGGGAAACAAAACAAAAAATAAACAAATGGGACTTCATCAGACTAAAGAGCTTCTGCAAGGCAAAAGAAACCAGGAACAAAATTAAAAGACAACCCACCAACTGGGAGAAAATATTTGCAAATCTTATATCCGACAAGGGGTTAATCTCCAAAATATATAAAGAACTCATACAACGCAACAACAAAAAACCAAACAACTCAATCAAAAAATGGGCAGAGGATATGAACATTTTTCCAAAGAAGATATACAGATGGCCAACAGGCACATGAGAAGATGTTCAACATCACTAATCATCAGAGAAAACGCAAATCACAACTACAATGAGGGCCGGCCCCGTGGCTTAGCAGTTAAGTGCGCATGCTCCGCTACTAGCGGCCCAGGTTCGGATCCCAGGCGTGCACCGACGCACCGCTTCTCTGGCCATGCTGAGGCTGCATCCCACATACAGCAACTAGAAGGATGTGCAACTATGACATACAACTATCTACTGGGGCTTTGGGGGAAAAAAAAAAAAGGAGGAGGATTGGCAATAGATGTTAGCTCAGAGCCGGTCTTCCTCAGCAAAAAGAGGAGGATTAGCATGGAAGTTAGCTCAGGGCTGATCTTCCTCACAAAAAAAAAAAAACAAAACTACAATGAGATATCTTTTTACATCTGTTAGAATGGCTATAATTACCAAGACAAAAAAATAACAAATATTGGAGAGGATGTGGAGAAAGAGGAACCCTCATACAATGCTGGTGGGAATGCAAACTGGTGCAGTCACTATGGAAAACAGTATGGAGATTTCTCAAAAAATTAAAAATAGGAATACCATATGACCCAGCTATTCCACTACTGGGTATTTATCCAAAGAACTTGAAATCAACAATTCAGAGAGACTTATGCACCCCTGCGTTCACTGCAGCATTATTCACTATAGCCAAGACATGGAAGCAATCCAAGTGCCTATCAACTGATGACTGGATAAAGAAGATGTGGTATATATATACAATGGAATACTACTCAGCCATGAAAAGACAAAATCATCCCATTTGCAACAACATGGATGGACCTGGAGGGTGTTATGTTAAGCGAAATAAGCCAGACAGAGAAAGACAAACACTGCATGGTTTCACTCATATGTGGAAGACAAACAAACACATGGACAAAGAGAATAGATTAGTGGTTACCAGAGGAGAAGGGGGTTGGGGTGTGGACATATGGGTAAAGGAGCACATATATATGGTGAGTTACAAATAATAACGTACAATTGAAATTTCACAATGTTATAAACTATCATGACCTCAATTAAAAAAAAAAAAAACGTTTTAGCCCTTTTCCTTGTAACATGAGTTTTTAACGTGGTTGCACAGTATTTAAATACTAATGGTTAACTAACAGTTCCAGGTCATATTCTATGTTTTGGAGCAATGAGTCCCTAGTTCTAAAATTGCTTGTTATTATAAGCCCAGCCATGAAACAATGAATAATTGTAATAGTTATTTTCATTTCCTTCTGGTATTTTCTCCACCCAGATTATTTATGAAAAGGAAACAGCTTTGGAAGTTCATATTAACTTGGAATTTAAGCCTCTTAAAATCATCAAGATTCTGCTTACTGTTCAAAATAATAAACTGCTGATGATCCAAGCAACAACTAGTTAGTTGAAGGAATAAATTGGCCAAATATGTTACAATTGGGATGATTTCCTCATGTCCAGGAACTATTTAGTTATGAAATGGGATCTTGAGAGGTTAAAGATGATACAAGGAATTTTTCAGCAATTATTACTCCAACTTTGCCAAGGTCTCTTTTTCGTAAATAATTTATTTGACACTGCATTTGATGTGCAGATTTCTTCTTCATTTCAATCCACAAAGGAAATCACAGAAAATTTAACTGACCAAGAATCTACACAAAGCTCTTGTAATCTTACCATATTGCAGCAATCTCTCAACTATTTATATTAGTAAATAAAAGAATGGCACAGTGGATTATGAACTTCAGGGTAAAAACTATGAAATATCCATCTTTATAATCCTTACAACTCCTAGCATAATGCACTGCACAGAGAAACATCCATAAACAAATAAATGTGATATAAAGCATAATTGCACTGGTATGTGAAAGGCATTTGAATTTTGGGTACTTTGTTTATTTTCCTTACTGTTATTCCACACAAATCTTTGTATTCTGGAATATCTTCTTATAATTTCTAGAAGGGAAATTATTGAATTAGGTCATAAGAACATTTCTTGATATGATTTGACAAATAACTTTCCAAAATCTTTGCTCTAATTCGTATCCCCAACTGGATACAAGAGTGCTTATTTCACTCTACCATCACCAATGGAGTTTAATCACATTTTAAACAAACTGGCTAATTAGATCCATGGGAAATAATATCTCTCCTCTTCATTTCATTATTAATGAATTTGAACATGAGTAAAATATGTAGTAGGCATTTAAATTTCCTATTTTGTGAATTGACCATTCATGTATATGCTTTTCCCTATCTATCTAAGGTCTTAAAGTTGTCAACTTCTATTCTTTGTCCTCACACTACACTATATAAATACTTCTATCCAAATATACATTTGTTTACATGAGTCTCCACTATTAGACTGTGGTTCCATAAGGGCAGTGACCCCATTTTATTGATCTGTGAACAACACGTAACACATAGTAGAGAAAAGGCATACTGTACTTTGTGGAATTATTCTTACTTAGGACTACACGAGATAATGTAAGCAAAGCATCTAACGCAGCGTCTGTCACACAGCGGATGTTAGATAAATTATTTTAAGCGATCAGTAAGTTTCACGGTTTCGCTAAAACCACACACTTCTATTGCAGAATTCTAAAAAGTCAAGATTAAAGAAAATCAATACTAAATATCTTTGAAAGATCACAAACTATAGTTGTAAACTGCAGATTTAGGATTTGAGCACTGATTCTCAACTCTTTCACCACAAATCACACGTGACTAAACTACTCCTGAAATATTACAACTCTCGAAAGTTTCGAAAGACCAGTATGAATTTTGCGCTGGTAAAACCTTTTGGCAACCGATGGATTCTTTCCCCCAGGCCGTAATGATACCCTGATCCCACACGGATGTCTCTTCTTCCCTCCTTTAACCGTATAGGATCTTGTGGTAAAAATAGTCAAGCTCCACAAGCACAAATGTACATCACGTGAGCGGCATTTTATTTCTCCATCAGATGAGCTGGCCTTTGTTTTCAGACAGAGGCGGCAGCTGTTCTCGTGGCCCGTTTACGAAAGCAGAACTACAGCCACGAGACGGAGGGCAGGGCCGTTGGGAATGGCCAGCTGGAGGGCCTGAAGCCCGGGGTGGGTTGAGAGCATTTCCGCTGCTGCCGGGGGAGAGGGACGGGTTGTAAGGCCCGTCTGAAGTAAAACGGTAGGCGTTCGGGGAGGGCAGCGGCGCGGGGAGCGGGCCTGGTCAGCTGCCCGGCAGGTGGGCGTGTCCGGTACAGGCCGGAGCGCCCACCGGCTCCGCGGACGCAGAGGCTGGGGCGGGGGAAGCTGCGTCCAGGTCAGCGAAGGGCGAAGGAAGCCGGACACTGGCGCGCACCGCCTCCCGAGTTCGGCTCCACCGCGTCTAGTGGGAAACCGAGTCGCCTCTAAGGCCGATCTTCGGGAGTTTCCGTCACCCCCGAACCTTCTCAGGCACTTCCGGTAAGAAGCCCGGCGCCCCAGCCTCGGACCGGGCATCGCAGCGCGCAGGCGCCTCGGGCCGGGGGAGGCCGCAGGCGCGGAGGGAGGGGGCGTGTGAGCCGAGGAAAGCCTCCTGTGCGCCTGCGCCGTCTGTTTTCTCGGGGTTTGCGGGGGAAAACAAACGCGGAGCCGCCGCCGCCGCGCAGTCCCGGGACTCCGGGCGGGGGTCGCGTCAAGTCGCCAGAGAGCTTCGCAGTGGGCGGGGAGGTAAGAGCGGCCCGTAACAGACATCCTGGCCTCTCCTCACCCCTGCTGCCCTCCGGAGGGGGCGAGGTGGCCGCGGGACCGGCCGGCCTGGGCGCCGGGTCGGGCCCTCCCCTTCCTCCAGGGCCCCTGACCGGTTCCTTTTCCGCGCCCCCGGAGCTGGCCGGGGAATCACGACCCGCCAACCGCGCGTCCCGTCGGTAGAGCCAGGAGGGCGGGCCCGAGCAGGGAGGGCAATCTCGGCGGCTGTTTGCCGGGTCCCACCCACGCGGGCCGCCCGAGCGCTCGGCGTCGCGGGGTAGCGGCGCCCGGGGCGGCCTGTGCCGCCGGGGGAGGGGCTGCGCCTGCGGGAGGGGACTCGGCGCCCGCGGGAGGGGACGGTCGCGCCTGCGGAGCGGTAGCCTCGGCGCGGAGGGGCCTCGGCCCCCGCAGACGGGTCTGTCATCGCCGCCCGTGCTCTCGCGAAGCCCCTTCTCGCACCGATGCGTTCTCTCATCGTTCTAGACCAGAGAGATGCGATCGTCTTCCTTCCCACTACCTTTCCTTAGGTACCTTGGAAAAATTCTAAAAGGTGACCTAACTTTTCGCTGTTAACTTATTTGTACTACCGTAATTGCAAATTATTATATTCTAGACTGAGTGTTCTTGTTAGTTTGACTTGTACGGAAACTAGCCCAGAGATTTGATTAATCTTTTTCATTTAACAAAATAGGCAATTTGTTGGTCGAGTTAGGTTCCTCCATTTGTTATTTTGAGCTTGTTGTCTTTTGAATTGGCAGAAGTTTAATGGTGTGACCCAGTAGAACTGTATGTAATTTTTCATCTGATTTCTTCCTTTGTTTCTCCCCTGGATATTAAACTGCATGCTTAGTGTCCAAAAATTTTTTTAAATATAATAAAGAATAAGGAAAAATTACTATAATTCCAGCACTGAAAGGTAATCAACCACAGTTAATATTTTGACTTTTGAGTCTTTTTTTCCATGGCATTTTCTTAATGAAGATGATGAGATTTTATATACAGTTGGATTGCCTGCTTTTGTAGCTTGAAATTATATTTTAAGCCTTTCCCCAAAACTTCATGAACGTAACTTTTATGATTTTTGATTACACAGGTAAGACATGAGCAAAATATCCTTGGAAACAGTTCCGTTACAGATAAAGCTAAATTCCCATTTAATTATTATCCCCAATAATAATGTTACATAATATGATGGTATCACAGTTTATTTAACCCGATGGGTCCCTTTACACACTTAAAAATTATTGAGGACTAACAGTTTTTGTTTTCTAATGCAGTATACTTACCTTTTTAGAAATTAAAACTCAGAAAATTTTAAAATTTTCATTTATTCATTAAAAATAACAATAGTAAACCCATTTTATATCAAATTAAATAATATTTTTGAAAAGTAACTATTTTTTTAAAAAATTTACTGAGAAGGGTGGCATTGTTTTATATTTTTGCAGATCGCTTTCATGTCTGGCATTATAGAAGACAGCTGGATCCTCATATTTGCTTCTCCCTTCAATCTCGTGTGCTGTTTTGTTTAGGCTGAAGCATATTAAGAAAATCCAACTTTGCACAGATAGGTATTTGGAAGAGGAAGGACCTCACATACTCCCTAAAAAGCTCCTGAGGTTTTCCAGGGGTCCTCAGAGCCCAGTTTGAGAAAGCTCATACATCATTCTTGTATTGATGAGCTGTTAGGTTCTTGGCAGTTTTATACTATTACAGACACTGCAACATTGAAAGTTCTTTGTGATGTGTTCTTGTGCACAAGTGCTAGTGTTTCTGTAGAAGTGGAATTGCTAGTTCAGAGTATGTACTTAAAAAACAATTTTTTTTTGTTAGATGTAAACATTATTTTTGATGCCTGCATAATTTTCTTCGTGTCCTAATGTTGGTGTTTAGATTGTTTCAATTAATGATTTGGCAAAATATTTTTGTCCGCATATTTTCAGGTGTTTGGATTATATTCTTAAATTTTTAAAAAGAGAATTGTTAGATCAAATGTTGGGAATCTTTTTGATATATATTGTCAGATTGTTTCCTGAGAGAGTGTACCAGTTTACTTCCTGTCAGAAGTGTCTGAGATGCTTTTTATGGCACCCTTACCAACATTAAGTACTTTTATTATTAAAAAAATTATGTTCTGATTTAGTAGGCAACAAGTGGTGTATGTTCTAATTCACATTACTTTGTGCAGATTGTGCATTGAACGTTTTTGCATAATCAGACTGGTGGTGTGCTCATATTATTTGCCCATTTATAGTCCAGTGTCCAAGTATTTTCTAACAGATTTTTATTATCTTTTTTATATTGTAAGAATACATGCTATAATTTTTTAAGGAAAGGAACAAAATTATCTTTCTTTTTTCCTGTTTACAAAATAGTACATTTTTGTTAAAAGAAAATTAAAATACTGTAGAGATGTAGTGTAGATGTGAAAGGCTTACATAATCTCAGATACCATTATTAACAGTTTGGTGTTTTCTTCTCTCTATTTTTTTTCCTGGGCCTTTGCTAATACTTTTTTTTTTTTAACAACTTATTTGTAAAAATGGGTTTGTACTATACGTGCAGTTTTACAATTTGATTTTTTGTTTTTTAACGTTATTGGATATTTTTCTATAGAAGTACATACATCTCCAGGAAAGGTTTTATCCAGAGTGGCTTTAGAACACTGGTTGTGCTCTTTGGTTATCTGATGTCAGGCTCTTGTTCTCTTCTATATTCTCTTCCTAGGTGCTCTCATCCATTAACAGCTGTGTGCTGCCAATTCCCAAATCTTTCTCTCAGACTTCTCTCCTGCATTCCAGATCTTATATTCAACTGCCTATTGGACATCTCCCCCAGGATGTTCTCAAGGTACTTCAGACAACAGTCCAACGTGAACTCATGTTTTCCCTCAGTCCTGCTCCTCCTGTATTGCCTTCATGGTCAGTGGTACCACCATCTACCCATGGTGGTTCCCATGATGGGAACCTGGCAGTGATCTTAGCTTTCTCCCTTGCTCTCTCCAAACGTTCCCATTCTTTAGCCGCTTTATATCGATCTCGTTTCCATCTGCCCTGCAAAGGCCTTCATCATCTCTCACTTTAACCATTTTAGGAGTCTCCTTACTATTGGTTTTCTGATTAATGTTCCATGTTGCTGCCAGTTTTTTTTTAAATCATGAAGAGAATTTTCAAAACCATTTTTTGTAAATATTGCAAATATTTGTTTGTAAATCTGAGAGTACATAAATGGCCAAGTGAGGAAAAATATTACCTAAAACAGGTTATCATATATACACATAAACTTCTTTACAATAGGGAGTATATCTTATTTATCTTATGTGTCTTCTACTATACGGGTAGGTTACTGGCACAATAAGTACATCTTGTTTAATGGAAGTGGGAAGTATGTGCAGTTTAAGATTTCATGTTAAAAGGTTTTGATGCACAGTATTTGCATTGTCATACCTTTTACAAATTGTTGGATTATATTATTGTTATTTATCTTACCTTTTATATATCTTTTTAGGTGCCTCAAATAACATCATACTTAGTAGTACATTGCTATATAGATAGAGATAGTCTGTAAATAGATATTATTCAATGAATCCCATAATTTTTTAGAAAAATTCTGTAGCTTTTTCTAATGAGAAACTATTTCTAGACCTTTCAGTTCCTGTGCTTTATTATTTTTTTATATGTTCTGTATTCAGAGTTCCTTTACTACTTTTTGCTATTATATATTTTTTTAATATAATGTTTATGTTTATCAAAGGGATAGCTGTACATAATTTAAAGATTCAAATCATACTACAAGACTTAAAGGAAAAATAATAGTCTTCTACCCCAGTGCTTCTCTCCCCTGAATCCCACTCTGTTGAAGCAGACTTGCTCAATCAGCATTCCTTATTGGAATCACAAAACACAGAAAATGATTTGAGTAACTGTTTTCTCACTTTGCTCGAGGATGTTTATAACTATTAACACTTTAGATGCATGGGAGAGAAGTTAATTCATTACATCAAGTGGATGCCTTAAGGCATTAAGGCTTATTAGTTCTTTCACAGAACCCTTGTTGAGAAAGGCTGTTCCAGAGTCAGTGGCTCAACTCTTTTTCACCTCTAGGTTTTTAATATGGTTTTTTTTTTTTTTTTGTGAGGAAGATCAGCCCTGAGCTAACATCGTGCCAACCCTCCTCTTTTTGCTGAGGAAGACCAGCTCTGAGCTAACATCTATTGCCAATCCTCCTCCTTTTTTTTTTTTTTGTCCCCCCAAAGCCCCAGTAGATAGTTGTATGTCATAGTTGCACATCCTTCTAGTTGCTGTATGTGGGACGCGGCCTCAGCATGGCCAGAGAAGTGGTGCATCAGTGCGCACCCAGGATCCCAACCCGGGCCGCCAGCAGCGGAGCACGCGCACTTAACCACTACGCCACAGGGCCGGCCCTCACATCTAGGTTGTTAAATAACATGCTTACTTGAACAGCTGTTTCCCCTCCCTACCCCCATCCTACCACAGTTTTAGATATTATTTACCAATTTCCTATTATAGAAGATGGGAGTTTAGGTTTGTTACACCAACCTCCACCTTTAAACACTGCACTTCACCCCTCCTCTATATTTGCAAATTAGTTATATGTCAATTTTTAGTTAAATTGTTAGTGTTCACATTATTTAACTGTATAAATATTGTGTACAGCTGAACCAGGTAGTATATTGTGATGATATTTCCATTCTTACATAATTTTTTTTCCTGGAGTTAAAAATTATCTTCGTTCTTTTATGTATCTTTCTTGTATCTTTATAAAAGTATGTTTTATGCCTTTTTTTTTTTTTGGGTGAAGAAGATTGGCCCCTGAGCTAACAGCTGTACCCATCTTCCTCTATTTTGTATGTGGGATGCCACCACAGCGTGGCTTGATGAGCGGTGCATAGGTCCATGCCCGGGATCCGAATCTTCAAACCCCAGGCCACCAAAGCAGAGCATGCAAACTTAACCACTCTGCCATGGGGCCGGCCCCCTGTTTTATATCTTTTTAATGTATCTTTTATATCTTTTATTTAATCTATTAACAACCCTTCAGACAAGATATGTAAATCTCCTTTTGGTAGATTGAAACCCATCAGATAATCTATGTTTGTCTTGCAACATCTTTCCTGTAATGGTCTGTTACCCTGCATTCTTCTTGATGGGTTACCCTCTAGGCTTGTTGCACAGCTGTCTTCCTAGAGTGTCCTTTCACCATCATCTGTGAATGCCATTTGTCTCTCCCTTGTGTTGGATAGCCTCTTTCCAGGATTTCAGGTCTTCCTTTTTTATGGTGTGTCTCTCATGTTGGTAGAGTACATCTTCTAGGAGCTTCCTGAGAAAGACTGAATGGGAGGCAAATTTTGGGGATTTTTACATGTCTGAACATGTGTTTTTATTCTACCCTCACACTTGATTGATAGCTGAACTGAGTATAGAATTCTAGGTTGTAAATAATTTACTTTTAGAATTTTAGAGGCATGGTTCCATTGTCTTCTAGCTTCTAGTGTTGCTGTTGAAAAGTCTATACTAAGTTGGATAATCAGTCCTTTGTATGTGACCTGTTATTTCTCTCTGAAAACTTTTATATTTGTTCACAAAGTATGTGTTAAGCACATTTTATGTGGCAGGCACTGGTCAAGATACTTTGAATATATGGGTAAACAAAAATACAAGATCCCTACCCTCCTGGAGCTTAAATTTGTTGGAGGGAGAAGTTGTTCCAGATGGTAAACAACAAATTTAATAAATACATTATACAAAATGTTAGAAGGTCATCAAGTAAATAAGTGCTTTAGAAAAGAGAAAAGAAGAGCAGGATGGGATGGAGAGGTGGGGGGGAAGGAAAGATGAGGAATGTAGATTGCCGTCTGAAATGGGTGATCGTCCCTTAAACCACTCAGGTGTTCTGAAATTTCACAATGATGTGGCTTGGTAAGGGTTTTTCATTCATTATGTTGGGCCCTAAATGGACCCTTTCCACCTGGAGACCATATCCTTCAGTTCTGAAGTATTTTATTTGACAACTTCTTCCTTTTCTCCGCCTGCACTTTCTTTCTGGACTTCTTGTTATTTGAATATTGAACCTCATTAGATTGACTCTAGTTTTCTAATCTTTTCTCATGTTTTCCTTCTCTTTCTTTGTGTTCTACTTTCAAGGATATTTTCTCAAGTTTATTTTCCAATGCCTTGATTTCATTTTTTAAAATAATCTTTTTATTTTAGAACAGTTTTAGATTTACAGAATTATTGCAAAGATAGTACAGAAAGTTCCCACACCCAGTTTCCCTATTATTACATCTTACATTAATATGGTACATTTGTGGTGTTTAATGAATCAATATTGATACATTATTATTAACTAAAGTCCAAACTTTATTCACATTTCCTCAATTTTTCGCTATTATGCTTTTTCTGTTCCCGGATCCCATCTAGGATACCACGTTACACTGAGTAGTCTTTTCTCCTTTGGCTCCTCTTGGTTGTGACAGTTTCTCAGACATGGTTTGTTTTTGATTCTCTTGACAGTTTTGAAGATTACTAGTCAGGTATTTTGTAGAATGTCAGTTGTGATCTGTCTGATGTTTTTCTCGTGATTAGATTGGGGTAATAATATGTTTTGGGAGGAAGACAGCAAAGTGCCATTCTCTTCACGTCATATCCAGGCTACATAGCATCAACATGACTTACCACTGTTGGTGTTAACCTTGATCCCCTGGCTTGAGGTAGTGTTTGTCAGGTTTCTCCACTGTGAAGTTATTTTCTTTTTTTCTCCCTTTCCATACTGTACTCTTTAGAAGAAAGTTGCTGTGTGCTGCACACACTTAAGGAGTGGAGAGTTATGTTCCACTTCCTTGAGAGCAAAGTATCTAAATAAATTATTTGGAATTTTCTGCATGAGAGATTTGTTCCCCTTTATTTATCTCAGTATGACCTCAGATTTTTTTTATGTTTTGGGTTATAATCCAGTATTACTTTATTTATTTTATTGTTCAGGTTGTTCCAATTTGGTCCTTGGGAGCTCTTTTGGTTGGCTCCGTATCCCTTTGACATACCTCCTTCATTGTCTGTGTGTATGCACGCGCACGCGCACTTGTACTTTCTTTCTGGCCTTACAAGGAGCTCCATGTTCATCTTGGAGCGTGTATATTTCCCACCCCAATCTTAGAATCAGCTGTTTCTCCAAGGAGCCTTGGTTCCTTTTGTTGGGGAAACCAAGATCTGGGTGCTAAATGTGCTTGTTGCCACTGGGATGCCTTGCTCCTAGGCCCTCTCAGCTGACAGAACAAGAGATATATGTGTTTATACTAACATCTATAAATATTTCAGATAAAATATTAGCACAGATGTGTAACCATCTGCATCCATATTAAGCTAAATATGAGTTTATACTGATGTCTCCAACTCAAATCCATTACCACGTGGATCATTGTAGCTTCCTCACCTTGCTTATCTATAACCTTCCCCTCCAACAGTGAGAAACCTGGCTCCCATATCAGCCATCCATTTACTTAATTTCAATTCCAGTGTACATGTATGATGGTTCGGAATTGTTAACCCATACCCCCATGGGAAACAACTCTATCAGCTAGAGTAAATGCTTGTGTTCCTTTTGCCTTTAGTCGTACAGACTCCACTCATTTCCAAAGGTAGCACTTTATTCCTCCACCCCCTTCAGGAAGGTTGTTTTATACATTTGTAATACATTTAGACTTTTTTGTCACATTCTGCATTCCGTTCTGAGATCCCCCCACCTTCTAAACAGTTTTTTCAAATTTGCATGCATTGAGGTTTATTCTTTGTACTATAAAGGTCTGTGGGTACTGACAAATGCTTGACCTTGTATTCACCATTGTAGTATCCTACAGAATAGTTTCACCACCCTAAAAGATCCACTGTGCTTTACCTGTTCAGACCCCACCCCCCAACCACTGGCAATCATTGCTGTGTTTACTGTCACTGAACTTTTACCTTTTCCAGAATATCATACAATTAGAATCGTACAGTGTGTAGATTTTTTTAGACTGGCTTCTTTCCCTTAGCAATATGCATTTAAGATTCATCCATGTCTTTTTGTGGCCTATTAGCTCATTTCTTTGTATAACTGAATAATATTCCATTGCGTGGATGTACCACAGTTTATTTATCCATTCACTTACTGAAGGACATCTTGGATGCTTCCAGATTTTGGCAGTTATGAATAAAGCTGCTATAAACATTTAGATCTAAGTTCTTGTGTGGACGTAAATCTTTAAATCAGTTTGGTAAATACCTAGTAGTATGATCACTGGATCATATGGTAAGACTATGTTTAGTTTTGTAAGAGACTGCCAAACTGTCTTCCAAAGTGGTTGTACCATTTTGCATTCCCACCAGCAATAAATGACAGTCCCTGCTTTTCAGCATCCTTGCAGCATTTGGTGGTGTCAGGTTTTTGGATTTTAGCCATTACATGTAATAAATGTGAAACGGTATCTCATTGTTTTACTCTGCAGTTCCCTAAAGACAAATGACGTGGAGCGCTTTATCATATGCCTGTTTGCTAACTCTGTGTCTTCTTTGGTGAGATATCTGTTCAGAACTTTTGCCCATTTTTAAAATTGGATTGTTTGTTTTCTAATTATTGAATTTTAAGTGTTCTTTGTAGATTTTGGATACAAATCCTTTATCAGATACGTGTTTTGCAAATATTATCTCCCAGTCTGTGGCTTGTCTTCTCATTCTCTTAACCGTGTCTTTTTCAGAAAAGTTGTTTTTATTTTAATAAGGTCCAACTTATCAACTGTTTTGTTTCATGGATCATGCCATTGGTGTTGTATTTAAAAACTCATCACCAAACCCAAGGTTATGTAGATTTTTGCTCATGTTTTCTTCAAGAAGCTTTGTAATGTTGAATTTTACATTTAGATCTGTTACCCATTTTATTTATTTACTTTTAATTAATTTTTTTTTTTTTTGATGAGGAAGATTAGCCCTGAGCTAACACCGGTTGCCAGTCCTCCTCTTTTTGCTGAGGAAGATTGGCCCTGGGCTAACATCTGTACCCGTCTTCCTCTACTTTATATGTGGGACACCTGCCACAGCATGACTTGAGCAGTGTGTAGGTCCACATCGGGGATCCAAGCCTGTGAACCCCAGGCTGCTGAAGTGGAGTGTGCGAACTTAACCATTATGCCACCGGGCCGGCCCCTGTTATCCATTTTAAACACATTCTTATGTAAGGTGTAATGTCTGTATGTAGGTTCATATTTTTGCATAGGGATGTCCAGTTTTCTCAGCACCACTAGTTGAAAAGATTGTCCTTTCTCCTTGGAATCGCCTTTGCTCCTTTGTTAAAGATAAGTTGACTGTATTTGTGTGGGTCTATTTCTAGGCTTGCTGTTCTGTTCTGTTGATCTGTATGTCTGTTCTTTTGCAAATACTACATTGCCTTGATTACTGTAGCCGTGTTGAAAGTCTTAAAATCAGAGAGTGTGAGTCCTCCAAATTTCTTCTTGTTTTTCAGTATTATATTGGCAATTCTAGGTCCTTTGCCTTTCCATTTACACTTTAGAATCAGTGTCCTGAGACCTACAAAATAGTTTGTGGGGATTTTGATTGGGATTGCATTGAATCTAGAGATCAGGTTGGGAAGAATTGACATCTTAACAATATTGAATCTGCCTATTCATGAACATGGAATATATCTCCATTTATTTAGATCTTCTTTGATTTTTTTTATCAGTATTTTGTAGTTTTCCACATATAGGTCCTGTATATATTTTGTTAGATTTATATTCAAATATGTTTAATAATGTATATCTTTTTGTATGTATCATTGCAAAATTTGTATTGTTTTGTTGTGTTTTACAAAAGTAGCAGTTTTTTAAAAAGTAATAGTTTGCAACAGATTGGACGTTTAAAAAAAGAAAGGTCATTCACCATAGACAGTTTGAGGAACATTGCTGTAGAGTGTTCCACCTTCTGAATTCAGCTGATTGCTTTCTTTTGATATCATTTAAATTGCCCCTCTGTGTTTGAATTTCCTGCAAACATGGGGTTAGTTCTAAAAGCCTGAATAGATTCATGTTCAAATTTTTTAGGTGGGAATACTTTATACGTGATGCTGTATCTTCTTCTTCTTCTTCTTTTTTTTTTTTTTTTTTTGTGAGGAAGATTAGCCCTGAGCTAACGTCTGTTGCCAATCCTCCCCTTTCTGCTGAGGAAGACTGGCCCTGGACTAACATCCATGCCCATCTTCCTCTACTTTATATGGGACGCTGCCAGAGCATGGCTTGACAAGCGGTGCGTTGGTGTGCACCCGGGACCCGAACCTGCGAACCCCGGGCCGCCACAGCGGAGTGTGCGCACCCAACCACTACGCCACTGGGCCGGCCCTTGTATCTTCTACATGAGGCACATGGTGTTTGGTTCTTCCACATTTATTGATGGTGAAATTGATAACTAGATTCAGATCTGTTGGCCTGATCCCACTATTATAAAATTCTGCTCCGACCTTTCATCTAACAGTTTTAACATCCATTGATAGTCATCACCTAGTCCATTTATTGCATTAGGGACTGTGAAGAGATGATTTTTAAAATTTTAAATGAATTTAAAATCCTTTATATTTATTCTCTGGAATTCTTATCTAAAGAACTTTCCCTCAGCAACTATTTTGTTATCCTAAAGGACATTTTGTAAATAAAGGGCAGGATAAATTCTTGGCTCTTTTCCCTTAGTGTATCAACTTTCAGGGTCATGGGTTAGTGCGCTAGCAACCCTCCAGTGAGTGGTGTTTTTGTGGTAGTGTCATGATGATCTCTTGGTTTTTTATGTGTTTGATTTGTGTTCAGTCCTTTGTAGTCTTCATTCATGTGATGTTCAGTTGTCCCATTTAAGCCAGTGGGAGCCCCTTTAACTTCGCTCCTGTGTCCTTTTGGTATTATCTCATTAGTCATTGATAGATTCCTTCAGGGTGTCTCAGGCTCATTTGGTGGAATTCCTGCCACAACTCAGAGGTTCATCTAATTTAGTCATAAAACTGATTTTTAGTTTTCTTGTACCTCTCTTCTATGCTTGTTTTCCATTTCTTTAATTTCTGCTGTTAGCTTATTAGTTCAATCTTTCTTCCCTCATATAAGCATCTAAGGCTCTAAGCATCTATTGAAGACTTTTGCTGAATCTCATAGTTTTTATATGTGTATTTTTATTTGTATGTAGTGTATTTTATATTATTTGATATATGGTACTTATAACTATTTTTAGCTTTCAATTATGAATTCTTCTTTGACCCATGAGTTATTTAGATACGTGTTTTATTTATTTATTTTTTTTGTGAGGAAGATCAGCCCTGAGCTAACATCATGCCAATCCTCCTCTTTTTGCTGAGGAAGACCGCCTCTGAGCTAACATCTATTGCCAATCCTCCTCTTTTTTTTCCCCCTTTTTTTCCCCAAAGCCCCAGTAGATAGTTGTATGTCATAGTTGCACATCCTTCTGGTTGCTTGTGTGGGACGCCGCCTCAGCATGGCCGCAGAAGTGGTGCGTCAGTGTGCGCCCGGGATCTGAACCCGGGCTACCAGTAGCAGAGTGCACGCACTTAACCGCTAAGCCACCGGGCTGGCCCCTAGATAAGTGTTTTAAAATTTACAATAGTTTATATATGCATGTTATGGCAGTAGAGTTGGTTTTCATGTCATTTTTGTACATATAGAGGCAATTTGCCCGACTAAATCGTAGATTCCTCAAAGCAATACTCTTAAATTTTATTTGTGTCTGTTCTGTATGTTTCTTGGATGCAATAGATGGCATAATATTTATACATTAGAGAATTCAATGAACTATCATATTTTTTATTTCTTAGGCATACAAGAATTAAATTTTGAATAACTCTGCAAGTAGGATGGACAGTTATTTTAAAGCAGCAGTCAGTGACTTAGACAAACTCCTTGATGATTTTGAACAGAATCCAGGTTTGTTGGTTTTTCATTTTTGTCACTAATGGAATTTTAAAATGTCTGTAATTCAGTTATCTTAGTTATAGAGTACTTAGCAAAATTTGGTTTCAATTTTGGTCACATGGTTATCTTTTGTAAAAAGTTCACTTATTTCATTATAACGTGTTAATTTATTCTTATGCTGAATGGAACCAATAGCCAGAAATAGGGGGAAACTAGAAGTTTCTGTCCAGATACAAATTTAGCTAAAAGAAAACCCAAAACCAACGTATAAGCCAGCTAAAAGCAACTGGAAAGCTCTACATAAATGGGTATTTCGTTGCTCTGAGAGATTGTGTTTCCTCGTCTTAGAATGAAGACCAGGAAGCTGGAGGGCAGGATAAAGAAGTTAGGTCGTTTTTCGCCTCTTCCGTAGTCTGCCTTTAGAGTACAACTGAGTTATTTTGAGTGAAATTTCTATCATTTTACAACAGTAAAAACCCCAGGTACTTCAAATAAAAATAATTTTGGAGGTTATTACCATTTTGCAAGAGAGTAATCTATCTCTGGTCTAAAAAAAAAAAGTTTAGTTAGTTTGGAAGTCTTAGAAAACATCTTTGTAATAATTTTCACTTGGGTCTCCTGAATAACATCGTATCTCTGTTTTAATTAGACGAACAAGATTATCTCCAAGATGCACAAAAAGCATATGATTCTAACCACTGTTCAGTTTCTTCAGAGTTGGCTTCCTCACAACTAACTTCACTGCTATCAAAGGATCAACAATGTATTAATTGTGCCTCATCAGAAACATGCTATGAAACAAATCAGATTTTCCTGAATGAAAAAACACTTGAGGGACTAACTTCTATACAGAGTGAAAAAAATGTAACAGGACTTGATCTCCTTTCTTCTGTGGATGGTGGCGCTTCAGATGAAATCCAGCCTTTGTATATGGGAAGATGTGGTAAACCTGTTTGTGATCTGATAAGCGACATGGGTAACTTAGTTCATGTAACTAATAGTGAAGAAGATATTAAAAAATTACTGCCAGATGATTTTAAGTCTAGTGCAGATTCTTTAATTGGATTGGATTTATCTTCAGTGTCAGAAACTCTTTGTGTTTCTTCAACAGACCATGGTAATGATGCTGTCAGAAAGGAACAGAATGATGTCATCAACTCTGAATTACAAAATAGAGAAATCAGTGGAACTAAAGAACTGGGTATAAAAGTGGATACAGCACTTTCAGATTCATGTGATTACATCGGAAAAGAAAATTTACGTGATAAAAAGATCTCTAATCGGTTAGAACCAGTTGTTAATTTTAACACATCATCTGCCTTGACTCAACAAAGTTCCAAAACATTTGATGCCAAGGACAACCTACAATACAAGAACCAGCCATGTGAATTAGTAGAAGCTGATGGCTGTTTGGTAAAAGAGGAGATACATGTAGCAGCCATAGCTCCCACAGAATGTTTAAAAGAAGGAGGCAGCACAAGTGCTTTGCCTTGCAGACTTCCAAAAAATGAAGATTTATGCTTAAATGATTCAAATTCAAGAGATGAAAATTTCAAATTACCTGATTTTTCCTTTCAGGAAGATAGGACTGCTATATTTATAAAACAGTCTGCAAAAGAAGACTCAAGAAATTTAGATCTTAATAAAGATGTAATCCAAGATTCCTCTTCAACTTTACATGTTTCAAGTGAAAATACATACTCCTCATTGTCCTGTCTTCCAGTAGTACCTGGGTCTTTGTGTGGATCATTAATTGAAAGTAAAGCACATGGTGATTGTTTACCTCATAATGAACATAAAGATAATATACAAGATGCAGTCACTCTGCATAAAGAAATACAGAAGAGTGTTATTCTAGGTGAGGAGCCATTGAAGGAGACTGATCTTTTGAAACAGGAAAAATGTAAAAACATAGTTCATCAGCCATTAATCGAAGAGATGGGAGATAGAAAGGTAGATCCCCACCAGATGGTAATCAGAGTTGAATCTTTGGATTCCCTTGATAACACCCGTTCTTCTGTAGCAGCAGAATCTCAAATGGAGCTTTCTGGTGCTGATGCCCCAGAGTCTCCTGATTGTTGCAAAGGTCTCACTTTTTCAAGCAGTGATATCGATGGGCAAGACTTAGATTACTTTAATATTGATGAAGGCATGAAAAGTGGTGCACTAATTAGTGATGCTGAACTTGATGCCTTTCTGACTGAACAGTATCTTCAGACTAGTAACATAAAGTCATTTGAAGAAAATGTAAATGACTCAAAATCTCAGATGAATCAGATGGATATGAAAGGCCTAGATGATGGGAACATCAGTAACATATACTTCAATGCTGAAGGAGGAGCTGCTGGGGAAAGTCCTAGTATTAATATGATTTGTGAAACAGTGGATAAACAAAATACAACAGAAAATGGTGGCCTTTCTTTAGGGGAAAAAAGTACAGTTACAATTGAACAAGGGTTATCCAGCAGTAAGTCTGAGATGATGAATGAATTATCAGTCTCTGATATTAATAGTCAGTCTGTTCATGTTGGAGGGGCCAGACCTAAGCAATTGTTTAGCATTCCATCAAGAGCAAGGAGTTCAAAGGAACCAAATAAGCCGGATGTTCCAAATATGCCTGAGAGTGAACCCAGCGTGGCAGATACCATCGTTCCAACAGATTCTACAGATTCTACAACTGACCCTCAGGTTGGCTTCAACTCTAATTACATTGATATAGAAAGTAATGTTGAAGGTGGAGCCAGTTTTGTAACTACAAGCGAAGAGCCTCTCCCTGCAAACACTTGCAAAGAAGGCCTGGTTTTGGGCCAGAAACAACCTACTTGGGTTCCTGATTCAGAAGCTCCAAACTGTATGAACTGTCAAGTCAAATTTACTTTTACGAAACGGCGACACCACTGCCGAGCATGTGGGAAAGTAAGTTATAAAAATCTTTAAGTCTTTTGTTCTTTTGAGACATTTTAAATGAAATTTAACGTGACAAAATAGCTGATTAATAGCTGGTTAAAAGATTAAATTTTTAAATGATAATTTAAAATCATTGTTTTTCACCTACATGGAAATATATAAAGCATCATCATTTTACAGATTGCTTGAGAATCGAATAAATGTCACATTGTCATGGGTATTAAGTACTGGGAAATGAGGAACACTTGTTTGTGAAACTTAAGAATGCATCTCCATATCTCTGTAATGTTAACACATCAGTGGTCCAAATTCAGCTGGATCCTCGTTTGTCCTTGAATACTTAATTTCAAGACCACTCTGCAGCTAGTGTTGTGATCAATACCCAGGGAAACACTGGGAAAAAAAAAAAGCACATTGTCTTCTACGAGATTCAGAACACCGAAGCAGACCTCATTTTACTTTGACTGCCTTAATCATCTATAAACTCAAAGTTGCCTATAGAAATAACATTGCATTTTTTATTCAGCATTTTTTAGTCATATGTTGGTCTCAGATCAACTCTACTCTTTTAGAAAAATAGTATTCTGCTTTTAAAAGTTTTAAATAACCGCAGAAAGCTTTTTAAATTATAAACTTATTCGTTAAAGAGTTTTTGTTCTTCCAATTAAGAGAATTGATTTAAAGGAATTCTCCTTGTCAGAGAGATATTTTAAATTGCAGAAACCTCATTTAAGTAGTAAAAAAGAGAATCATTTTAATAATTACCTATGATTATGGTGATTAGAAAAATTATATCAGAAAAATGGCCTTTGGTTAATTAGATTTTGAGCTTCCCCTCCCCCTTACTTACTTCAGTAGGTATAAGTATGCTTGAAACAAAACCAAATTTGATATTTTATTTTTTATAGGTATTTTGTGGTGTCTGTTGTAATAGGAAGTGTAAACTGTGGTATCTAGAAAAGGAAGCAAGAGTATGCATAGTCTGCTATGAGACTATTAGTAAAGGTGAGTATTAACTGAACATATTTTCTTCTAGTAATTGAATATATCTTAAAAACAATTGAATTGTGACAAAGATAAACTTCTTTATTTTCTTAAGGCGAGGACCTAGTGTTGACTTATCTGGCTTAGGTGGGACATCCCAAGGCTTGGTTTCTCTTTTTGTTCCACTCTCACAATTCATACTACCAGTCTGGAAAGGAAGCATTCAGTTTCTGGAGTGGCAGTTCATTAACTTTTAACAGGTACCAAGTCCCTAAATGCTGCATTTCATCTGCCTATTTGTTTTTGTCATCATCATTGTCATCCTCATCATCTTAATCTAAACATTTATAGAATACCTACCAATAAATAGTATTCAGTCTTATATATTAATAGCATAAGGCAAGATAATAGTTCCCACCCTTTAGAAAATTACAACCTAAAATGAGAATAAAAGATAAGGTAGTAATATTTATGATTTTATACATAAATTCATAGGACTGCCACACTATTTGCACATTTTTGTCTCACATATTTTTTTTCCCTTCTCAGTTTTTAGAGTTTTCTTTGTATGTGTTTCCCGTTGTTTCTCTGGCTCCCTAGCTAGCTACCATTATCAGTAATAATCTTGGTGGTCTTATTTGAGTTCTCACAGTTATGTGTGTGTGTTTTTTCCCTCAAATACACTTTTGTTGTTTTGAGTACTTCTTGGCATTTTCAAAGATTTGTTGACAGTTTGATTCCCAGCAAATATTACTTGGGACTTTTTAAGACTAGGCCTGTGCACTAGCTCAGGCACTGCTTCCTGTTAGCCAGGAGATAAATACCTGATAATAATTTGTTTTTCTCTTTTGAATGAAGATAAATTTTTTCAGCAATTCTCCAAAAAGCTCTGATGTGAGTCTGTTAGCCTGAGGTAAGCTGCTTTACTCCCTGCTGTTGACCTCTGCTCTGGAAGATAATAGAGTGTACATCTTTTTATATTTCCATATTACCACCATTGTTCACCAAGAGGTTAGTTTAAGTGCTTATAGTTGTTTTGTTTTTTCTTAAGCTCTCTGAATAGCCTAGAAGATGACTGCTGGTGCTGTTAGCCAAGGCAGCCTGTTAGAATTCAGAAGTATTAGAGCAAGTTCCTATGTAACTCTCTCTACCCACTTAAAAATAAATAAAACAGCCATGAAGATTTGAGACATTATTTGAGTTGACAGGCCAGATTTTTGGATGAGCATTAAAACATATTCTGACTATAAGGATCCGGAGGGGAGAAATCTAGTCATTAAAGAGACTTGGTAGGATATTGAGCTCAAGCTTTGGTTTATCAAAGAAAATATTTTGGAATGGCTTTGTTTATTTAGTTATCTGTTTTATTTATTCTGTTTTGACGTCTTATAGCATGTAATTTTATTTATGGTTCTCTATCATTAATTTATGCACCACCAGAAACAGAACTAAAAGCTATGTTAACATCAGCTTTAGGGTTGAAAATGGTAGAAGTGATCATTTAAAATAATGTTATTAAATAGGAGGAGAAAGATAGCTCAGGGGTTGTAAGACAAATTTCATGAAGGATTAGAAGAAAAGATAGTTTGAACAGAGATTGTGGATAATGAGGAAGTTGTGCTGAGACTGTGTAAGTTTCAAGGAAGCATGTGTGTTAGTGCCGTTCGGTAGATTTGCGGCAAGTTGGAAATTACTTTGAAACCCAGAGTAAGATATTTGGATTTCACTTGGTTAGTGGAAGCCATTTCGTGAGAGTGCTATCACTGAGTGGCACTCGAGGAAGATTATTTTAGCAGTGGCAGCGTTTATAGCATATCAGTTTGGAAAAATGCTGAAGGGAGAGCTACCAGTGCTACTCCATGTTATTTGGGTGAAAAATCATTCAGCAACGTTCAGGCACTTTTCTGCATTTTGGAGCTCCAGCTGAGACCAAAATAGACTCCCTGTTCTCATGGAGCTTATGGATGTGGGAGAAATGGACAGTAAGCAAAGAGACTATCAGATGATGGTAATATCCTAAACGAGAATAGAAGAGTGTAAGAGGGATAGATAGTAACCGATTGATGGCAAGAGGCATAGTATCTTTTATAGGGTGGTTATAGTAAGGCCTTATGATAATATGATATGTGAGCAGAGACTTGAAAAAAGTAAGAGAATAAAGCTATGTGAGTATCTGTGGGAGAAACATTCCGGAAAGAGAGAACAATATGAGCAAAGAGCCTGAGCTAGGAGAGTGCTTGCTTGACTCTTTGAGGAACAAGGAGGCCTGGGTGGCTGGATCATAGTGAGCGAGTTGAGATTGTAGTGAGAGATGAGGTCAGACAGCCTAATTGGGAAGGCAGAGGAAGTAGGGATGCAGACTGTGTAGGGTCTTGTGAGCTACCGTAACAACTTAAATTTTCACTCCAGTTGGGAAACCATTAAAGGATTTTATTTTAAATGGAGGAATGATGTGATATGAGTTATGTCTTAAAGGAATCTCCCTGAACTATGTTAGAAATAGACTCTCGGGGTACAAGGGCAAAAACAGAGACAGTCATAATAAATAACAATTATTTTCTTTAGTAGATATCAAACATATGCCAAATATAGTATTGAAATAACTAATTGGTAGCTTATACTGAAGTGGAGTGCTGCCAGCTAAAATAAGGACATTATCTTTGCCAAGTGCCACTTCTTTTTCTTGCTTAGCCATTGATTTCTTGCTCCTTACAACATACAAAATAGAATATTTATCATAATTTACTTTGAAGTTCAAAAACATCTGAGATTTTAATATTATTCCTTTCCCTTTATAGCTCAGGCCTTTGAAAGGATGATGAGTCCAACTGGTTCTAATCTTAACTCTAATTGTTCTGATGAATGTGCCACCATCCAGCCTCTTCAGGAGACTCACACATCCAGTGTAACTTCACTTACAACTTTACCAATCTCAGCACTTAAACAACCAGGTGTTGAAGGTAACTAGGAGAAAATGCTGTGTCTTACACTAAAGATAAATTATTAAAATAGAATTTTCCAGTGTTGACGGAGTCTAGTGAGAAAAGAGAAAGCAGACTAGGTATCAGAAGGGATTTAATATGGGGACTGGTTGTATATGTGTGTTAGAAGGCTGGAAGAGCACAAAGAGCACGCTCTGGTGACTCAGAGATGAGTGACTGCGGGAGGCAGCCACCAGCCCTGGGGCTGGGGGAGCGAGAGGGGAAAGGCAGCCTTACTAGAGCTCAGAGCAGGAGCACCAGGAGGTGCTTGGTTCTCAGACCTGGGATTCAGACGCTGGGGTACCATGTGGCTGGTGCCGTGACCTCTGGGGGAACACCAAGTGCCAAATGTTAGAACCACCAAGGAGCCTCATAGGGTTAGTGCTCAGATGCCTGAAGGAATGTTCCAGGGTTGATGTAGGAAGCAGTGAAAATCCTGGGGCATGCAGCTGTATCTGGTGGTGCTGCTGCTGCAAGAATCCTAGCAGGACCTAGAAACAGAAAGAATTCCTTCTCTTCCCACCTTCCAGTCTCCCACCAGTGCCTACGATTGGCAGAACCTGACCTGAGCCAACTAGCAAGGGGGTTTGGGGGTTGCACTTTCCTGACTTCTAGCCTGGCATCAAAGAGCATGGTGCAGACGGGTGGGCTTGGGTTTGAGAGACAATAGGTAGATAACTGGCATATCTCCCTTTCCTTAAAAATCTATTTTTAAATGTATATTTTACCACAATAAAAAATGTTTTTTAAATCTGTTTTCGAATGTTTGGGCTCTCTGTTCTTTTTTACAACCTGTTGTAATTTAGGATCTTGAGTAAAGCCTATGTACATTTTTAAATATAAGCTATTAGTCTGTAACATGCTAGAAAATAGTAAATGCCAGTTAAAGGCAAATTAATATACTTCTGACAATTATTTTGGACTTTAGTTTCTCTCTCACTTAATAGCTATTTTCCATTTATCATTATAACTTAAGGAGATTCAGCATATATGGTTGTATATTATACTCTAAAGATAAATAAATTTGCTTTTAAAAATATTTATGTATTCTCATAATATTAACATTCTAAATTATTAAATTATAAAAGTATTGCAAGTACAAAAAAGATACCTTATTTAGTATGTACACCCATATTGCAAAAATTATATATGATCCCAGTGTTTTCAGTGTTATCTGTATTCTGTTCTGGAAGGTAGATATTGATCCTTTTGATTTTTATGTTGTTCTAAAATCATTTGGCAGCAGTTTTCATAACCTTCCTTTGTAGATGCTATTGTATAACAAAAGAGAACATATTTATGCTGATATCTAGTTATTTCATCCAAATATGGGAGGAAAATAATCACTTAATAAAGTTCAATACCCACATTATAAGAACCAAATGTCATGCTTCTCTTGTTAAATAAATGAAAAGTAAGACGTGACCTCTGATGCACAAGTGATCCTGTTTCCTTTTTTTATGACTCTTTCTGTTCTTCATATGTTTTTCTTTGCTTATGTGCCATGCTCTGGTCTAGTCTATTTCCCATCCCCAATGCCTTCTTCCTTAAATTTTATTCAGTCTCCACTCCACACTCACAGACGTAGCCTTAATAATATTGGCTTTAAACCTGCCCCTGCATCTTCTAAGGTGTAACTGCTCCTGTCCACTCCTTTTCTGAGTAGTGATTCCCAGGGCCACCCCTGCCTTTGCAAAAATTAGAAGAAGCCTTCCACTCTGGGTTTATGCATCACAAAAGGGCATTTCTCTAGGCCTTTGAAACCCTGAGAAGGCAGAGCTTGCCAATGGATAGCAAAAAGTTTTTGGGAACATTTCCTGACCCATTTAGTATTAAATCGTTGCAATAATGCCAAATTAAAATGCTCTCCTTTTTTACCTGATTCTAGGATTATGCTCCAAAGAACAGAAGAGAGTATGGTTTGCAGATGGCATATTGCCCAACGGTGAAGTTGCAGATACAACAAAATTATCTTCTGGAAGTAAAAAGTGTTCTGAAGACTTAAGTCTTCCCCAACCTGATATGCCCTTGGTAAGGAATCTAAAGAATGACTTGTTAATTTAATAAAATTTTATTTTGTAGATAATTCCTTATATGATTATTAGAGTACTTATTTTTAATACTGTGAGCTTCCTAAAATGAGAAATATATGACGTAGTGAATATATTTTAGATTTTACCTTTTTTAATGTCAGTTTAAGGCAATGATTCTCAAACTTGTTGGTCTCAGGATAGCTTTATGCTCTTAAAAATTATTAAAAACCCCCAAAGAGCTATAGGTTTTGTGAGTTTTACCTATTGATAAGTACTGTATTAAAATTAAAATTGAGAAAAAAAATTTAAATTAATTAAAAGATAAACTCATTATAGTCGTGTCGCTTAACAACTGGAATATGTTCTGAGAAATGCGTTGTTGTCAGGTGATTTTGCCATTGTGTGAACATCATAGAGTGTACTGAAGGGGAACAAAATTTGCCACCCCAAAATGTGTCTTTTTTTTTTTTTTTTGTGAGGAGATCAGCCCTGAGCTAACATCCGCCAATCCTCCTCCTTTTTTGCTGAGGAAGACGGCCCTGGGCTAACATCGGTGCCCATCTTCCTCCACTTTATATGGGACGCCGCCACAGCATGGCTTACCAAGCAGTGCGTCGGTGCGCGCCCGGGATCCGAACCAGCGAACCCCGGGCCGCCGCAGCAGAGTGCGCGCACTTAACCGCTTGCACCACCGGGCCAGCCCCCAAAATGTGTCTTTTTAACAGGATTATTTTAGGCTGATTATTTTTAAGAAACAAAAAACTCAAGAGTTTTTCTTGTTACCTCCCCCTTAACTGCCTAAAAGAATTCAGATTAAAAAAACCTGTCTCAGGAAGCGAGCTGTCACCTTAGCACAACATGAACCAGAGGGTAGACAGGGAGGAACCTAGAAAAGCCTCTTTGTTGGGCTCCCCTCTGTGTTCTTCTGTTTCTGTGTGGCCAAAAAAACACCTGTTTTCCAAATTTGCTGCTTTTCACCTACCTGTGAATTGCCCTCCTTCCCTTTGAAGTCCCAGACTCTCCCCACCCCCAGTATCATCTTTTGTCGTTAGCTGAGGATGGTAGTTAAGGTGAGGGCTTTGGCCATTTTGGCAAGTCACTCAGTTTTCCTGGGTTTCTCCCGTGGATACATGTTATTAAACTTTTGTTTTTGTCCTGTTAATCTGTCTCATGTCAATTTAATTCTTAGACCAGCCAGAAGAACCTAGAAGGGTAGAGGAAAATTTCTTCCTCCCCTACAGTACTTAGACAAACCTAGATGGTAGAGCTTACTATACACCTAGGCTATATGGTACTAATTATATGGGACCACCACTGTATATGCGGCCCATCGTTGACTGAAACATCATTATGCAGTGCATGACTGTATATTAATAGAAATATTTTTATGAAAAAATTTCAAAACAAAAGTTTAGTGAGAGGAATAACATTGTTTTACATTTTTGCAAATTTCTTTAATGTCTAGCTTAATAGAAGACATTCTCACGTCTGCTTCTGTATTCAATCTGTTGTGATATGTTGTTTGGTTAAATTATATGAAGAAAATCCTGGGGCCTCACTGACTTCCTGAAAGGATCTTGGGAACCCAGGGATCCATGGACCACATTTTGAGAACCACTGGTGTAGGGATATAGAACTGAGATTTAGTAATTTAATTTAGACTAATAGTTGTTTAATGATTTTCCAACATTTAGTAAAGTATCTGATGGTTATACTTATGTTTGCATTGACAAAATGTGCTAGGTGTTAAATAGACGATAATATAGAATCCCAGCCCACTAAGAACTCTCATTGTAAAGGAGCAAGATACTCATAGAAGCAAGTATTAATACATGAAATAGGAATGTTTTTATTCGTTGAACAATATTTATTGAGCATCTACTCTGTGCCAGTTACATGGTTTATCCTGGGTACATACATTAGGCAAGATGGATATGTATCCTGCTCTGTTTAGTTTTACATACCATATAAACATATACTGTTTTTTGATAAGAATTCATGAGCTGGATTTTACAAATAGCCATAATTACCAAAGGTATGTTTCTTAGCTAGCTTCTACTCTTAATCAATATTTTAACAAAATGAAAGCTCTGAACAGGCTAGTAAGTATTACTTGAGTTCGTAAATGGTTCTCATTTAATATTCACTCAGGTTTGGCCAGTCTAAAAATAAAGGGCTTCATTTAAGCAGACCCGAGGTGTAATTTCTTCCAGGTGGTTACTATTGTGGCATATATTCACCACTCTGCTTCCCAACCACTCCCACTCCCCTCCCAGTCTTCCTCCCTTTTCCTCTCCCTTGCCCACTCAAGGCTTTTTTGGCCATCATGAGAAGGAGAGCCTTGGGTTGAACTCAGCTTGCTCACTGTTGTGATATGGTAAGGATTCTGAAGTTTGCCTTGCCTCTTGTTTCCAGTCTATAAAATTAAAGTCATTAATACCTACCCCAAGCTTATGGCAAAGCCAAACCTTATACTTCTGAATTTAAAAAAGTAAAATGGTACTATTTCTTTGGAAATTTGGCTTCTAAAGAATTTCTGAGCCCATTTTGGTTTTATATATTCTTATTAAAAAGATACGTTTGGTGGACCGGCCCCGTGGCCTAGCGGTTAAGTGTGCACGCTCCGCTGCTGGCGGCCCGGGTTCGGATCCCTGGCGTGCACCGACGCACCGCTTCTCCGGCCATGCTGAGGCCGCGTCCTGCATACAGCAACTAGAAGGATGTGCAGCTATGACATACGACTATCTACTGGGGCTTTGGGGGGAAAATAAATAAATAAAATCTTAAAAAAAAAAAAATGAGTTTGGTTATAGAGATCAACATTTCACAGTTGAACAGAGAATATGAACTGGTTTGTTTTTTTTATTCCATATTTTACAGATGGTAAACACAGTGGATCATGCCCCTTCTCCTACAGTGGAAAAACCAAACAATGAGATAGGAGATATTACAAGAAACGAGATAATTCGGAGTCCTATTTCTCAGGTTCCATCTGTGGAAAAACTGCCTATAAACACAGGAACTGAGGGGTTATCTACTTCTGGTTCTTTTACACTAGATGATGATGTTTTTGCAGAAATTGAGGAACCATCTGGTCCTACTGGTGTCCTAGTTAACAGCAATTTACCTATTGCTAGTGTTTCAGATTATAGGTTACTGTGTGGTATTGACAAGAATGTTTGCAATAAGATTAGCCTTCTACCTGATGATGAGGACAGCTTGCCCCCTCTTCTGGTTGCATCTGGAGAAAAGGGATCAGGTAGGATAATAGTTATTTAAATTTAAAAAAGAGGTTTTTTTTTTTTAAAAAGGATGTACTGATGGATTTTGTCTGTATTGTATGAAATGCATTTTTTTACACTTAGACAATTTGGTTGAAATATGTACTAAGGCTTGGTAACTTTAATTTACAGAAAGTCTTACATAAAAACAAATTCTAAAAAGATCTGAACTTTTGAGTTGAGTCGAATATGATTCATTTATCACATCTGGGTCCCTAACTTAGAATGAGGCAAAAGTCCAGTACAACAGGGAAACTCATAGAGTTTTGAGTGAAACTCAAAATTAAAATATTTCCATTGTATTGGAGTTTTGACTCCATGCCATTTTTTTGTTAAAGGAGCATAGTGCCTAAAAAAAAAGAGTATTGGATTGGACGACAAAGCTAGAAATTTTAGATCCTCATCTGCTACTTAATACATGTATGACTTGTAGCATGTTATTTAATCTCTTTAGGCCTCAGTTTCCTTTGTAAAAGAAGAGAACCTAGATGATCTCTAACATCCTTTTCAAGTTGGAGATTCTGTGGCTAGCTCCGACCTCAAAAGTAGTTCTCTAGGATATATCCTTGTCACCCCAGGCATTAAGCTGCATCCTGCAGCATGAAATGATTATGTTCTGTGCATGATAACATATGGGAATGAAGCTTAGGATCTCTGTTCTGTGAGTAGGACCTATTTCATGAACCTAGCTGTAGTAGCAAAACTACCTTAAGCTTTTTTCTTTGCATGCCATGCATATTTTCCTATTGATTGTCAAGATCTTTTTTTGCCACTTGTCACTGACATAGGGCATATGGCAGCAAGCAGCATGTGCAACTTGGGTCTAGGTTATTTTCACAGACTTGTAGATTTCAGAATTTATAATTATAGCAGCTGGCAGACTGGAATCCACTTTACAAAAATGTTTTAAAACTTTAAAGGTGCTAAAATTGTATAAATATGCTGTTTAACATATTTGCATGTACACTATATATATATCAGGATTATATGTATTACAGTATTGATATCTTTACTAAACAGAAAAGTAACGATGAGTATATAACAGTTGTCTAGGGTGTTGATTGATTTTATGAAACATGTTTGCTTTTGTTTTTAAATTTGATTAAACCATTGGTAGATTTATAAATGTGTTTTTTTCCTTGCAAGCATATTTAACAGGAAGTCCTATTTATCCTAATTAACATGTTACTTTCATGGTTTAGTGCCTGTAGTAGAAGAACACCCATCTCATGAGCAGATTATTTTGCTTCTTGAAGGCGAAGGTTTTCATCCTGTTACGTTTGTCCTAAATGCTAATCTACTTGTGAATGTCAAGTTAGTATTTTGTAAGTAATGATTCATCTTTTTTTGCCTAATTGCTAAGCAGAGTTTCTGAATTAATTACTCTTCAGGTTAGATTTTGACTGGCAACTGTGAAAAATAAGGTGCATTGGATATTGATTTTTCAGCCAATATGAATATAAATAAATTTTGCAAATTTATATTCAGTAAGACTTGAAATACAAGCTTACAGATTTTTACTAGTGTCCCTCAGTCAGTACTAGGTTAAGGTCATGGGCTCAGCTGAGCTGTATTTTTGTGCTCATGATATAATTGAGTCTTTCATATAGCTTTTAGATAAACTGAAATTTGGTAATTGAGATAAGCAAGAATCCTGATTTAGTAGCAATAAAGACACTTTTAAAGTAAGTGACATGTGACCTAACTAAAAGTAAGGAAATAAATAATCCTCAGTAATAAATAATCCTCAATACTCAACAATGCATCTCTCAGCTTTTTGTTCTTTGAAACTAAACTGATTCTTACCCACTACATTTCAGCATATTAGTGCATCTTTTATTTTAGTGTTATTTATTAATTAACTCCATAAGATAATGTTTCATCCTTTATCTTGTTTATACTAATCTTATACAATTCAATTTAAAGTTTTTGTGAAGAGAACTTTGGGAAAATAAGGAATTTGAAAAGTGGTGCTTCACGCAAAGAATAATTATGTTTAGTTTTTTTGGTTAATAGAAGTTGACATTTATAATTGTATGCTTTTATCACTTAAGATTCCTCAGACAAATATTGGTACTTCTCAACCAATGGATTGCATGGCTTGGGACAGGCAGAAATTATTATTCTATTGTTATGTTTGCCAAATGAAGATACTATTCCTAAGGACATCTTCACACTATTTATCACCATATATAAGGATGCTCTCAAAGGTATAGCATTTTATTTTGAACTGTTCAGACTAGGGAATGGATAAATTAATTAAAGGCATTTATGCTTTTCACTATGCTAACTGTACTAAAGATTTGTTTTGTGAAGAGACTGTTGATTTCTTAACAAATCGTAATCATTTTCAGTCTCCTTAAATCTAGCATTTTATGTGATTAGTGTCTTTATACAGATTTTTTAAAATTTAAGAAATGGAAATATATTTGCCTTCTTGATTTTTTTTTTTTTTTTTTAATGTCTATATACTTTTCTTACTGTCTCTATAAGATTGAGGGAACAGGATGATTTTTCACTTGACCATGCAGTAAGGAGAAAATTTTAAAAACACCTGTGGTTAGAAACATTTTCAAATTTTTGTTCACAATTCCGAGTCTCCAGGAATAACTGAGCTTTGTGCACACAAGGTATTCAATAGATGCTTCTTTAAGAATGGAAATAAGAAAAAAAAATTCTACATTGCCTTAATTTAAGAAAGTTTACATTGAGACATTCAAACTTAGAATGCCTCTTTAAAACAACTTAAAATCTTTTTATTAATGATTTTATTTCCAGGAAAATACATAGAAAACTTGGACAATATTACCTTTACTGAGTGTTTTCTCAGTAGCAAGGATCATGGAGGATTTCTGTTTATTACACCTACTTTTCAGAAACTTGATGATCTCCCATTACCAAGTAATCCTTTCCTTTGTGGAATTCTTATTCAGAAGCTAGAGATTCCTTGGGCAAAGGTTTTTCCCATGCGTTTGATGTTGAGATTGGGTGCAGAATATAAAGGTAAGTTTTAGAATCATAAGTTAAATTACATAGGTTCAAATATACTGATTGTAAAATAAGAATTTCAGGGATATCATTAAAATCAATTTTTTTGTTTTTTGTGAGGAAGATCAGCCCTGAGCTAACATCCATGCTAATCTTCCTCTTTTTGCTGAGGAAGACCGGCTCTGAGCTAACATCTATTGTCAATCCTCCTCCTTTTTTTTCCCCCCAAAGCCCCAGTAGATAGTTGTATGTCATAGTTGCCCATCCTTTAGTTGCTGTATGTGGGACGTGGCCTCAGCATGGCCGGAGAAGTGGTGCGTCGGTGCGCGCCCAGGATCTGAACCTACCAGTAGCGGAGCGCGCGCACTTAACCGCTAAGCCACGGGGCTGGCCCTTTTAAAATCAATTTTTTAATGGATTAATGGGACTACTTTTGTATTGATGTACTTTTAAAATTCCAAAACAACCCTCCTCTACTACCAAATTAGTCTACACAACCTTGGTGTGTCATGAAGTTTCTGGATGTTCATAATTATTATATTAACTTACCTTAAAGAAATTTTTTTTGAATTTCAGAACAAAACATATAAACCTTGAAAAGTTTTCTTTTTTTTTAAATATTTTGTATTTTATAATTTTATTTATTTATTTATTCCCCCAAAGCCCCAGTAGATAGTGTATGTCATAGTTGCACATCCTTCTAGTTGCTGTATGTGGGACGCGGCCTCAGCATGGCCGGAGAAGCGGTGCATCGGTGCGCGCCCGGGATCCGAACCCGGGCTGCCAGCAGCAGAGGACGCACACTTAACCGCTAAGCCACAGGGCCGGCCCTTGAAAAGTTTTCTTAAAAGCATGTACTGTAAGGAGTTCATTTTGTTATGTTGCCTACATATTAAGGTAAATTTTTGCCCCCCCATTTGTGTACATCATAAAGCCAAACATAAAGGATTTTTGGATTATCAGTGCTATTGCTTTTAGTTACTTACTATAATCAGGAATTGACTTTCTAGAGAAGGAAATACTTAAAAATAGTGCGTGCCATCTTTTTTAAGCTTGAGGTTCCCGATTCTTAATTTTATATTCCTGATGTTTAGCTTATCATCCAAAAGTGATGTAGACTATATCATTTATGTATAGACTATATCATTTATGTATATGTGAGTGTGTGTGTGTGTATTTACATATCAACTGGAGAGTCTAAAGCTGTTATGAAATATGTTTACAGTTATTTCTAAGTTGAAATCATTTCTAGTGTTAAACTTTTTGAATTCCTACCTTTATCCCTTGCTTTTTTCAAGAAATAACTTATTTATTTCATGTGCAGTACATCACATGTAATGAAGTTTCAGGCATTGGATTCTAATATAACTTAATAGATATTTTTTTGGAGGAAAATTAAATGTAGGGAAGTTATAAAAGTGACCATTACTATTTCAAAATGGGCAAATTCAGTGAAAGAGATATTCATTTAAATCCCTCTATTTGGCAAATTTTATTAAACTCTGATTTGGGGGGAGGCCCTACCATTTAGGATGTAAATATGTAATGCTATTAAATTGTGTGAAAAGAAAGAAGATTTAACTTTCATCTCAGGTTTTGTACTATGTAAACCAAAGAGCTTAAGAAATTTCATTCTAAGCCAACTGTTTCATCCATTCAGCCTGATATTTTCTCTGATGTTAATATTTGAATGCTATTTTTATAGGTTAGGTCAATATACTAGCTAATCTTAAATCATTATGGCACATATAATCTGTACGTTTGGCCAGTATCACTTCTAGATACTAAGTCTGTGTGTCTCACATTGAAGTAGGGAAATCATGGAGCAACATGAGGAACCTCTCAAGAGATCACAGGGCTTGGTGCTGTAAAGCTGTGACAGCTGTTCAGCGATGATGAGGGCAAATCACTGGTTACACACACAAGTTAACCAGCCTCGGCTGTTTCCTGAGTTCTTGGTGTTCTGCTGGAGTTTAGATAGACTGGCATTTGATGTTATTGGTGCCTGTGCCTCTTTAGATATCAACTTGGAAGTGTGATGTGTGTGAATGTGCGTTTACTTTGTTGTAGAGGTACATACGTATGGAAAAGTTAACGTCAGATGTTAGAGTTCCAAGATTAAAGACTGAAAGACTGTCCGAAGTTAGTAATTTTCAAATGGGGATTATCTGTGCTTTTAGGTTGAGACCATTTGTTTGGATTATTACCATTAAATGTTAGATTAGATGATTTATGGAGTGCCTTTGTAACTTTAACGGGATGTCATTCTAAGCCATAACCTTTTGAAAATAGTGTTTTAAATAAAATTACCTCTATCAAGTTGCAAGGATGCTTCCACATTCATAAAAGATGAAGTAAAAAGTCAGCATTTACCTTAATCATATTATATATCATTTTAATGTCTTTTACACTCTTATTTTTTTTGTTATCTACACCCTCTGTCCTCCAAATAACTTAGTTGTCCTTTTTGAAACTACAAAATATGTTTGTAATAGCAAAGATGTGAGTTACTGTGACTTAAGTTTTTAGAATAGATAATGTCAGGGGCCAGCCTGGTGGCATAGTGGTCAAGTTCGCATGCTCTGCTTCAGCAGCCCAGGGTTCACGTCGCAGGTGTGGACCTGCACACTGCTCATCAAGCCATACTGTGGCGGCGTCCCACATACACAAAATACAGGAACATTGGCACAGATGTTAGCTCAGGGACGGTCTTCTCAAGCAAAAAGAGGAGGATTGGCAATCGATGTTAGCTCAGGGCCAATCTTCCTCACCAAAAAAAAAAAAAAAAGATAATGTCAAGTGTGTTTTCTTAGAATTTTAAGGAAGTATATTTATATAATAGGTATTAGAGAGGTTTGTTTGCTTATGACCTAAGCTGAGAACTGAAGGTTAAAAATGTGTCTGCTTTTTGTCATCATAGAAATAGTCGTACCTTCTCTTTTCACCTTCCTTTTCTTCCAGAGGCCCTGCTGCATTGCCAGCAAGTTATCTTTTCCTTTTTGGTGCACAGTATTTTTAGTGCCCTAAAGAAAGAGAAAAGTAGTTAGGTGACAGACTCCACGTCCCCTCTTCTCTGCATTGATTTCACTCACTCTGCATGCCCCTTTTCATCATGCTGACACAAGAACTGTAAAAGTTTACTACCATCCATGAATTAGCACAATTGAAAATTAATTGTAAATGCCTTAAAAATCTTTAATTCTTTGTATTTCTTTTTTAAATTATCAGAGCTTTAGGAGTCTAGCCCATTATTGTAATTTTCCAGCCATAATAATTTGGTGGAAACAGGTATAATGAAAACATGAAATGCTTTGGAATCAGGCAAGCCTAGTTTCAAGTCTGTTTCACTGGTTATTAACTTAGTCACCATAGGCAAATTTATTAATCTCTGTGTCTCTACTTTCCCATTTGTAAAGTAGGGATAGACATACTTGCCTCATTGGGTTGTTATAGGGTTTAAATAAGATAATGTATGTAAAGTTCTCAGTTCAATGTAGCATCTAGTAGATACACAGTATGGGTTAATGTCATCTCTCACTTTCCACAAAGAACTGATTTGGTGGTATTTATCTACAATGTTTGAAAAATGAGAATTAAAGGTAATAAATTCAAGACTTTTTTGGGTTTTTGTTGACAGTCACCTGTTGTCCTTTCTTATATATAGCATATCCTGCTCCTCTAACAAGTATCAGAGGCCGAAAACCTCTTTTTGGAGAAATAGGACACACTATTATGAACTTACTTGTTGTGAGTAATTGAACTATTTTTATTAAATGTTCTTCTATTGTTACTTTAAAATTTTATTTAGCAGATTTTACACATTTGTATTTTCCTATTTTACTTTGGCATATTTGGTATGATGAAAGTTCATTGGTAATAAATCCTAATTCATTTAATATAAATGGGTCCTGTTTTTGATGAATTGCTTTTTAGAACACATCTCCTAATTTATGTGTACCTGATTCTAATTGCCTTTTGATTCATTCTGCTGCAGTGCTTACACATTTAGGTAATATGAGATCACACAATTGTTGAAGCTTTTGAAGCTTTAGTGAAAGTGTTAGTAAAGTCAATCAGTTGGGTGATATTGAGCAAATTGTGGCCTAAGTTTCCTCATTTGTAATAGGAAGGATTGGATTAGATGAAGTCGCAGGTTCCCTTCCACCTCTAATTTCTGTAATTTTGTGTTTACCTGTTACCATAGAAAAGTATTTCAGTGAACTTTAGTTTTCTTTATATGTGTTCAGTTGAAGACTTATTCTATTTTGGAAGATCTATAACTAGGAGGAGATGAACCCCAAATATTACAGAATTCTTCCTGAGAACAATATTCCTTATTACTGTTGTGGAGGAGCTAGAAGGATTAGTTGGTTTTTTAAGTTGGTACTGCTTTCTGGATGGCATTTGGACAGTTATGTATCACAAGTCTTAAAATGATGGATCCTCCTAAAAAAGGATTTAATGAATGGGTAAATGCTCATGGATAGTAGTTTAAGGTTTATGGAAATGTCATTATTTTGTGTAGGACCTTCGAAATTACCAGTATACCTTGCATAATATAGATCAGCTATTGATTCATATGGAAATGGGGAAAAGCTGCATAAAAATACCTCGGAAAAAATACAGTGATGTAAGTATAATCACTTTCTTCAAATCTGGAAGATAATTATTGAACATTAGATTTCCTTTGAAGTGTGTCAAATTAAATTTGTTTTGAATCAGACTAATATATAATGGCAAAAAATACTATTTTTGAAATTTTAGATTTGTTTCCTAGTAAGGGATTTGTTTAATCCTATTTTTTCATCTTTTTTCTTTTCTGTTTTATCTGTCTGTTAATTGAGGTGATTTTGTCTTCAAACATTTGTTTCTATCACATTCTCAGAGAGTTGTTCAGATCAAAGCTTGATAATTATGAAGCTGGTCAGAAATGTGACTCTTTGAATTACTGTAACTGATAAAGGCATAAAATGTTAATAAAAGTGTTTCTAAATGGATGTTGTTTTTTTCCAGGTAATGAAAGTAATAAATTCTTCTAATGAGCATGTCATTAGCATTGGAGCTAGTTTTAGTACAGAAGCAGATTCTCATCTAGTCTGTATACAGAATGATGGAGTTTATCAAACACAGGCCAGCAGTGCCACTGGCCATCCTAGAAAAGGTGAGTGTTGGTTCCTAGTGTTGACCCGTAAAACCACCTCAATAAATAGAATTCCTTTCAAAGAGGAAATATATATATTTTACTTATTTGCTTAATCCATGGTAATAAAACAGTATGCTTTAAAATTTTAGCTACACAGATTAAAAAATTGCTTTTGTGTTTTTCTCTTGGGCGACATTAGGTTTAAAGACTTGGAATACTGTATTTAGGTATCTTCAGGCTTATTGTGTCCCGTATGGTAGAAGTCTTATTTTCAGGAATTTCTCTCTGGAGTGAGGTTTTTTCACCTTTGTTTGCTGTCTGCTCCAACTCCTCTTAGTTAGGGGAACGCAGGGTGGATAAGGATCAAGAATGATTTATAAAACCATAAGTGGTTGGAGATATAAAAACTATAAAAATGGTGGAGTGTGTAGCGTGTGTGGGTGACATTACTCTCAGCTCTGGCTGAATGGCCTCAGTAAATGCTGCAATTACCAAACCCTTGCAGTAGAGGGCCTAACAAGTTGAAAGTTAAGTGGAAGTAAATATTCCATAAAATGAATACATTATGATAAAATAACATATTTAAAATAGTCTGACATTCTGGCAGCTAATAAAATGTTTTCTTCTGCTTATAAAATTAATGTATACTTATTTGCAGTAAGCTTGGAAAATATGTTTTGAAAAATAGTAAAAGAAAAGAAAGTGCCAACATATGGCCATTGTTGACATTTTACTATATTTCCTTCCTATATTAATATATATGTTAAATAGATGATTTTATACTGGATATTTTTATACTTTTATATTGTGCTTTTTTAACTTAACATGTTATTGACATTTTTGTCATTAAAAGTTAACAACTATTTGATATTTATTTGTTGAGTAGATATATATTTCTGTGGTATAAAATTCAAAAGATAAAGGGCCGGCCCGGTGGCGCAAGCGGTTAAGTGCGCGCGCTCCGCTGCGGCGGCCCGGGGTTCGCTGGTTCGGATCCCGGGCGCGCACCGACGCACTGCTTGGTAAGCCACGCTGTGGCGGCGTCCCATATAAAGTGGAGGAAGATAGGCACAGATGTTAGCCCAGGGCCGTCTTCCTCAGCAAAAAAAGAGGAGAATTGGCGGATGTTAGCTCAGGGCTGATCTCCTCACAAAAAAAAAAAAAAAAAAAAAATTCAAAAGATAAAAATATTTATACTATAAAATCTCGTTTCTTCCTGTGACCCCCAAGCCTCCCTCTTCCCCTCCCCACAGACAACCAAACCAGTGTTACCAGTTTCTTGTATATCCTTTCTGAGACTTTTTTGCTTATATGTGTAATTAAGCAAACACACACACATCTTTCTTCCACTTTTTTAAACAAGTGGTAACATTTGTTCCATTCTGTACCTTGCTTTTTCTTTTGTTAACATATCTTCAATATTATTTTATGTTAGTATTTAAAGAATTTTCACATTCCACATAACTTTCCACTTTATACGTTTACATCATTTAATTGTCCCTTATTGATGGATATAGCTGTTACCAATCCTTGGCTATTTATAAAAATGTACTGTGGGGGCTGGCCCGGTGGCCTAGTGGTTAAGTTTGGCGTGCTCCGCTTTGGCAGCCTGGGTTTAGTTCCTGGACATGGACCTATACCACTCATCAGCAGCCATGCTGTGGCAGTGACCCACATACAAAATAGAGGAAGATTGGCACAGATGTTAGCTCAGGCCGAGTCTTCCTCAAGCAAAAAGGGAAGATTGGCAACAGATGTTAGCTCAGGGTGAATCTTCCTCAGCAAAAAAAAGTACTGTGAATAACGTTGTATTCGTGCCATTTATTCCTAGATGTGGAATTGGTGCATCAAAGGATACATGTATTTGTAACTTTAATAGATAATTTTCAAGTTGTCCTCCACAGAGAGAGTTTTGATTTATGCTTTCACCAGTAGTGGATGTTTGATTTCCCACACTCTCTCTGACACAGACATAAACATTTCAAATAATACAACACTCCATCGATTATTAGATACAAACATTAAATTACCTTTATACAGTATTTTATCTTAATTTTGTTTAGTTTGGTTGTTTATTAGCTTTCTAATGTAAGTGGTATGGGCATGGCATTCATTGAGTACTTAAAATTTGCCATGCTCCAAATCATGCATTTAACAAATAGCAGATAAAAAAGAGGAGCTTAAAACATAATTGTTGTATTTTTTTTTTTATCAGTTACAGGTGCAAGTTTTGTGGTATTCAATGGAGCTCTAAAAACCTCTTCAGGATTTCTTGCTAAGTCCAGCATAGTTGAAGGTATGAGCACCATCTTTAAGGTTGTTTTAATGTAAAGATTTTTTCCATTTCCTTTTAAAACTGCATTTGATACTTATAAAAGAATATATGTAAGTTATAAAGCATAGCACTGCAAACTTATATGAAATTAACCCAACCCAAGAACTAGAACATGACCAGTATTTGGGTCTACTTACGCCTTCTTCCTCCTCTATCCAAGAATTAACTATTAGACTGAATATTGTGTTTATCATTCTCTTAATTTTTTTTTACTCTGTATAAACATATGCCTAAACATATGTTATTGTTTGTTTATGCTTATTTGGGAGATTTATAAAAGTGATATCATTCTTCACATAGTCTTATGGAACTGTATTTATACAACATTATGTCTCTAAAATTTTTGCATGTTGTTGCCGGCAACTACAGCTTATTCAATTTCAAGGCTATTAAATATTTTATTTTGTGAAGGTATGATAGTTTATCCATCTTTTGATCATGAACATCTGGTTTTCTTGCTTTGTTGCTATTATCAAATGTTGCTCATAGCATTCTTAGTGGTGTATGTGGGCATTTGGCACGTGTCTGAGAGTTTCTTAGAGTATGTATCCAGGAGTGGAATTTCTTGGCCAGTAGATTAGTAAATGTTCAGCTTTACAAAATATTGCTAAATCGTTCACCAAAGTGGTTGTACCAGTTTACATTACCCTCAGAATATATAAGATTTTCCATTGATCTGCATGTTCTCCAAACATGGTGTTATCAGACTACTTAATTACGTCAATCTGGTAGGTATCTCTGAACATGGTCATAATTAGCATTCCTCTAATAAGTAGAACATCTTATGACATATTTACTGGACACATATATTGCCTCTTCTGTGAAATGCCTGTTCACATCTTTTGCCCATTTTTCTATTGTTTTGTGTCTTTTTCTAACTGATTTATAGTTATATAGTTTTCTATGTGTTGTAGATTTCCCCTACCATTTTATAGTCTCTTTTTAATAGAAGGCCTTCATTTTAATACAGTATAATTTATTAATCTTTTATGGTTATTGTTTTTTGTTTAAGAAATCTTCCTATCCTGTGGTTAAAAAGATGTTCTCTTGTCTTGTCCCTGAAGATTTAAAGTTTTACCTTTAACACTTAAGTCCTTAATTTATCTGGAATTTATTTTTATGCATTGTGTAAGGTAGGGATCCAGTGACGTTTTTCTACATTTGAATAGGAATTGATCAAGCGTCAGTCATTGAATAGTCCTAATGAGAGAGATTTTTCACTCACACCACCTCTCATACCAAATGTGTGAGTTTTTTTCCTCACACTAACCAGTTTTCTCTGACACCAACTGGGTGTCCAACAATTCAGTTCAGTTCTGACATGAACCACCCAGAGTTAGCACAGACCCCGTAGGTTAAGGGCTCAGTCCCACAAGACTGCCCCCTACTTTAGATGCCAGTCACAAGTCGGGCCTGTTGTACTTCTGAATAACTGGCTATAAATCAAGGGATCCCACCACCTTCTCCTCAAGTTGGCTGACTTGCTAGAATGGCTAACAGAAATCGCTTTACTTATGTTAACCAGTTTATTATAAAGCATTTGTAAAGGATACAACTCAGGAAAAACCAAGTGGAAGAGATGCATAGGGCAGGGTATGGGGAAAGGGTCATGGAGTTTCCACACTCTCTCCAGGTGTACCACCCTCCCAACACATCACCCTTCCAGCACTTTAGGTGTGTTCACCAATGTGAAAACTCTCCAGACCCCAATGTTTAGGGGTTCTCATGGAACTTTCATTATAGAGGCATGATTGATTAAATCATTGGCCATTGCTGATTGAACTCAACCTCCAGCCTCTTTACCCTCCCGAGAGGAGATGGGGGTGGGATGAAAGTTCCAACCTTCAATCCTCTAATCATGCCTTAGTCTGTCTGGGGATCAGCTCCTATACTGAAGCTATCTAGGGGCTCTTAGCCACCTCTTATCTCATTAGCATACAAAAGATACTCCTATCCCTCTGGAGATTCCAAGGGTTTTAGGAGGTGTGTGCCAGGACCCAGGGACAAAGACCAAGTATACATTTCCTATTATACCACAGTCCCTTTTCCCCAGTAATCTGTAATGTAATCCTGTTGCATATCAGGTTTTACTTGTGCAAGACTCTGTTTCTGGGCTCTGTGTTCAGTTTTTATAACTGTTTTGGCTGGTCTGTCTTACTTGGCACCAGTACCATACTATCTTATTTTTATTTTTTCATTTTTTACTTTTGCTATGAAAACATCAAAGATACATAAAAGTAAAAAAGAATAATAAACCCTTAATGGACCCATCATCCATCTTTAATAATTATTAATTTAGGGCCAATCTTATTTTACTTATATCCTTATCTATTCTCCCCTCATTGGATTATTTTATTATATAATTTCATTCATAAATATTTCAATATATATCTCTAAAAGAAGCATCTTTTCAGAAACACAATCACAATACTATTATCACACCTAAAAAATGTATCAATAATTTCTATATATCAAATATCCAATCCCTAGTCACATTTCCCCCATTATCTCACTTTTTTTTAAGTTTGTTCAAATCAATATCCAAATGAGATCCAATAACTTCAGATGATTATGTCTCCTCAAGCTCTTTTAATATTTAATGTATTAGTCCACTTGGGCTGCCATAACAAAATACATAGACTGAGTGGGTTAAAGAACAGAAATTTATTTTCTCACAATTCTGGAGGTTGGAAGTCCCAGATTGAAGTGCCAGCAGGGTTTGTTTTTGGTGAGGCCTCTCTCCTTGGCTTGCAGATGGCACCTTCTCACTGTGTCCTCATAGGGCCTTTTTCTGTTCATGTGTATGGCTAGTGAGCTCGGTTGTCTATTTTTATACAGATGCCAGTCCTATCAGATTAGGGCACCTCCCTAATGATTTCCTTTAAATTTAATTACCTCCTTAAAGGCCTTGTCTCCAAATACGGTCACAGTCTGTTTTTATTGGTCATCCTAGCTAAAGATTTGTCCATTCTTTTTTGTTTCTTTATTCCTCCATTACTGCCTTCTTTTGTGTTAAATATTTTCTAGTGTACCATTTTAATTCATTTGTCATTTCTTATATATGTATTTTTTGAGTTATTTTCTTAGTGCTTACCATGGGCATTACAATTAATATCTTAACTTATAATAATATAGTTCAAGTAAATATCAACTTAATTTCAATAGTATACCAAAACTTTGCTTCTATGTAGCTTCATTCCCTCTCTCCTCCTTTGTGCTATTATTGTCATACAAATTACATCTTTATACATTGTGTGCCCATCAGCAATGATTTATAATTATTGCTTTATGCAGTGTCTTTTAAATCAGATAGGAGGAGGGCCGGCCCCGTGGCTTAGCGGTTAAGTGGGCACGCTCCGCTGCTGGCGGCCCAGGTTTGGATCCCAGGCGTGCACCGATGCACTGCTTCTCCCGCCATGCTGAGGCCGCGTCCCACATACAGCACCTAGAAGGATGTGCATCTATGACATACAACTATCTACTGGGGCTTTGGGGGAAAAAAATAAATAAATAAAACATTTAAAAAAAATAATCAGATAGAAGGAAAAAAGAGTTACAACCAAAAATACATTTATATTGTCTTATATATTTACCTATGTAGTAACCTTACCAGTGCTCTTTATTTTTTCATGTAGATTCGAGTTACTGTCTAGTGTCCTTTTAGTTCTGTGTGACAGACTCCCTTTAATATATCTTGTAGGTCAGGTGTGCTACCAACAAATTGTCTCAGTTTTTATCTGGGAATTTCTTAAATCCTCCTTCATTTTTGAAGGACAGTTTTCCTGGATATAGAATTTCCTGTTTAACAGTCTTTTTCTTTCAGCACTTTGAATATGTCATCTCACTGTCTTCTGGCCTTCATAGTTTCTGATGATAAGTTAGCTGCTAATTTTATTTGGGATTGTTTGAATGTAATGAGTTGCTTCTCTGTTGCTACTTTCATGAGTCTCTCTTTGTCTTTCACAGTTTGATTAAGATGTGTCTAGGTATGGATCCCCTTGAGTTTATCCTCATGAAGTTAAGTTTCTTGGATGTGCAGTAATGTTTTTCATCAAATTTGGGAAGTTTTTCATCATTATTTGTTTACATATTCTTCCTGCCTCTTTCCCTCTGTCTCCTCTCATTCTGGGACTTCTGTTATGCATACATTGGTACTCTTGATGATGATGATGTTCCCACAGGTCTCTGAGACTGTTCCTTTTTTGTCATTCTTTTTTTCCTTTCTGTTCATCAGACTAGATAATCTCAATTGACCTGTTTTCAAGTTCACTGATTCTCTTTTCTTCCTACTCAAATCTGCTGTAGAGCTCCACTTGTCAATTTTTCATTTCAGTTTCTCTACTTTTGAAATTTAGAATTTGTTTGGTTCTATTTTATAATTTTATAATTTCTGTGTCTTCATTGATATTCTCTATTTGGTGAGACATCATTGTCATACTGTCCTTTGGTTCTTTAGACATGTTTTCCTTTAGTTCTTTGAACATACTGAAAATAACTCATTTATAGTCTTTGTTTAGTAAGTACAGTGTCTTGGTTTTTCTCAGGGACACTCTCTATTACCTGCTTTTTTCCCACTGTGTGTGAGCCATATTTTACCATTTATTTGCATGTCTGGTAATTTTATTTTGAAAACTCTTTCCAGGGCAGCGGTTTGCCCTGTGACCTCAATTCTCTGATAGATCTAAGAGTTGTTCATTTTCACTTTGTTCAGCTTTTTTCTTACTGTGAGGATAGGAGTGACGACTTCCAAGCTCTTTACACATTGGAACAGAAACCAGAAGTTATTAGCATTTTTTTGTAGCACAAATAGGTGGGCTTTCATTTATCTGAAGCTATTTTTGTTTCTTCCTCATTTTTGAAAAATATTTTTGCTAGATGTAGAATTCTGCTTTGCAAGTTATTTTCTTTAAAGATGTCATTTTATTGTCTTTTGGCCTCCATTGTTTCTAATGAAAAGTCAGTAATAATTTGTTTCCCTGTATTTAATGTGCCCTTTTCCTTAATCTGTTTTCAAGATATCCTCTTTATCTTTGGTTTTCACCAGTTTTACTGTGATGTGCCTCAGTGTGGTTTTCTTTTTATTTATCCTGCTTGGCATTTATTGAGCTTTTTGGATATGTGCGTCAATATTTTTCATCAAATTTGGGGAATATCTTATTTTTATCTCCCAGTCTTTCTTCTTTGGGGAAATGTCTAAATTATCTACCTATCTGTCTATTAGACTGCCTTATACCATCTCATGGGTCCTTGATGCTGTGTTCATTTTTCTTCAGTCTTTTTTCTCTGTGTTCTTCACATTGGATAATTTTTATTGATCTTTCTTCATGTTCTCTGATTCTTTCTTTTGCCATCTTCAAGCTACTATTAAGCCTGTCCATTGAGGTTTCAATTTCAATTAGATTACACTTTTCAGTTCTAGAATTTTTTTTTGATTCTTTTTCCAGTTTCTATTTCTCTAAGATTTTTTTATCTGTGTATTCATTTAGTCCATATTTGCTTTTTGTTCTTTGAATGTGTTTTCCTTTAGGTCTTGGAATGTATTTAGAATAGATGTTGTAAAGTGTTTGTGTGTTTAAGCCAATGTCTTGGCCATCTCATGGTTGGTTTTGGTTATGTAGGGGCTCACATTTTCCTGTTTCTGTCTAGTAATTTTTTATTATGTATTTGCCATTGTTGATATGCTTTAGAGACTTTAGATTCTATTGGCTTTTGCTGAAGAAGGTTATTTGTGTTGCCAAAGGCATTTTCATGGCTGATCACCTTCGGCTTCTGTAGACTTTATTTTTCACTTTAGGATGGATCTGTGGAAATTCTAAGGTGTTTACGAATCTTCTCTAATCTGACGAGACTCATTCTCCAAATCTGTTTTTTCTGTAGATTTTGTAAGGCCTTTGTTTGGGCTTTGCTACAGCTGAAGTTGGTGAGGTGCTAATGAGGTCTCTCTACTTTGCTTGGGTCGGGCCACCAGTATCCTCTAAGATTGCTTGAGTTTTGGTATCTCTGTTCTGTTCCCAGCACTATAACAGCTGTTCTCTGTTAGGCTTCATCTAGTCTCATTCTGTTAACGTGTCCCCAGTTCTAGTCCAGAGACTCAAAAGGACCCTTACAGAGTCTTCTGGTGCCCCCTTTTCAGTGTCTTGACCCCAGGTTCCAGGCTTCCCCAAACTCTCATCTCTGACTTCTTTGCCCAGTAGGGCCATTGTAGTAGTGTGGTTCACCATGTAGAAGTTGTGCCCAAGCAGAGAGCCTGGGCAATTGTGGGCTCACCTGCTGAGTTTTCCTCTAGGGATCATCGTACTGCACTTCTACTGTCCAGTACCTGAAAACAATTGCCTTATACATCTCATCTAGTCTTATGGTTGGTTGTTATGAAAGGGCTAATTTTATATCAGTTATTTCATTATAGCCAGAAATGGAAATTCTCACCTTTTTTAACCATTAAAAAAAAAGAATCCTTAACTTTGTGAAATATTTTTCTTATTTCCTAGTAGAAAAAAAACATTAAGATGATTTAACACATGATCTAAAACTTGCACAGAACATATTTTGATAGCAAATTTTGTGGCTTAGACATATAAATTGATATTTAGTAAAATAAATGTGAAACATAACTGTCATTTTTAGATGGCTTAATGGTACAAATAACTCCAGAGACCATGGAGGGCTTGCGGTTAGCTCTACGAGAACAAAAGGACTTTAAAATTACATGTGGGAAAGTTGATGCTGTAGACCTGAGAGAATATGTGGATATCTGCTGGGTAGATTCTGAAGAAAAAGGAAACAAAGGGTAGGCATTTTTTGTGACTAAAATCTAATTGATTTGTTCAATGGGGGAAGGATAGAAACATCCTGTTAATAAAATTAAATATTTATTAATAAATATAGAATTATACCATGAATGTAAATGCTTATACTCCAGTTAATGAATGCAGTCTGTTTTTTCAAACATGTGCCTGACCAGCCACATGGGTGTTTTCTTGGCCGGGATGCTGCAGATTATTAAAGGGTGGTCGGTTTGGGAGGGGGCCAATGATAAAATGTCCATTGTGTAGCACTGTGGTCTTGATGCCAGGGCTGAGAAAGATAAGACACTTTTTCTGTCATATGGTACCTATTTTTGTCAAGTAAGTAAAGGATTCCTTTTGGATGTTTATTCTGCATTATGTTGATTCACTGTAACTACAAACAACTGAACTCAATAATATATACATTAGTGGCCTTACAGAATATTACTGCCACTCTCTCTTTTCAGTTACTCATTTTCTTTCTTTTTTGGAGATTGGCTAAGGGTTCTGGAGCAAAGAAGGAAGAAGAGGGCTAATGCTGAAGGACTCCAAAGTAGAGTTTTTGAAATTCATGAGACAGCTTTTCTGTTAGGAGACTATTTAAGGTATTTTAAGTCTCAGGTCTGAACTGGGCATATGAAAAAAGTAGATATAATTTGCTACACAATCAAGAAATCTTGGTAAATGAATATGAACTACAGTTTTAATTATTTTGTATATAATTGAGATATCTTACTACTGCTTTAAATTTATAGCTTTCATAATTTTTCTCCTTATTCCATTTGTTCAAATCTAATAGTTCATTTCATAGGAAACACTTTGGTACTAATAATTCTGTTGTATTATGTCGTATATGTAGTGTTATTAGTTCAGTGGATGGAATATCATTAGAAGGATTTCCAAGTGAAAAAATAAAGCTGGAAGAAGATTTTGAAAATGGTGAGAAGATTGTAAAGTGTACCGAGGTAACTGAGAAAGAAGATTCCTTCCCTTTACATGCTGTGTTTGGATATGGTTTTTGTTTTTTTAACGTGGAGATTTTGCAGTAGTTAAAATCTGAAGGTTTAAGTGCAGCTTATTATACTATTTACATTATACCTTGAGACACACATGTATTCACCCCAGACTGCCTTTTATACAGCAGATTTGGATTTCCATAGGATTATTTCAGGCTGTTGTAGGGTGGTACTGCCTGCCAGCTCACAGTTAAGTTTTGGCATCATTGCCATCTTTGTACAGTAATGTGTTGTTTGACCATATTATTTTCATTTTTCTCTTATTTTACAAAAAATAAAATATTGACATCAGTTTATAATTAGCATTCACATATATATGACAGTTATTTTCGTATGTTCCAATTTTTTTTTAATAAGAGGATATGAAATTATAGACTCCCAACCCCTTAGTTCATGTCCATACTCCCCCTCATTCTACCACCCAGGTCAGGCAATCAGTGTTACTCATTTCTTATGTTTTCTTTGTGGTTTTATGCTTGTACAAGATAGATCAAAACTATAGAGGACACAGAAATTATAGAATATTATTTATTTGATCTTAACTTCATTAAGATGTCCTTATCAGATAGTAATCTTATAGGATGGACTCATTAGTCCCCTTCTCTAAACTGAGTTAACAAGGCTTTCGTTACTACAGGTTAACTTTAGGCAAAAATAGCTAAATCATTTCCATATTCCATAACCTTCAGTTTTAAGTTTTTACTTACAGTATAGATTAGGCTATATATATATATATAATGCTCTTAACTAGTGAATTTCATGGCACTAACATTGGGATTTTATTAAAGTTGAATTGAAAGTATCAATTGTTGCATTTTTAAAGCTTTTAGTCTTAATCATGACTTGTTTCCTAATAAATACATTTCAGGTGTTTTACTTCCTAAAGGACCAGGATTTATCTATTTCTGCAACTCGTTATCACTTTGCAAAAGAAATAGCCATGGCTTGTAGTGCTGCACTGTGCCCTCACCTGAAAACTCTAAAGAGTAATGGGATGAATAAAATCAGCCTCCGAGTTTCCATTGACACTGATATGGTAAGGCATGTTTTTGTGATATCTTTTTGAAATGAATATGTCATGTATTAATCAAAAGTTTTCTCTTTAGCCTTTTATTTTGGGGTGAATGAAGAGAACTAAAATTTGTTGATCATCATTGTATGCTACACACTTCATGTACATTATCTCCTTTACTCTCCACAACTGGGATCAGCAAACTTGTTTTTGTAAAAGGCCAGACAGTAAATATTTTAGGCATTGTGGGCTGTATGATTTCTTTCACAACTACACTCTGTCATTATGGTGCGAAAGCAGCAATAGACAGAATGTAAACTAACAAGCTCAGCCGTGTTCCAGTGAAACTTTGTTTATAAAAATGATGGGCCAGATTGGCCCTCAGGTCATAGTTTGCTGACCCCTGCTCCACAACAATCCTGCGTGATAAGTAGGGTTTTTTATTTATTATTCTGACTAGATTCTATATTCACATGATTTAAAATTACAGAAGTCTAACAGTGTGTCTGTAACAGGACCACCTCATTGACCGTTTCCAGGGAGCAGCATTCACACTGTAGTCTGTGTACTTGGTGGCCCCTGGAGATAATAACTCCAGGCTACAATATAAATGCTTCCCAGTAGAGTTATGTAAGATTACAGTCCTGGAAAGATCTCCTTCCTAGCCTTGATTCCTAACCCTTTAGTCTACCTCTATACTCCCCTTCATCCTCCTTTCCTGGTCAGGCAATGAAATGTTACCCATTTCAATGTATTCTTTGTGATTTTATGCATGTACGAGCAAGTAAGTATGTGTGTCCTTTTTGTGCCCCCCCTTTGCACTGTTTTTTTTTTTACCTCGCTTATTTAACAATATATCTTAGAGATATTTCGTATTACTACATATTCTTTTTAACGGTTGTGTAGTAGTAGTTGATTATATAAATGTACCATAATTTATTTAACTAGTTCTTATGCATGCTTGGTATGTACTGATTGACATTTAAGTTATCCACAATACTTTGCTTTTGCGTGAGTATATAAGAAACATTCCTAGAAGTAGAATTGCCAGGTCCAAGTATGTACTCAATAGATATTACCATATTGTCTCAAATAGAGGTTTTGCCAGTTTATATTTCTACCACAATTTGAGAGTGTTCTTTCCCCCACATCCTTATCAAAGCAGTATGTAATCAAACTTTTGAACTTTGTCAATTTGATAGGTGAAAAATGGTACTCCAGTATTATTTTCATATGCATTTCTAACTGTTTCCAACATCCAATATAGGAGATTTCAAAGCAGTTTCTTAATTAGAATGGTTAATATAAACATGAATGAGTTCATATGCTGAAGGTTTGCTCTTCTTCAGCCAGGATGTGTTATACTCATAGTTCTTATTGGAAGGAAGAACTGAGAGTTTCACCTCACTGTTAAAAGTTCATGTTTCAAGGAAGCATCGGGTAGTTGTTGAGTAAGCACTGTTAATATATTTTTTAGTCAAATGTATTAAGGTGTAATTTTCACAAGCAACATGAAATTCAAATATTAAATATTATTGCAACAACAAATTCAAAATATTTTAGATTATTTTTTAATACCAATGTGGTTTTTATTAAAGTCATGTTGATCGTCATTCAAAACCTTAGTCCTCCAATGTATTCACATGTTCATTGAAAAGAAACTATATGAAGTAGTGGCAATTTTTAAAATTTTTATGTTATCTGTGGGAGGGACAATTATAAATTATGTAGTAGATGGATAAAAGAAGTATAGGAGAATGTAAAACATTTTATGAATAAAATATCAAATATTTTCTTAATATGCTTAAACTGAATGATATTTTTAAATAGTTTAATTATTTTATATTCATCTGCTGAGCTAAACAAGATTGCTCACTTTCTAGGGTTGACTTATTCAGATTTTTTTTTCCAGGTTGAATTTCAGGCAGGATCTGAAGGCCAACTTCTCCCTCAGCATTATCTCAATGATCTTGATAGTGCTCTAATCCCTGTGATCCACGGTGGGACCTCCAACTCTACTAGTTTACCATTAGAAATAGAATTAGTATTTTTCATTATAGAAAATCTTTTTTAGTGAAAGATGTGGGTCATATATATTGCAAACTGATTTGTTAAAACTAACTCCAGCATTAAAGCTGAAATGCTACAAACACTAAAATTAAATATATATGTAATGTTTGAAACATGTAAGCTTTGCTTTAGGCAGGAATGATTTTTTTAAATCATTAGCACAATATTTAAATCTCTAAAAATTTAAGAGATCCACAGTTTTTGAAGCTTTACACTTAATACAAGTACTAAAAAGACAAGGATTTCTTCTGCCTTTAAGATATTTGTAGCATTTACTGTGTTATTTAAATGCTAAGCCAAAGTATCTGCACTTAGGTATACCTCTTTATGCCAAGAATGATTTTAATGAAGGCTCTTTTCAGATGTAACGTTATAAGGGAAATATCTGCTTTGTGTATTTGGTTTCTAAAATCTATTAAAAATGTATTTCAATGGCACAGACCAGTTTCCAGATCTTAGACTTATATGATAATTCTTTGAATAAGGCAGATAACTTATTTGTATAATTGGAGTGGAGACCTACCTCCATGATTAGATAAACTCTGGATTAAAATCAGAATTTTTGCCTTTTTTCTTCTCAGATTATTATATATATATATATATGGTTTTTTCTTGATTAAGTGGGTATTCTTAAAATAACTGTGGGTGCTTCAGGATTTTGTGCTTCTACATTTAACTATATTGTTTTTATAGCGAGAACATGTGATTCGGTATGTGTTTTATAAATCTTTAATAATTTATAAATAGGTAATATTTTTGTATTGCAGTATATTATTTTTCCTCCTTTCTTTCCAAAGTATACCACTGTATTTACCACTTCTAAGAGTGATTGACGACAGGCCAGATGACCCTTGAAGTAGTCATTATGTAGCAATAAATGAAGCCTGAAACAGGTTTTTTTTTCTACTTTTTACTTCTCCTTTAAACCTTAGAAGTTTCTTGGCAAGTCTGCATATTTTCATTGACACCAATGTATTAAATATAAATTTTAATGAACTAAGCACTTTTGCATATTTTAAATTCTTTCTATGATAGTTATTTTTTATAACAGGATATTAACATAAGTTATCTATGTATTTGAAACTGTTACAGAGCTTTCCTCTTTACTTCAAACAGCAAAAGAAAAAAAGTATGTTGCATTAAAGAAAAGGGCATATTTTAGTTAGACCTGTCATTTAAGTTATATAAAATAGAATCATTATTTTGATGCTTCTTTTCTTCTCATGTGCACTATATATGTTTTTGTATCAAAAACACTCACTGTATATCTCAAGAAAAATAAACTACACTAAAGAGCCTTGTTTTAAGAAAAATATTTACAAAGCATCTCAACGTGAAGACCAAGTCAGGGTTGTAACTCAGGATCTGAGGTCTCAGGCTAGGAGAGACTGAGAATGGTAATCAGTTTGGTCATATGGTTCTTACTGAATCACATCTGTAGTACTAGCCAAAGACACAGTATGGAGGAGAATATCAGTCTTCTGGAAGTAGCTACTTCATAAACAGTGTAAAATGTTGCAGATATCAAATAAAATGGCAACACGTAATAATTTGTGAAATTTATTGAAATGGTGTAAGATAAAACAATTACATATCAAATTCAATTTATATTATTTTTCTTTATATAGTGTGTTTCTTTTGCAGTATAAGTAATTGCACAATCTCTGAATACTGAACTTTCAACCTTAAAATAACCAAACGGTGGAGGACTCTTCCCATGATGGGATAACTTTGGATTTGTTTTCATAAAGTCTCTACATTTAATAAAAAGTGGAATTATGTGCCTTTGGAGGCACATTTCAAAGTATTCTTTGTAGATGTATAATATGTTTCTGAATGCATTTGTTACTTATTTGGTCCTGTTCTTCACATTGGTACTTAATTTGAAATTTTAATTTTTTTAAAGGTGAAGAAATAGAATGGTTCTTTGTAGTCAGTCTGCAATGATCTATTTTTGGTCTTATGCCTTCTAAAACTACTCTCTTTCTCTGAATTTTGAAATATGAAGTAAACTCTAGCTCATTTGTTTTATGCAGCCATCCAGCAAACAGTGTCTATATACTTGCTATATGCAGAGTACTTTATTAGGCTTCATTGATTGAAAGGTGAATAAAATAGTTCTTTCCCTCTTGGAGCTGAATGTGTGAAGCAGATAATTAACAAAGTAAAAGTAATTGTCATAATAGAGACATGAGTCTTGACTGGGTGGTTAAAAAATAACCCAAGAGGAGAGCCATACCAGTAATGAGAAGGCAGCCTGAGACCCTGTTAGGTGGTGGGCATTAGACTTGTCCAGGCAAGAGTTGAAAATCTGAAAAGTAGGTAATATGTAGAAAGAGTTGAACTTTCCCTTTTAAGACAATTTACTTTAGAGTCTTCTGTGTTATGTGAATATCTTACCTTATAATTTAATCATAAAAGTAGTAGCCTGATTATGGTGTCTCAATTGCCTAAGTTAATAACAGCCTGGGGCCGGCCCCATGGCTTAGTGGTTAAGTGCGCGCGCTCTGCTACTGGCGGCCCGGGTTCAGATCCCGGGCGCGCACCGACGCACTGCTTCTCCGGCCATGCTGAGGCCGCGTCCCACATACAGCAACTAGAAGGATGTGGAGCTGTGACATACAACTGTCTACTGGGGCTTTGGGGGAAAAATTAAAAAATTTTTAAAAAATTAAAAAAAAAATAACAGCCTAGATTTAGATATTGTTTTATAAGTAAAGAACAGAACTTTTTTTAATAGTAAGCATAATTTTGATAACTTGACTCAAATTTTAAAAGAAAATATCTTGATATAAACCAGAAACCTCCAAACCATCCTAGGTTTTGTTTTGTTGTGTTTTTTGCAGAGGGGGTTTTATCACAAGGCAGCCAAGTGAGGAAAACGGGAGAACAAGTCTCAAATCCGCCTCCTGTCGTAGGTTTTAATTTTTCCTTTGTGATTAAAAAAAGACTTTCAAATAGGTAATATATACATGATTCAAAAATCATAAAAAATATTAAAAACTTATCAATGTAAGTTTTATCTCCCACCTTGCATGTGTCTACTTGTTCTTCCCACTCTCCAATCTCAACAACTAATCATTTTTATTAGTTTCTTGTGTATCTTCCCAAGGTTTAGGTGCAGTAGCAGCAAGTACAAATTATTTTTTTCTCTCATTTTTTTTATACAAAATGTGGCATGCTGTTTACAGTGAAGAACACAATGTCACCTCCTCAATTACTTTGTTTTGTGATTTATTTATATTTAGAATCTTAAAGGTTTTGTTGCTTCTCAAACCGCTTTTACTTGATGATTGATAAAAGCAGCTTAATTGCAGAAAGGCAGGAAGAAAATACATTCTTGGAATTATGACCATATGTTTCAGTAGGACTATTTTTCTTATAACAAAAATTTTTATTACTAAAACACTTGCAAGCTTTTCTATTTCAGCTATATTTAAAACCTTTATTTTTTTCTACCAGACTCTAAGCCTCACCATCTAAATTTATCTTTTACCACTTATTTGATACATTGGGTTTTTTTTTTCACATCAGATTTTTAGTAGTTTTAAATCTTTTCTTTATATTCTGTTTTGAATTTAGCTTGGAATGATACACAATTTAATATTTAACACCTTTGGGGAAACATTTTGTGCATTTGCACTGATAAAATTACAACTATATTTTCATTCTTTTTACAGATGAAGAAATAGATCTAATTCAAGTGCTTTATTATGAACCTCTGAATATAATAAAGGGTTTTTTCTTTCCTTTGGTAAAATAAGGTGGTAGACAGCCTCCAAGATAGCCCACAATGATCCCTACCTCCTGGTATTCCCACCTTTATGTAGTCCCCCTCCCACACTGTACCATTGTTGGTCTTTGTGACCGATAGAATAAGGCAGAAGGAAGGGATGTTATTTCCAAGATTTTGTTATAAAAGACTCTTTGGCTTCCAACTTTGGTGCATTTCTCCCTACTCTTTCTTCCTTTCATCGCTCTCTCCCCACCACTCCCTCCCTGTCTGTCTGTGTGTGTCTCTCTCGTTCTGTCTCTATTGGATCACTCCCTCTTGGGGAAGTCAGTTGCCAGGCATGGGCAGCCCCATAGAGCGGCCCATCTGGCGAGGAACTGAAGCCTCCTGACAACAGCCACATGAATGGAAGTGGATGCTCTAACCTCAGTCAAGCCTTCAAATTGCAGCCCCAGCCAACAGTGTGACTGCAACCTCATGAGAACCACCCAACTAAGCTGCTCTCAGATTCCTGAATCTCAAAAACCGTGTAAGATAATGTCTGTTATTTTAAGCTGCTAAGTTTGCTGGTGATTTATTATGTGCAGCAACTAATATTAGATAACTAGTACGAGATACCTATATCTTTGAGCAGCTGTCTGTAAAAATTGCTAAAAATGATTAATTGCCCTGACAGAAGTAAGCATATTTCTTATCAACAGTTATGGATTCCATGCCATACGTAGTATGTGCTAAGTGCAGAGAATACCGAGAGAGAGTAGGATTTGGCCATGTAGGAACAAAGATGCAATTGTGGGAAACTTCCTGTTTCTGGAAATTGCATACTAGATATTTAGATCCATGCTTCTGCTGAAAAAAACCAAAGCTGATTAAAATACAAAGTCATCTTAAAACATCAAGGAGATTTTAAGACAGTACGGAATGTCCGGTCCAAAAGTAAAGAGAAAAAGAGAAGTCAACATGGAGCCCTACTGTGACAACCTTATGGGGTGAGGGGGACAGATATCAAAGTTCAAGATCCACACAAGGTAGTGAATCTAACAGGAATCATGAATCTAACAGGAGAACTTGCCCTCAATAGGCTGAGACACCCCCACCCCCTCCAAAGTGTTTCAGCCTTTGGATGAGGCTGAACCAGAAGTATAAATTATGTAAAATTATAGCCAAGTTTAGAATTGCCGAGGGGCCGGCCCCGTGGCTTAGCGGTTAAGTGCGCGCGCTCCGCTGCTGGTGGCCCGGGTTTGGATCCTGGGCGCACAGCGACGCACAGCTTCTCCGGCCATGCTGAGGCGGCGTCCCACATACAGCAACTAGAAGGATGTGCAGCTATGACATACAACTGTCTACTGGGGCTCTGGGGGAAAAATAAATAAATAAAATTATAGAATTGCCTACATCACCCAAGGAATCTTAAGCATTTGGTGGTCCCACACTGGTGATGCCTCCAGGTGCTAGGAGGAATAAAAATGTAAATCTCCATAGAAAAGTAACTTCACCGTAGGCTTCAAATTACTTTTCAAATATAACATCTGCTAACACAGGTAAAAATAAGTAGGCACAAAAGGAAATGACTTAAGAGGCAAGGATTAGTAGAAACAATGAAAACAAATTCATATAGACTTAGGTATTAGATTTATGCATTCTGTGTTTAAAGAAATAAAGTCAGGTGTGAGGTACCTGTAGAGAATGGGAAACTATAAAAAGTGATGGAGCTAATTTGGGAAAAAACAATACAAATATTGCAGGAATATATAAAAACGGAACTTTAAAACTCAGTAAATAGGTTTAATGGCAGAACAGAATACAGCCAATAGGAAGAATTTATAAACTGGAATATAAATCAGGGAAATTATACAGAGTACAGCATGGAAAGACAAGATGGAAAAAACAGGAGACATACAGGGGATATAGTGAGAAGTCCTAACATATGCTTAATTAGCTGCACAAGGAGAGAGGAGAATAGAACAGAGCAAATATTTTTAGACATAATGTAGACTTTTCAAAACTGCTGAAAGACATGACTCCATAGATTGAAGAAGCCAGACAAATCCCAAACAGTCTACACATACGCTTAACAGGAAAACAGGAACTGCCAGCTGGCACAGAGTCCAAGGAACAGTTTGCTGTCTCCTAGTCAGGGGACCAGGAAGGGGGTTGGGGCATGTGAGACAGAACCCTTTTGAATTTACTTGCCTTATTCTAGGAGAGCTGCAGAAAAGCAGCAGCACCCCTTCCTCCCCACCATGTGTAAATCCTGTGAGGTGGAGCCTTGTGAACTTTCCCTGCCCTACACCAAGCTGGAGACAGCAAAAAGGTAGCACCCCTCTAACCACTGGTGCACTGGTGGCAGACTGCAGGGCAGGACACTAGCACTGCTGTGGGGAGGCTAAAGCCCTGACTTTCTAGCCAAAACACCAAGAAAGGGGATCTTGGAACCAGTGAGCGTGGAGAAGATAATAGGCAGGAGGAAACTGAAGAAAGGGAACCTTTAAATTTGTGTATAAAATCCTGGGATCACCCTCAAGCTGTGCATGTGTGAAACTGACCAGAAGCAGCCAGGCAAAAGTTTTGTTTTGTTTTTTTTGTGAGGAAGATCAGCCCTGAGCTAACATCCATGCCAATCCTCCTCTTTTTGCTGAGGAAGACTGGCCCTGAGCTAACATCTATTGCCAATCCTCCTTTTTTTTCCCTTTTCTTTTTCCTCCCCAAAGCCCCAGTAGATAGTTGTATGTAATAGTTGCACATCCTTCTAGTTGCTGTATGTGGGATGCCGCCTCAGCATGGCCGGACAAGCGGTGCGTGCCCGGATCCGAACCCAGGGCCACCAGTAGCGGAGTGTGCGCACTTAACCGCTAAGCCACAGGGCCAGCCCCGGGGCAAAAGTTTTGAACACCGAACCACAGTGTAGATCACTATCCAGGTTTACACTAGCCACTGGGTGGTGCACAGTTGGGGCTGACTAGAACGGCACTAAAAAGGTGTTGAAAACTAAATTACCATTGGAACCACAGCCCACAGAAAGCTAGCCAGGTTGTGTGGTCTGAACTAACTGGATTGACTGCCAGCTAACACAAGACAAAACACAACAAAAACATTCTTCTGAAGATTTATACAGGACTGAGAGTTTCCTAATATTCAAAATATCCAGGAAATAATCCCAAATTACTCAACCTGCAAAACACTAGGGAATCTAGTTATTTAGGAAATAGACATTTCTCTAAAGAAAATATACAAATAGCCAATAAGCACTTGACAATATGCTCAATATCATCAGTCACTAGGGAACTGCAATTGAAGACCACAATGAGATAGTACTTCATTTCCACTTGGATGGCTAAAATAAAAAAAATAAAAATTTAAAATAAAGAGATAATAACAAGTGTTGGTGAGGATGTGGAGAAATTGGAACCCTCGTACATTGCTGGTGGCAATGTAAAATGGTATAGCTGCTTTGCAAAACTGTTTGGCACTTCCTCAAAAAGTTCATCACAGAGTTACCATATGAACCAGCAATTCCACTCCTATGGATACACCCAAGAGAAATATGTCCACATACTTTCACACAGAACTTGTACATGAACGTTCACAGCAGTATTATTCATTAGCAGCCAAAAAGTGGAAACAATGCAAATGTCCATCAATTGATGAACAAATAAAATGTGGTATATGCAAACAATGGAATTTTATTTTGCCATAAAAAAGAATAAGGTACTGAAACATGCTCCAACATGGATGAACCTTAAAAACATTATGCTAAGTGAAAGAAGCCAGTCACAAAAGACTATATGTTGTATGATTCCATTTATATGAAATGTCCAGAATAGGCAAATCCATAAAGTGGTTGTGTAGGGTTGGGGAGGAAACGGGGAGTGACTGCTTTAGCGTGATGAAAATGTTCTAAAGTTGGTTGTGGTGTTGGTTGCACAACTCAGAGTACACTACAAATACATTGAATTGTACACTTTAAATGTATAAAACTTTTAATCATTAGGGAAATGCAAATCAAATACAATCAATTGTATATCAATAAAGCTTTTGTTTTTAAAGGCCACTGAAGTCATTAAAAGTTAGTGTTTTCTGAAACTCAAGAAATCTTTTTCAACTAGAGAACATCAGAGAATACAAATGTCTGATCAAAGATAAATTGAGATAATTACAACTCAAGTCTGGAAAGACAATATATTAAAATCTCAAGGGCTGGGCGAGAAGAGCTGCCATTTGTGTTGCGTCAGGTGGTGTATTGTTATCCTAATTTTACAACTGACAGAGTTGTATTAGAGTCACAGGACCAGAAAATGGCAGCGCTGTTGTCAATTCACATAGTCTGACTCCACCGGCGCTTTTTCCAGCCTCAGCTCGGCCGCGGAGAGTAGGGAGTCAGGAGGGCACAGAAGGCAGCGGGTGGGCGAATCCAGCTGCTAGGAGGGTTTTCCGAGTGAACAGTGGGGGAGAGAGAGGAAGAGGGGACAGGACACGTTCAAGTCATCACTTCAGCACCCTTGTGCAGAAACACTGATTCTTACGGAGAAATGACTCCATGTCATTTCAGGACGTTACCAAAATTAAAAAGAGAAAATATACCCAGCTTTGGAAATTCGTACCCCACACCAGCAACTGCTCTCAATCTCGGGTCTCATCCTCCGCCTCGGTCACCCCGGCCGCGGCGTCCTTCAGAAGGACTAACCTGTCTTCTGACTACCTTTCAAAAGAGCAATTCGCGCGACACTTGGACGGCCGCGAAGACTGCGCGCAAGCGAACCTCGAGCCGCAGTCTCTGCGCGTGCGCGCCGCTGCCCCGCCCTTCCGCCTCCGCTGCCAAGCTGCAGGCAGGGCCCGGTGGGGAGCGGCTGCTCTGTCCACCTTCTGTGGTGGTGGCGTCCGGTTTCCACGCCACCTGCGACGAGTCAGGCGGCGCCCCCCGCTCAGCGCCTGCGCGGACTGCGGGCGTCCGTCACCATGACAGCGACCGCGGGCGGCCCGGGTAAGCGCGGTCCCGCGGCTGCCCCAGCTGGCTGGCAGTGGGCACGTTCTCCGGCCTCGTGCCGGTAGCTGGGGGCGCTCTGAGAGTCTCCCCTGGCGGCACCCCGCCCTTTTCGGACCCTCGCGGTCCGCATTCTCAGCGCGCCCGCATCCATTGGCCTGGAACCCTGGTTCCCGCGTGGGCGTTAAGAGAAAAGCGTTTGGGGCGGTCAGGAATGGCGAGAATATGCGCCCTTTTTAAGTGGAAGACTGATTTCCATATACCCCCTATCCCCACACGCAGTAGCCTCCCCACTATCAACATCCCCCACCGGGGTGGTACATTTGTTACAATTGTGAACCTACATTGACACATCGTTATCTTTCAAAGTCCATAGGTTACTAGAGGGTTCACTCTTGGTGGTGTACATTCAGTAGGTTTGGACAAATGTATGACATGTGTCCATCATTAGGATATCCTACAATGTAGTCTCACTGCCCTAAAAATCCTCTGTGGTCCACCTCTTCATCCCTCTCCCCGCCCCGATCAACACCTGACAACCACTGATATTTTTACTGTCTCTGTAGTTGTGCCTTTTCCAGAATGTCATGTAGTTGGGTTCATATAGTGTGTAGCCTTTTCAGATTGGCTTCTTACACTTAGTAATAGGCATTTAAGATTCCTAATGTCTTTTCATGGCTTGATAGCTCATTTCTTTTTTAGCATTGAATAATATTCCGTTGTTTGGATGTACCACAGTTTATTTATCCATTGACCCACTGAAGGACATCTTTGTTGTGTGAAAGATGACATGAATGGAGCCATATTACGTAAAGCCAGAGCAGGGGCCCCCCAAGGTGCCATAGTAGTTAAATTCTGTAGTTAAGTTCTGTGTGCCCTGCTTTCAGGGGCCCCGGGTTGGCAGGTTCAGATCCTGGGCACGGACCTACACCACCCATCAAACCATGCTGTCATGGTGACCCACATACAAAAATAGAGGACAGATTCGCAGATGTTAGCTCAGGGCCAATCTCCCTCACCAAAAAATAAAATAAAGCCAGAGCAGCCATTTCAGAGGTGTTCTCTTGCACATCTTGTTTTCTTTATCTTCCAAACTGGACCAAACTGCCAACATTCCAAGTCAGTAAGGACAAGAATATCCTATCTGTAAGGAATGATGAAAGGGCACTTTGCTGATGACCGAATGGCTAACCAATCAATGAAGGACAAACGTAGCCTTACATCATCTAGCACCAATGAACTCTTCCTTAATACAACTCACCTTATCCTCCCTTTTTCTGGTAAAACCCCTAAGTCCCTCTCCTGTAATCAGGACACTCTTTGGGTTTCTACCTGAATCTCTGCTCCCCGAATTGCAATTCTTTGATCCCAGATAAACACTTTGCCTCTTAAACTGGTTTCTGTTTTTGTAGGTTGACACTTGCTTCCAAGTTCTGACAATTATGGACCATAAGTTTTTTTATGGACCATAAGTTTTCAGCTCCTTAGGGTAAATACCAAGGAGTGGGATTGCTGGATCATATGTTAAGAGTATGTTTAGTTTTGCAAGAAACTGCCAAACTGTCTTCCAAAGTGGCTGGACCATTTTGCATTCCTACCAGCAATGAATGAGAGTTCCTGTTGCTCCACATCCTCGTCAGCATTTGGCATTGTTAGTGTTCCAGATTTTGGCCATTCCAGTAAGTGTGTAGTGGTATCTCATGGTTGTTTTAATTTGCATTTTCCTAATAACATATGATGTGGGACATCTTTTCATATGCTTATTTGATATCTATATATCTTCTTTGGCTAGGTGTCTGTTAAGGTGTTTGGCCCATTTTTTAATCAGGTTGTTTGTTTTCTAATTGTTGAGTTTGAAGAGTTCTTTGTGTATTTTGGATAACAGTCCTTTGTCAGACATGTCTTTTGCAAGTATTTTCTCCCAGTCTGTGGCTTGTCTTCTCATTCTCTTGACATCATCTTTTGCAGAGCAAAAGTTTTTCATTTAATGAAATACAGCTTATCCATTATTTCTTTCCTGGATTTGGTGTTGTATCTAAAAAGTCCTCACCATACCCAAAGTCATCTAGGTTTTCTCCTATATTATCTTCTAGGAGTTTTATTGTTTTGTGTTTTACATCACAAACTTAGTCGTGGGTAGTGTCATCACTTTGTTCTTCTCCTTCAATACTGTGTTGGCTATTCTGGGTTTTTTTTGCCCTCCATATAAACTTTAGAATCCATTTGTTGATATCCACAAAATAACTTGGTGGAGTTTTGATTGGGCTTGCTTGAATCTATAGATCAAGTTGGAAGGAACTGACATCTTGATGATGTCAAGTCTTCCTATCCATGAACATGGAATATCTTTCCATTTATTTAGTTGTTCTCTGATTTTGTTCATCAGATTTTTGTAGTTTTTGTCATATAGATCTTGTACATATTTTGTTAGATTTATATGTAAGTATTTCTTTTTTGGGGGTGCTAATGTAAATGGTATTGTGTTTTTCATTTCAAATTCCACTTGTTCATTGCTGGTACATATTAATTCCAGGAGTTTTTCTGTTGATTCTTTCAGATTTTCTACGTCGACAATCATGTCATCTGTGAACAAAGACAGTTTTATCTCTTCTTTCCTAATCTGTATACCTTTTATTTCCTTTTGTTGTCTTGGTGCATTAGCTAGGACTTCCAGTATGATGTTGGAAAGGAGTGGTGAGAGGGGGAGGAATATTGCTTTTTGAGGTCTTGGTTGAAATGAAAGGTATGTGACATTTACCTAATCCATAATTTCAACAGACCAAATGGAAAGTAGTTTTGGTCAGTCCAGTTTCTCTTTGGGAATTGGGTGAGGATGGGAAATGCAGAGGGACATGGCCAAGCATTATTCCAGCTTTTTGTTGACAACCTTTGGAAGCTGGTAATTAGTGTGTCTCTGTTATTTGACCCCAGAGTGAGAGGTGTTTTAAGCCAGGCAGTTCTACTCCAGAAGGTTGCAGTATCTTTTATATAAACGTAAGTAGTCACATTAGACGGCTTTGGTGACACATTTCTTTTTCAGTTGAAATTTTTTCCTGATTGCAAACATAATACATGCTCATTCTAGAACATTTATAAAGTATATTGAAGTAGGAAAAAAAACCCACATAATGCCAATACTCAGAGGCACCACTAGTAACTTTTAGGTATATTTTCTAACAATCCTGACTTTTAAGAAAATATAGTTAAAATCACGGTAAATATACATTTTTTTATCCTGCATCCTCTCATAACATACCACATCACAAAAGCTTTTTATAAACGTAAGTTTGAATGATTGATTATATTGCATCATACAATTATACTCTAATTTACTTAGTCTCCTAATTTTAGACATTTTTAAGTGTTTCAATTTTTTATTGTTGTTGTTATTAGAACTCATGCTGTGATGAACATCTTTGCATTGTTCTTCCTCATTTCTGTTTTTTTTTTTAATGCTAGCCTGAACTCCTTTAACAGGAATTACTGGATCAAAGGAAATGAACATTTTTTTAAGGCTTCTGCTAAACCTACATCAAACGTTCTATTCAGACCAGGGCTTTCCTTTTTAAACCTTGGGCTCTTTCCCTTACATCTCATTATAAATCCATTTAATGCCTAGTTTTCCTTAAAAATCCAAATCTGGGTCAAAGCTCACACTCAAAAGACTTTCACCATTCTCATTATTAGGCTATATAAATACAGGTTCTCTTCTGAATTGAAACAAAGTTTACAAACTTCTCAGAATGAAACGTGCTCAGGTGAAAAATGTTCCAGATGCTGACACATGCCATTGAAAAAAAAATTATATTCTCATTGCTAAGTTACCAATGAGGCTAATTTCTTAACCAGATTTTTCCATTATATGAATCATTTCCTCCTCTTTTAGAAAAATAAGTAATACATTCTCCTGACTTTGGGCTTTCTTTCTTCTTCTTTTTCTAATTCTGTTAGGTGTAGTTTAAGATTGCTTATTTGGGATTTTTCTTGTTTGTTAAGGTGGGCCTGTATTGCTATGAATTTCTCTCGTAGGACCACTTTTGCTGCATCCCGTATGAGTTGGTATGGTGTATTTTCATTTTCAGTTGTCTCCAGATATATTTTGATTTCTCCTTTAATTTCTTCAGTGATCCAGTGATTGTTCAGTAGCATGTTGTTTAGTCTCCACATATTTGTCACTTTCCTAGCTTTTTTCTTGCAGTTTATTTCTAGTTTCACAGCATTGTGGTTGGAAAAGATACTTGATATGATTTCAATCTTCTTAAATTTATGGAGGCTTGCCTTGTTTCCCAACATATGGTCTATCCTTGAGAATGTTCCATGTTTCACCTGAGAAGAATGTATATTCTGCTATTTTTGGATAGAGTGTTCTATATATGTATCTATTAAGTCCATCTGGTCTAGTTTTTCATTTAATTCTACTATTACCTTGTTAGCTTTCTATCTGGATGATCTATCTATTGATGTAAGTGGGGTGTTAAGGTCCCCTACTATTATTGTGTTGTTGTTAATATCTCCTTTTAGGTTTGTTAAAAGTTGCTTTATGTACTTTGGTGCTCCAGTGTTGGGTGCATATATATTTATAAGTGATATGTCCTCTTGGTGGAGTGTCCCTTTTATCATTATATACTGCTCCTCTTTGTCTCTCATTGCCTGTTTTATCTTGAAGTCTGCTTTGATATAAGTATGGCAATACCTGCTTTCTTTTGTTTGCCATTTGCTTGGAGTATCGTCTTCCATCTCTTCACTCTGAGCCTGTGTTTGTCTTTAGAGCTGAGATGTATTTCCTGGAGGCGGCATATTGTTAGGTCTTGTTTTTTAATCCATCCCACCACTCTGTGTTTTTTGATTGGAGAATTCAATCCATTTACATTTAGAGTGATTAGTGATATATGAGGGCTTAATGCTGCCATTTTATCACTCATTTTCCAGTTGTTCTGTATTTCCCTTGTTTCTCATCCCATGTATTTTGGACTACCAATTCAGTTTGGTAGTTCTCTGTGATGGTTTTCTCAGTTTTCCTTTTATTTATCATTTGTGTCTCTATTCTGATTATTTGTTTAGTGGTTACCATGAGGTTTGTATAAAAAAACTCATAGATGAGATAGTCCCTTTTCTGATCGCCTCTTATTTCCTTAGTCTAAGCTGATTCCATCCCTCTCCTCTTCCCCTTCTAAGTTATTGTTGTCACAACTTATTCCATCTTCTGTTATGAGTTTGTGGTTAAAACGATTTTTGATGTTTTCCTTCACTTTATCTTTAGTGTTATAATTGTTTGATAACCTGTTCTGATAGAGAGCTGCAATTTCCTGATTTTGTCTGCCTATTTATCTCCTTGCTCAAGGCTTTGTAAACCCTTTATTTTTTTTCCCAAGTATGAGGGCCTTCTTGATATTTCTTATAGGAGGAGTCTTGTGGCAATGAACTCCCTCAGCTTTTGTTTATCTGGGAAAGTTTTTATTTCTCCATCATATCTGAAGGATATTTTCACTGGATAGAGTATTCTTGGCTGAAAGTTTTTGTCTTTCAGAATTTTGAATATATCATTCCAATCTCTCCTAGCCTGTAAGGTTTCTGCTGAGAAATCTGCTGCAAGCCTGATAGGGGTTGCTTTGTAAGTTATTTTCTTCTGCCTTGCTGCGCCTAATATTTTTTCTTTGTCATTGTCTTTTACCAGTTTTACTACTATATCCCTTGGAGAAGGTCTTTTTACATTGCTATAGTTAGGAGTTCTATTAGCTTCTTTTACTTGTATTTCCAGCTCCTTCCCCAGGTTTGGGAAGTTCTCAGCTATTATTTCTTTGAACAAGCTTTCTGCTCCTTTCTCCCTTTCTTCTCCCTCTGGAATACCTGTAATCCTTATGTTGCATTTCCTAAGTGAGTCAGATATTTCTTGGAGAATTTCTTCATTTCTTTTTAGTCTTAGTTCTCCTCCTCCATCTGAAGCTTTTCTATATTTCTGTCCTCCAGATTGGTAATTCTGTCCTCCATAATATCAGCTCTGTTATTCAGAGATTTCAGATTTTTCTTTATCATCCATTGTGTTTTTCATCTCCAACATTTCTGATTGGTTTTTTGTTATAGTTTCAATTTCTTTTGTGAAGAATTCCCTCTGTTCATTAATTTTGTTCCTGATTTCATTGAACTCTCTATCTGAATTTTCTTGTAACTAATTGAGTTTTTTAATGATAGCTATTTTGAATTCTCTGTCATTTGGATTGTAAATTTCTGTGCCTTCAGGATTGATTTCTGGGTGCTTGTCATTTTCTTTCTAGCCTGGAGTATTAATATATTTCTTCATACTATTTGATGGTGTGGATTTATGCCTTCGTGTAGTGATAGTATCTGGTCACAGATTCCACCTGCTGCCACTGGGGGGGTGTGGTCAGGCACTGTGTATTCTGAGCCTGCCGCAATCCCTGGCGTCTATGCCTGTCCTTTGGAATCTATGTTTATAGGGCCCATCTGCAATTGCTGGCTCACTTGCTTGCAGCTGCTGCTTTTCTAACGTATGCACGGGCACTCTGGCTGACCGGCTGAGCTGGAGCGCCGGGAAGGGGGAGAGGTGCTTTCTTTCACCTGCGTGATCCCTGGGGCATTCTCCCTCTGCCCTCACTATCTGCTCTCTTGGGGTGCTGGCTTAATGAAGACACCCCCGCAATAGCTTAGCCTTCTCTATGTGGAACTTTCCCATGGGCTGTGAGGGAACTTGGAGAACAAAGGCGTTCCCCCAGAGAGCTGCCGCTCCCCCCTCTTTACTCAGAGCTGCATGCAGTCCTGTGCCCTGGGGCACTGCTGGGGAGGGAGAGAAGCTCTCCTTACCTCCTTCCACTTCCCCCTGGAGGGTCCAGCACCTCCACCTTCAGACCTATGGCTGCGTGGGTCTCTCAGATGTCTTTTGTGTTGTGTGAATGTCCTCTGTTGGTTTATGAATGTCCATTTTGTTGTATTTTAGGGGGGAGAGTCTAAGGGAAGAGCTCACTCCCCCATGATGCTGATGTCACTCCACCAGTAATACATTCTCAATATAAAAAAATTCAAAAAGCACAATAAGATTTATAATAAAAAGTTCCAACCCATCTCATCCCTCAACCAATAAGTTCCCCTCTACACACTCATTCTGTTACTAGTTCCTTGTGTGTCCTTTCAGAGATATTTTATGTACATGCCACCATTACTATATATCTCTTTTTTGTTTTTCTCTCAACTTTTTTTTTTTTTTAACATACAAATTAATTTCTTAGAGCATTAGTTTTTAGTGGCTTAGAAGAACACAAACTTATTTTCTTACAGTTCTGGAAGTCAGAAGGCTGAAAGGGGTCTCACTGGCTAAAATCAAAGCTACTCAAAATTAGCATGGCTACATTCCTTCTGGAAGCTCTAGGGGAGAATCAGTGTTTCTGCCTTTATCATCCTCTAGAGACTGCTTGAGTTCCTTGGCTCATGGTCTCTTCCTCCATTTTCACAGCCAGCAATTGCTGGTTGAGTCTTCCTCACATTGCATCACTCTGACACTGGCTCTTCTGCCTCCCTCTTTTAGTTGTAAGGACCTTGTGATTAAATTGGGCCCACCTGCATGATCCAGGCTCCTCTTCACCACTTCAAAGTCAGCTGATTAGCAACCTTAATTCCACCTGCAACTTTAATTCTCCCTTGCTGTGTAACATAACATAGTCACAGTTTCCAGGGATTAGGAGGTAGACATCTTTGGGAGCCATTATTCTTCCTACTACAATACCTATACCTATTGTTCTCCACCTTGTGTTTTTTTCAGTGAACATCTCTTTGAGATTACTCTATATCGGTACATATAGGTTTGCCTCATTCTTTTTAATGGCTACATGATGTTCCATTGCATGGGTATGCCACAGTTTTTTTAGTGAATCCACTGTTGATGGATATTCGGGTTATTTTCACTCTTTTGCTATTACAAACAATGCTGCAGTAAATATCCTTGTATCAAATGTGTCATTTCCCACATATAAGCATATCTGTCTATGGGATAAATTTATGAAAGTGGAATTTCTGGGTTAAAGAGTAGATGTATTTTTTTTTAAGTTTTTCTTTTTTAACCCTTATTGAGATATAATTTGCATATAATGCAATTCACTCATTTAAAGCATATAACTCAGTGGGTTTTAGTATATTCAGAGTTGTGTAACCATCACCACAATCAATATTAGAATATTTTTATCACCACAGAAAGATGTAAAGAAAAGGGAAAATTGAGGAGAAGGGGAGGAAACAGAGGAGAACTCTGTACTTTTTTTTTGTTTGTGAGGAAGGTCAGCCCTGAGCTAACATCCATGCCAATCCTCCTCTTTTTGCCGAGGAAGACTGGCCCTGAGCTAACATCCATGCCGGCCTTCCTCCACTTTATGTGGGACGCCGCCATTGCGTGGCCTGACAAGTGGTGCGTCAGTGCGTGTCCGGGATCTGAACCTGGGCCACCAGCAGCGGAGCACACGCACTTAACTGCTACGCCACAGGGCCGGCCCCGAGAACTCTGTACTTTTCACTCAATTTTTTCTGTAAACCTAAAACTGCTCCCCCAAAAAATCTTAATTAAAAAGATTGCAACTGGCCGGCTTAGCGATTAAGTGCGCGCACTCCGCTGCTGGCGGCCCGGGTTCAGATCCTGGGCGTGCACCGCTTCTCCGGCCATGCTGAGGCTGCGTCCCACATACAGCAACTAGAAGGATGTGCAGCTATGACATACAACTATCTACTAGGGCTTTGGGGGGAAGAGTGAAAAAAAAAAAAAAAGATTGCAACTAATTTTGCCTTTCTTTTGGCCCTATTTTCAGAATTACAGCCTACCTAAAATATAATATCCTAGATCGTAGGTAATTGGAGCCTTCTTAAATTCTAAAGATATATGCGGTTGTGGCTAAGGATAAGGTAGCAGTTTCACCCATTAACAGGGCAAGGAGAACTTTTTACTTCAAATGGTTTTAAATTCTGGAGGTATGGTGTTTTATAATTAATTTGTTAGTTGCCCTTATAAAAATTTTTAATGCAGTGTGTTTAGTTGAAAGGTGCTACAGACACATCCAATAGACACCATTGACTAACATTTAGTTTTTTTCTGGTAACACACATGATTACTGTTTCTGAGAGTCTTTTGGTGTACCTCAAAAACTTCATATTTAACAGCCAAATCAGGCACATATTTTATCATGAGGATATACTATGATTTAATTATTTTCCCATTGTTGGACATTTCTGTTATACCTAATAATTAATGTGCCTTCTAAAAATGCCTAACTTAAATATAAAAAAAATGGTGGCCATGTACTTTCATCTAAGTCTGAAGGGTCTGTGACTCTATTGCATATGCTAAATAGAGTCATGTGTTGTAAGTAGGAGAGAGTGTGGGGCTAGTGGATCCCACAACTGACTCTCTCCTTTCTTGATTCTGTAGCCTGATATACAGAGTGGTTGCTAAGTTCACGCATGTTAGTTAGAAGTTATTTTTATAGGCCCCTCCATCCTCTAATCAAATTATACTTTTTCATATACTTTTCGTATACATTTTTCGTATACTTTTCATTATACTCAATGTCTCATTGGCAGTTTCTGATAGTCATTTTTAGATTTTTAATTGTTGTTATGTGGAGTTAATAGACAATTAACAGAAGACACAATCTCATGCATAGGAAATTTGCAGCCATGTGGTAGGCACTTAAATGTTTAAATGAATGAACAAAAATTAGGGAGGTAAGATTATAGATAACTATTTTCACTGTTTTTCACCTTTTTCTCATTGTTATATTAGAATATGACATAATTTGGACCTGGATTCAAGTGTATTAGTCTGAGTTAACTCACATATTTTAATGCTTAATTAAGAGAATATCTGGTCTGCCAAAAAGTACTTGATAGATATGGGAGTTGTGTATATTTGTACATGCTCCATAAATCTATGAATACTAACTCAGGAGTTTGCTTAGTCACTCATATAAATGTTGCTGAGTCACCTCGTAATCTGAAGGTGAATATGCTTAAATGTGTAATTTAAAACTGTAAATTGTTATAGAGAATGGGGCTTCAGGTGGAGAAAACAATTAAGTTGTACAAAATATAGAAGTTTTTAATATAGCTTTGGCTTTACATACATTTTACTTATTTATGGGGCTAGGATTGGAGAGGATATCTTATGTAAATTCCTGCTTTAAAATACCTGCTTCTTACCAGTTTTTTTTCTTCCTATATACTTTCTCGTGCTTCTGAGGTTCAGACTATGCTATATGTTTACTAATTACTACTTACATCATATATAGCATGTTTATATATATATATATACATATATATATATAATGTACCTGCCACATCATAATACTTGTTCTCAATTTTTAAAATCTTGTATTTTTCCCAATTTAGTTACTTTATTTCTCAATATATTCTGTCCCCTTGTTTGTTAAAAAAATTTTTACTCCATAAAAAACAATCTATCCTTTTTAATCTAAATGCTGTTATTTTAGGATCTTGGAGTGAAAATATACTGGAATATTTTCTGAGAAATAACCAGATCACAACAGAAGATGGCGCCCAGATCACCTGGTACCATGCAGCTAACCACAAGGCACAAGTGAAGGCAGCACTGAAAAGTAAGTCAGATTTACATTGGATGGGAGATGAATTCACCTCTTGATAGCTGGGCATATTTGCAGGTATCAGAGACGTAGATGACCCAAATGTAAATTCTAGGCTGACAAAACATTTTTATAAAAGATCCCATTTTGTTTATAAAATGAACAAATTTCCATAATTGGGGAATTTTCCTATTTTTCAGAAGTGATTTGCCTTTTCTATGTCCTATTTGAAACTCTCATATGTTATTACACTTGCTTATATATTGTTGTGATTTGAGTAAAATTTCTAAGATCAGGGTCATATGTGTTACATATTTTTGTGTCTTTCACAGTGTACTAAGGAGAGGCTCAGTAAATATTAGTTGAATGGGTAGATGAAGCCACTGTATACTAATATATAGTTAATTGCCTTGGGCAGTATTTACGCCTAGGCTAGAAACCAAGCCTTCTGATTTACTAACTCAATGTATAGTCGTATATATCCCCTTCGTTATGTAGATGAACTATGGCAGGTTCTCAGCTGTTTGCTATGAAGTACCCCTTTTGGCTGCAGCAGCAGAGGAGGATGAAAGCATGTCACCAGAGGGCTGGGGCATAGCTTGAAGTGATCTGGTCCAACAAGGAAAATTCCTTAAGTCCTATGTTTTACTGTAAAAATTTATGCATTTTTTTTTTGAAGTGATAGTGTTAGATTTATTTAATTTGGGTAAAATAAAGTAATGTGACATTTTTCACCACCAAGTTTGTGGAATAAGATTCATCCTTTCTAAAAAAGTTAAATAAGACTATTTATGTATTACATCAGAGGATACTGGATATTGGGAAGACATATGCTTGAGATATCAGGGAGTGCTGGGAATTTTGAAACATGTGGGGGCAAGAGAGAGTTAAATTCTTACATTGGTGCTGATGAAGATCGAAGGATGCCAAGGAGACTTTTGGCTCTCATCATTCTGCCGCTTCTATACCATATCTTTCTGTTTACTATTCCAAAACTTTGTTTGCATCTGTTCTCTGTTTTGGTCCCTCCTGGATTCACAGCATTTGCTTCCAACTTAATACTCTATGTCAGATCAAATGACTTTGTAAATAATTTAGAAATAAGTTAGGACGATGCCCAGAAACTGCACCCAGGCATCCTGTTGTAGAGCTCTCCTTAGGAGGCATGTTGCCTTCTTCCCTAACCCAGGCCTTTGGAATTTTGCTGGGCAGAATTTCTACTTTGTCCAAGGACTGATGGTGAACACATAAATATGTATAAACACATTTAAGTAGATAAAGGCAAATCAAAAATATGAACATGTGATTGTGCCTGTGAGTTGCCACACATTGAGAAACCATAATACATACAAATTAATAAATAATATTTATGTTGATATTTATATTACTAGTCTTGTGGTTTGTTCATTTAACATTTTTTTTTTAATTTTTTGTTTATTGCAGTAACATTGGTTTATAACATTGTAAAAATTTCAGGTGTACATCATTGTACTTCTATTTCTGCATAGATTACATCATGTTCACCACCAAAATACTAATTACAACCCATCACCACACACATGTACCGAATTATCCCTTTCACCCTCCTCCCTCCCCCCTTCCCCTCTGGTAACCACCAATCCAATCTCTGTCCCTATGTGTTTGTTTATTGTTGTTATTATCTACTACTTAATGAAGGAAATCATACGGTATTTGACCTTCTCCCTCTGACTTATTTCACTTTGCATTATACCCTCAGTGTCCATCCATGATGTCACAAATGGCTGGATTTCATCGTTTCTTATGGCTGAGTAGTATTCCATTGTGTATATATACCACATCTTCTTTATCCATTCGTCCCTTGATGGACACTTAGGTTGCTTCCAAGTCTTGGCTATTGTGAATAACGCTGCAGTGAACACAGGGGTGCATGTACCTTTACAAATTGGTGTTTTCAAGTTCTTTGGATAAATACCCAGCAGTGGGATGGCTGGATCATATGGTAGTTCTATCCTTGATTTTTTGAGGAATCTCCATACTGTTTTCCATAGTGGCTGCACCAGTTTGCACTCCCACCAGCATTGTATGAGAGTTCCCTTCTCTCCACATCCTCTCCCACACATGTTGTTTCCTGTCTTGTTAATTATAGCCATTCTGACGGGCGTCAGGTGATATCTCATTGTAGTTTTGATTTGAAAAATTTATGCATTTTTTGCATCCTACTCAATTATGTATCTGGATAATGTATCTGAATAATATATCTGAGTATGTATTTCTTTTATTGTAAGAATATTGTTTTAAATTGCTTTTCTTTGCTCCTCAAAGGGAGGAACTTTGTCTTGTTTAATATTGAATCCCTAGTACCTACAACAGTGCCTAGCACATAACAACCACACAGTGATTATTTAATAAATGAATTTTAGCAAAAGCAACGCTTCAGGAAAAAGTTAGTTAGTGATTGCCGGGAGCCGGTGGGAGTAGGAAATAGGGAGTGAATGCTAATGGGTACAGGGTTTCTTTTGGGTATGATGAAATTTTTCTGGAATTAGCTAGTGGTGATGGTTGCACGATCTTCTGAATATTCTAAGAACCACAGGTATACTTCAAAAGGATGAATTTTATAGTATGTGAATTAAATATCAATTTTTAAAAAAGGGAAAAAGGATAGGAAGAAATAAAACTATTATTTACAGACAGTATGATTGTGTATATAGAAAATGAAAAAGATTCTATGCATAAATGATTGTAATTCATAGGTAAATTTAGAAAATCTCAGGATACAAAGTCAATACTGAAAATAAATTCTATTTCTATGTAACAACCAATATAAAAATTTGAAAAAATCTTAAAAATTTACCATTTGTGATAGTATATGCAGAAATCTCGTACCTGGAAATAATCTAATTAAATATGGATACTTTACTTTTAAGATTGTTTTAAAAATTACTAATGGAAAATCATTTCCAATTGCTGGCAGTCTGGTGTTGATCTGAGAAGTTTTCATAGGTTACTTAGTCTTCAGATACCATCCTCTTTACTTTCTGTTGGGCAACCAGAGCCCCAAGTTTTATAGTTTGGGAATGCTGTTCATCAAGTCCCTTTCCTCAGCCTTGGCTGGTCTTGCAATTTCTTTCTAGTCCAAAGGAAAGAAAACAGGTTCCTGGAGACGTGAAGGCTATATTTCAGTGATTTATCTCATTTCTCCCAAAATATTTGAGTTCAGTACAACTATTATTAATAGAGCTGTTTCTATTTTGATTAACATGTGAAACTGGATTTTAGCAATGTCTATGATTAAAAAAAAAAAAAAACAAAGTCCAGGAGGAGCAGTGTAAGAGCACCCCTTGGTGTTCCATTGTCAACACATCCAAATCTGAGAATAGTCAAAATTGTTCATAGGAGTTATTACATGTAATGTAATTTTATGTTATAACATTTCTGCATTTAGATTTTTAAAAACATGTATATTAAAAGATATGCTGGTTCAAAAAGTTGAAAACATTGTGTTTTCGAGAATAAAAAATGTATTTTAAAAAAGCCTCTGTAACATCTTGAGGAAAAGAGTGACTATAGTCATTGAGTAAAGGTATTAATAGAACTATACTAAATGCAGCACATAAACGGTATAGGCAAAATAGATGTTTAACTTCATTTCTATACACATACTTATTTGAGTTTTGATTTGAGTGTCAATAGTAACTATTTGGGATTTTCTTCTGTTTTCTTTTGAAAACAAAGCTGTACAATTATTTGGCCTTTGGATAGATAGATAATATAGTTGAACCAAGATTGGCAACAGATGTTAGCTCAGGGCCAGTCTTCCTCACAAAAAAAAAGAAAGAAAGAAAGAAAATTAAACAGAAGCTTGACCTACTGCATCTCAAATATGGCAGTAGAAAATTGAGTTGGAGATACCATGGGCCCACAACCCATTCCCCCAATTTCTCATCCTGGGAAAGTAATGAAAGAGATTAGATCATCCATCTTTCTGCTAATTCAGTTGCCTTGTTGTCCCAACAGAGGTTTGTCCATAGGCTGAAAGAAAGACTTCTCTGCATCTGCCCCCCATTGCCCGGTGAACCACATAAGCATCTTTAACTATATGAGCAATCCCACCTTTGGCGGGGGGCTGGAAGCTGTTTTGATAGTACCTGGATATTGCTTAGAATTGCATTTGTAGAGCATAAAGGGGGTACAAAACTGTGATTGGCCTTGGTCTCTCGTTCTGTACTTTACCTCATTATGAGCAAAAGAACCTAAACATGGTAGAGCTTAGGGAAAAGAGATATAATAACAAACACCGTTGGCTGCTTACCCCGTCACCATCTCCCTTTTCTTCCTTCCTAAAAGAACTTGGGTTTTATTAAGGTATCCATCGCTGCTCCATACAACCACATGGAAGCTGACTCCATTTCTAGCCCCAGGGGTGGGTTAGAATAAGGGAATCAGCACTTGGAGTTGCCTTGATGATTCATATTGTTCCCATGGTGAGCAAGTGATCTAACCTGGCTCAATCAGACCCAGGGAGAGTACTTATATCCATAATTATTGAAGAAGAGTTCTGTCTTAAAACTGAACTATGTGGATGTGAAAGTATGTAGCCCCAGTGGTCTTGGTAGCCGCCTTATAGTCATGATAGAGATCAGCCTTAAGATGAAGACAATACCAGGGACGGTAAAGAAGAGCCATGAAGACTCTGATAACATCACTGAGCTGCCGATTATGCCACACCTGGAGCCCACCCTCTCTCTGAACTTGCAGTTACATGAGATGATACGTTTCTTTATTAGCTTGAATCTGAGTTGCTGTTAACTTGCAGCCAGAAGCATCCAGTAGATATATGGGGCAGCCTTGATTTGGCAAATCATTTTCCCTGCTTCCACCTTTGCTCCTGTCCAGTTCATTTTCCACCCAGCATCCAAAATGGTGTTTTTAAACATAAATCAGGCCTTTTTTGCTCAAAACCCCTTAATGGTTTTCCATTTAAAATCCTTAGTATAACTGTTAGATGGGAGCTCTTTTAGTTCCAGCAGTCTGGTTTCCAGCGGGGGAGATTTTTCCCTAAATGCTTTGGCCCCTTGCCTCACTGGTTATCCTCTCACAGAGGTAAAGAGAATTTTTTGGTTTGTGGATTTTGACTGGGTGGACCTGATCTGTCAAAGGTGCTGGGCCAAGGAGAGTGCTCCTCTCTGCTCTTCCCCCGGACAGTGGGAGGCTGGGTATTTGTATGTGCTGGAAATTGCTTCACAGAGGCTGTTGCAGAGTTTGGACTGGGAGGGGATGGTGGAAGTTAGGAGTCGGCAAGCTCATTTAGCTCTCAGCTAAGCTGCATCCCCTGACCTAGCTTCATAGGTAATAAAGGTAATACCGTGAGCCCCATCTACTGACTTGGCTATTTTATTTCTCAGAATCCATCTGGAGAATGGGATGCTATTTATTGGAGTCTTCAAACCACCTCAGTAACCTGAAAAACCCTACATAAACTGGCCTATTTCCCTAACTTCTCCTGTCACAGAGAATGTGCTTACATTCCTGCTGTGCTGGCACTACAGTTCCTCACGTAGCTAAACTCTTTTCCTCCTCAGGCAGTCACAAATATGCTTTCCTGGAATGTTCTTTCCCCACACTTGGCTTGGGTAATCTCTTACACCTCCTTTGGTATCAGCTTAATTGCCATGTCCTCAAAGAGACTTTTCCTGATCCCAGAATCAAAATTCAGGGTAGCACCTTGTACTTTTCCTTCATGTGTGGCCTTCTGTGACAGGCTTCTTTCACTTAGCGTGTTCTCGAGATTCATCTATATTGTAGGATTTATCAGTACTTCATTCATTTTTGTGGCTGAATAATAATTAGATTGTATGGTTATACCATGTTTTGATTACCCATTTGGGTTTGTTTTCATTTCTTAGCTACTATAAATAATGCTGCTATGAACATTTGTGTACAAGTTTTTGTATGGACACATATTTTCACTTGCCTTGTATCTGTGTCTAGGAGTGGAATTGCTAGGTCATATGGTAACTCTATGTCCAAGTTTTTTTTTTTTTTTTTTTTTTTGTGATGAAGATCAGCCCTGAGGTAACATCCATGCCAATCCTCCTCTTTTTGCTGAGGAAGACTAGCCCTGGGCTAACATCTGTGTCTATATTCCTCCACTTTATATGGGACACTGCCACAGCATGGCTTGACAAGCAGTGCGTTGGCGCGTGCCTGGGATCCGAACCCAGGCCACCAGCAGCGGAGCTTGCGCACTTAACCGCTATGCCATGGGCCGGCCCCTATGTCCAAATTTTTGAGGAACTGCCAAGCTTTTCTAAGGCAGCTATACCTTTTTACATTCCCACCAGCACAGTGAAGTAGGGTTCCAATTTCTCCATGTCCTTGTCAGCACTTGTTATTGTCTATCTTTTTCATTATAGCCATCCTAATGTGTGTGAATAGGTATCTCATTGTTTAGATTTGCATTTCCCTAAAGCCTGATGATTGTGAGCATCTTTTCATGTATTTATTGGCAAATGGCCCATATTTGCAGCTGAGTAGCTTTTTCAGCCTATTTTCTGCCTGTAGAAATTTGAGAGCCTATCTCTTTTCATTTTGAACTATCTTTTTGGGTCCAAGTGGATACAGCTCCATTAAAAATGTAGTAGGAGGGCCGGTCCAGTGGCGTAGCGGTTAAGTTTGCACGCTCCGCTTCGGTGGCCTGGGGTTCACTGGTTCAGATCCTGGGCGCAGACTGATGCATCGCTTGTCAAGCCGTGCTGTGGTGGCGTCCCATATAAAGTAGAGGAAGGTAGGCACGGATGTTAGCACAGGGCCAATCTTTCTCAGCAAAAAGAGGAGGACTGCAACAGATGTTAGCTCAGGGCTGATCTTCCTCACACACCCACACCCACACACACAAAAAAATTGTAGTATGCTTTCTAGGGGCCAGCCCGGTGGCATAGTGGTTAAGTTTGCACGCTCCAGGGCCGGCCCCGTGGCTTAGCAGTTAAGGGCGTGCGCTCCGCTGCTGGCGGCCTGGGTTCGGATCCCAGGCACGCACCGACGCACTGCTTCTCCAGCCATGCTGAGGCCACGTCCCACATACAGCAACTAGAAGGATGTACAGCTATGACATGCAACTGTCTACTGGGGCTTTGAGGGAATAAATAAATAAATAAAATAAAATTTAAAAAAATTTGCACGCTCCGCTTTGGCAGCCTGAGGTTTGCAGGTTCAGATCCCAGGTGCACACCAACACACTGCTTATCAAGCCATGCTGTGGCAGGCATCCTATATATAAAGTAGAGGAAGATGGGCATGGATGTTAGCCCAGGGCCAATCTTCCTCAGCAACAAGAGGAGGATCGTCAGTGGATGTTAGCTCAGGGCTAATCTTCCTCACACACACACACACACACACACACACAATAAAATGTAGTGAGCTTTCTATATATCAAATTATAAACCATTTTTTGAATCAAAAACTTTACCCCCAAATCTCTTTGATGTAGGCCTCTTTCTACGTTGGGGTGCTATGGGACAGCACCCTTAAGATTCTAGAAGTTCTTTTGTCTAGCTGTGTGGGTCCACGAGGCACTGTATTTTTGAGGTCTTAGCAAATGGTTCTGTAGTTGCTTCCTTGATTGGATCTTGACCCTGAAGCCATAGTTTACGACAGCATCCTGGATTTGACTTTTGGCCTGAGGCTGTCTCTTACTTTGAGAATCTTTTGCCCGCTGGAGAGGGTGGGTTTTATTTTCTAACTTGGCACAACTCCTAAATTGGAGATGTTTTCTCTATATTGCCTAAAATTTGACTAGTTAATTATTTAACTCAGCTCTCTCTTCCTGTTTTTATCATAGGCAGCTAAAAAAAGCCATTGGCGCTTTCAGCATTCTGCGGGGAAACCTCCTTAGCCAAATCCGCAAATTCGTTAGGTACGCTCTCTACGTTCTCCAGTTGCTACAAGTGACAGTGTTGCCAAAAGTTTCACCACGAGACAGACTGTCTGTTCTCAAGCTTCCAATAAGAATTTCCTCACTGCTCTTCCAACTTCCATTAACAGCGCACTCCCCGCCTTTCTTGAAGCCACCAGAAACTAAAGTGTGTCACATGTTTCAGGTTTTTGTTATGGCAGTACCCCACTTCCAGGAAACATTTGTTTGTTTTCTATTGCTGGATAATAAACTACCTCGAAGCTTAGTGGCTTAAAATAACAATGATTTATTATCTCTCATGATTTTGGGAGTCAGCTAATTGTTCTCCCGTTCTATGTGGTGTAGGCTGGGGACACTCATATTGCTGCATTCGGCTGGGAGCTCAGCTGGGCCCAGAAATTCTAAAATGGCCTCACTCACATGTCAGAGGTCTTAGTGCTGTCTGTCAGGCAGGAGGTCTTAGTCCTCCTCCATGTGGCTTCTCTCCCTCCACATGGTCTCCGAGTCTCCAGTCGTTTGCCTGAACTTCTTTGCGTGGTGGCTGGCTTTCAAGAGGATGAAAGCAGAAGCCACCAGGCCAGTTTTACTTCCACGACCTTGTATTGGTCAAAGCAAGTCATAAGTGCAGTGCAGACTCAAGGGGAGGAGAAAGAGATGAGAGGAGAGGTGTGTATGTACGGGAGGGATTGTGGTCTACCGTCTGACCGGGGAGTCAGTCTACCACTGCCTGCTAAACACAGTCACGCCAAGTGACTGGTGAAGCGTATTGCCTATTCCAGGGATGCATGCTTGTAAACAGTAGCTACGCTTTAAGTCAAAGAACGGAATCTGTAACATAGGACTTCACATGTAAGCAGTAATATCTAGTTTCTAAATGGAGGGATGAGAAGATAAAAGTGCTACTTTTATTCTCAGAAACTTAAATACTTATTAAACTTTCCTTTGTATACTCACTTTGCAGTGTACTGGGAAGAAATTAAATAATATGACAACAGCTTAAGAGCTGTGTGACCTGGGGAAAGGCATTGAACTCCTCACTGAAATTGGCAAAGTTAGCCATTGATGGTTAAGCAGCTAGTAACTATGGGGGATCAGAATTGGCCCCCACCCCCACTAACTAACCAAAGGAGTTTGGGATGGGAGGCCTGCCCCCAGAACAGGCCATTACCATAGACATCTCTGGTATCTGGGTGGGTCCGTGCTAAGCCCATTCTTAGTTCTGGTTACCCTTTAAAAGAGACATTTACATTTGTAAAGAAAATCTCCATCTGTAAAGGCATCTTCTTCCCTGTACCAGGAAGAAAGGGGGGATGGCCTTACCTAGAAATTTATCAGAAGGAAGGCGAGGACTTAAATCTGCATGATAAACCTACCCATTGTTAACCGAGCTGTTTAGGCAATATGCTATCTGACTCCCACTAGGTTCCTGTAGGTAACATCCCCCTGGAGTCGAGGTCACCATGGTAATGGGTGTTTGAGCTATATTTTTCCAGGAACTGAACCCCTTGTCCACTTCAGGCCAGATTGAGACTGCCAACCCATCAACTGGGCCCACTCAGACATGTGTCCAATAAGTGACCTTTTGACGGCAAGAGGTTGGAACTGCACCCTCAGGGCATGCGAATGCCGCCATTCTGTGCGCATGCAGCGGCACGCAGCCTGACTACGCTTGCGCAGACCATCAATCACCTCATCTCTCCTCACCTCCTATCATTTCCGAACACCTTGTCCCTACCCCATAAATATCCCCGAGTCCCTATTTTCGGGGAAGAGGGTTTGAGATTCATTCTCCCGTTTCCACACTTGGCTGCCTTGTGATTAAACCCTCTCTCTGCTGCAATCTCATTGTCTCGGTGTTTGGCGTTCTGGGCCGCGGGCAAAACCGGACCTGGTGCGGTAACATCACCACCTGTTTGCTCATCTGTAAAAAGTAAGAATGACATGCAAAGGCCTCGCCCAGTATCTGGCACTTAGTAGTTACTCAGTAAATGTTAGTTTTCTTTCCTTCCTTTTATCCTCCCCAGAAGGATGCTGGACGTGGCATCTCCTGGAGTCCCTGTTTTAGTGGCATTAACTTAAGTTCTCTTATTTGAACAGGTACTGCGCACATGATAGAGGCTGATGTCCTTCTTCCAGGTGATGGATCAGAACCTGGCCAACCAATCATGGCCCATCCTCCTGAAACTGACAGTGATAACACTCTACAGGAATGGCTGGCTGAAGTGATGAAGAGCAATAAAGGCATCAAGCTGGATTTCAAGAGGTATTTGTACAAACATGTTCAGTTTTCTGGTTGTTACAGAGTAACTTTGGGGAAAAAAAGATTAATAGCCTTATATATCTGTGCCTGACTAACTTTGTGCTTTTATTTAAATTGAAAATGGGATTGCCCACTAATATGTTTCAGGAATGGACCTAAGACCCACTGAATTGTTTGCTAAAATTGCTTCTTGGGGATCCTTTGAGGCTAAAATTAAGTCAATTTTTATAAAGGAATTTATCATAAGTGACCATTGTGATAATAAAATGGTATATTTAACATGCTACTTTCATTAAAAAGTAGTCCAGGAGAGAGAGAATTGAGAGAATTTTATTGAGATAGTTAATGCATATCCTACTTGATTTATGTTATTCTATTTGTTTACAGGGAATTATTTAGAATTCTTCAATAACTGAAATATTCCTTAAAAATAGTATTTTGGAGGCATTGATAATGAAGAACAAGATTAAGTGTCATTTCCTTCCCTGTGGCTGACCCAGGAAATTTTACTTTTGTGGTATTTTGGCAGTGTAAAAATTATGTAAAGCTAGGAATATATTTTAACACCACAAAAGCTCACCATAAGGCATGATGGCAACTTCTGTGAAAATCTAGGATTTGTGGTAAACCTACCTCATCTCTGAACAATTGAATTATTATAAATTGAATTATCTCCAGAAATTAATAAGGATTTGGAAATCTTCCTCATGGGGTTATTGAGATGACTCTAATAATTTGTTGTAGAGCTAAATAGACCAGTAAACCTTATTATACTGTTAGTGAATGAAAGAGTTATTTAAAATTGAAAAGCTTTTAGGGTGGTGAATGGTCCAACTCCATTTTATTCACAAAGAGTGCCAGAGAGGTTAAGTGATTTTCCCAAGAACAACAGCCAAGCATGACAGCTGAGCTAGGACCAGATCCCAGGTTTCCTCGAGCCATTTTAGTATTCTTTGTACCATGAAACAAAGCTTTTGATCTTTAGTGCTTGGCGACTCAAAGTTTTAGATCTCCTTGCCTTTTAATGTGCTCAGTTTTTCATGTTTACTGTTGCCCCTTGAATTGTTTCCTGTGACATATTCTTTGGCTCCTCATCAGTCAAATCAGCTCATTCATTCCTAAACACTAGTGGCTGCCACAAAAGAGCTGAGCCACTAGAAAAAGATTTTCCAAGTTTTTTGGTCATGACATATTTGAAGGGAGCTGCCAGTCTGGCTGGAGAGTTCACACTCTGAACGAGAGTATACGAATAATAACTAAGTAATATATGATGATTTTTAAATTTTATGTGGAGTTTTAGCAAACTCCTGTGTTTTAGCAAAGAATTATTTTCCTTTAGAATGTAATTTTAAATGGTTTATTGCAATTTCAAGTAGGATTTTTATTTTGTCATTCCCAATTTCTTAATGAAATTAATAGGAAAGTAAGATATGATACTCACAAGTTTGACTTAAAAGTAACTTTTCAGGAAAAAAAAACTAGTCTATAAAAACTAAGTTTATATTCTTTCCTAGAGAATTAAATAAGTGCTACCAAAGAGAAATTTAGGTAGTATTTTGATCAGGACTTCCCTCTTCAAATGGTCATCTTGACATTTGGCAGTTGGGAAACTTAATACTAATACATGTAAAAAATTGAGAATGTTGGCCACGGTATTTTAATTAGAATTACATAGAATTTATAGATTAATCAGCAGGGATGTGTCATTTTGCAGTATTTACAATATTGAGTCTTCCAGGCTAGGAACATGGTATGATGTTCCTTGTAGTGTATATTCTGTTTTGCTGTTTGGCAAAGTTTGTCCTCAGTCCTTTTGTTTTGCTCCCAAACATGTTATAGCTTTTCCTCCACATTTACTCTCTTAGGCTTATTTTGTCAAGTTCCAGAAAAATAAGAACTACAACAGCAAAAGTTTTATTTTGTTTCATAAGGTTTTATGTTTTTCTTAATGTAGGTTTTGGTTATGTTATTTAAGTTTCCAGTAAGGGAAAGTGTCATTACTGTAGTCTATATTAGTGGTAATTAAAATATTCACATATAAAATGGAATATGAGTTTTGGTTCAGAGTGTGAACTCTCCAGCCAGACTGGCAGCTCCCTTCAAATATGTTATGACCAAAAAACTTGCAAAATCTTTCTCTAATGGCTCAGCCCTTTTGTGGTAGCCACTAGTGTTTAGGAATGAATGAGCTGATTTGACTGATGAGGAGCCAAAGAATATGTCACAGGGAACAATTCAAAGAACAATAGTAAATGTATGAAAAACTAAGCATATGCAAAGGGAAAGAGATGTAAAACTTTGAGTCACCAAGCATTAAAGATCAAATGCTTTGTTTCATGGTACAGAGAATACATGTCATAGCTTCTTAAGTTTAACTACACAGTGCTTTGCATGTAGTAGACGCTTAATATATGCTAGTGGAATTTCAATTTTGGGGAGAAAATACTGTTTGCCACTAGATTATCAGATGGAGAACCAATCTTAAACCGCCCTATGTCAGCTTACTAAATTGAGAAAGCCTAAAAAGTTCCCTCTGGAATGTAAACTGGAAATTAGTGTTTAACCCAACTTTCACGGGCACCAGATTTCTTAAGAAATCCGAGTCCTTTCTGGAAAAAGAGGTGGAGGGCGGCAGATGTGCATCGGTTAGTTTTAGGGTTTCCCTCCTTCACCCGTGAAGAGCTGAACCCCACGGGGACTTGGCTGCTGTGGGACTTGCAGACAAAGCAAGCTTTGAAGTCACAGGCACAAGTTGCTTGCTACCAAAAAGGCGAGACTTTTGGGGCCGGCCCGGTGGCGCAAGCGGTTAAGTGCGCGCGCTCCGCTGCGGTGGCCCGGGGTTCGCCGGTTCGGATCCCAGGCACGCACCGACGCACTGCTTGGCAAGCCATGCGGTGGCAGGGTCCCATATAAAGTGGGGGAAGATGGGCATGGATGTTAGCTCAGGGCCTGTCTTCCTCAGCAAAAAGAGGAGGATTGGCAGATGTTAGCTCAGGGCCGAACTTCCTCACCAAAAAAAAAGAAAAAATGAGGGACTTTTGTAGGAGATACAGTGCCAGATCTCAGAATTGTGGTTTTAACATGGTATCGATACCTTCGAGGCAGAAAGCACTGGAGACAGAGAAATGACAGCATCTAAATTAGAGTCTGCAAAGTCCAGCATTAGAACTTATTAATCCACTAACATCTAGGGCCTCCATTTCAGGGGCAGAAGAGTGAGAAAAAAGAAGCTGACCACATGGGAGAAGAGTGAAAGGCTGGAGGCTGGCTTCCTCTGGCTTTAATACACAGTATCCTTGCTCACTAATAACTATGACCCAATAAATAATGAGATTTTCAGTGTTTCCTCTTGAAGTAGAAGGTCCAAAAGGAGTAGAGTGAAGAGCGGTGGAGGCGTAGGTGGAAGGCTTCCCGTCAGTGAAGAAGAAAGGTGGCAGACTGCGGGGGGTGCTGAGCGTCTTCCCCTCCACGCTCCTCGCCCAGATTCTTAGCCTTCCGTCAGAGTATTCACTAAAAGTAATTTGCTTAGGAAATGAATATAGGCCCTAAAGGTTCAGAAGAGATTCAGAATTATTTGTGTAGTTTTCCAGTAAAGTTTGTGTATATATTTTTAGAAAGTAAAAATTATGTAGGCTGATTAAAACTGTATTGTTTCAAAATCTATAGATGTCAGAATAGATGTAGGGAAGTAAAAAGAATGAAGCTGCTTTTTTATTTAAAAGTAACTAAAATATAGTTGTCTCTAGTTTCCAGAAAAGCTGTTTATGATAAAGGGGGAAAAGATGAAGTTTATAAAAGCTTTAAGGAACTGTTATAATTTTATGCTTGGCAATCATTTTTAGAAATGTGTTTGCGTGTCCAGACTCACACAAGAATACATGAAGGAAAAGAGACTCTGTTCTCCAAGGTCGTGAGCCAGTGTTAGAGACACGGTGCCTGAGTGCACTGTGGGTATTTTCATCAATGTGAATTTGCAGGTTATGAGTATATCTAATTTTTAAATCTTTATACATTCTTTGATGAGTGAATATTTGTCTTACATTGTTTTTATACTGAGTGATCCTAATACAGAATTTTGAAACCTCTGTCCACAAATAGTGTCATTATTCACATATTTATAGAATCTTTGTACTGTAAATATAGTAATAGGGTAGTTTGATGAGTAATAAGCATGAATCAACATTTTGGGATGCGGCATATGTTAACTTACCCCTCTGGTGCTGTGTGGTCTTTAATTTTATTTAATTCAAGCATTATTATATTACACTTTCATTATGAATTTGAGAACATTAAAACTACTAGTCTAAAAGAACTTCTTTTTACTTTTACTTCAGGACTATGTCTCATTGACAGCAAACTGTGTTTTTAGTCTGGCAGCTGTAGAACCATCCATGATGCTCTTGGAAAATGTGAAGAGGCATCTGAAGCGTCCTGTGTGGATTAATGCTGATATTCTTCCTGGTCCAAATGCAAATAGCAGAGTAGTGGATGCAAAATCTTTTATAGAAACTGTGACATCCTTCTTTCCAGATGTGACACTTTCCCTGGGTTGGACAACAGGATGGCATCCTGAGAAAGTCAATGAAGGTAATAATTTTAAAAATGTATTTCTGGTTAGTCAAATTAAAATATACTTCAGGGCCGGCCCCGTGGCTTAGCGGTTAAGTGCATGCGCTCCGCTACTGGCGGCCCGGGTTCAGATCCCGGGTGCGCACCGACACACCGCTTGTCCGGCCATGCTGAGGCCGCGTCCCACATACAGCAACTAGAAGGATGTGCAACTATGACATACAGCTATCTACTGGGGCTTTGGCGAAAAAAAAAGGAGGAGGATTGGCAATAGATGTTAGCTCAGAGCCGGTCTTCCTCAGCAAAAAGAGGAAGATTAGCATGGATGTTGGCTCAGGGCTGATCTTCCTCACAAAAAAATAAAATAAAATAAAATATACTCCAAATATAAAAATAATACCTTTAAATACAAAACTGAAACACATTCCACAAAATCTAAGACCTAATGGAGAGAAAGATCTGGCCTTGAAGATATATGTATGACTGTTCTTTCTGTTGTTTCAGATAGACACTGCATTCGTTGGTGATGTTTTGTCACCAAGCTTCCATAGGAAATATTTATTTGCAAGGTCTAGAATCACCAAAGCTGCCTCTTTAAGTACTTTAAACAAATCCTGAGTTGGTCTCTTTGAACTTGAAAAACATTCTATACTCTTTTTTTTTTCTTTTTACCTTGGAGCAAACTCCCTATGTCAGATGAAAGATAAAGAAGTGGTAATCAGAGCTTTTCAAGCAATGTGACGCCAGAGGCAGGGGGAGTGTGGTTGAAGAGCACGAGTTCTGCCCCCTAGACATTGGAAGGGAACCTTGGTGCCCTCCCACTCTCTTTGGCTGGAGAGGGGAGGCCATGAGACCCTCCTCTAGGCTGGATTCCCTCTTTCCCTTCACATATTCTTACAGATGGACCTAATAGTCAGGTGCTTTTTCCTGGCTGAAACTTATTACACTATTTGGATTCATCTTTCTGTTTCTTCATACAGTCATGCCCTGCATAATGACATTTTAATCGACGACAGAACACATGTACAATGGTGGTCCCATAAGATTGGTACCATAGAGCCTAGGTGCATAGTAAGCTATACCGTCTAGGTTTGTGTAAGTACACTCTGTGATGTTCACACAATGACAAAATTGCCTAACGACACATTTCTCAGAATGGATCCCCATTGTTTAGCGACGCATCACTGTACATCCCTAGGTAGTGATTTCCAGGTAAACAGCCAGGAAGCAATCAGGTGCTCTGGAACACCTGTCCACATGGTAAAAATAATAAACTAAAAAGGTATTTAGAGTCTATGGAGATGTTGACCTTTATCTTGTGTTCCGGACATTCATTTTTTACTTATTTGCTATTATTATTTTTAGATGTAAAGTTTTTAAGTCTAACATGAAATTAGAGTCATCTAATTTCACTGTCATCTAGTGAGTAGTGACATTTAGGTTATAACCCCCTGGACCAACAATTGATATAATTGAGAGAAAAAATAATATGCTTTGACTTAATTCTATTTTAATTTTCTAATCATTTTAACTTTTATTAGTTTCAATAAAGAATATAGCATAGAATTCAAAGTGTTTAAAGAAGGTAAAATGGAAACAATTTAGTAACTTCCTAACTGATTCTAAACTCCTTTTAGTCACTGTTCAGTCTAACTGTCTTTAACCTCAGGCTTGAAGTGAGTTAACCATTTCTGGGTCTCTAAGTCATGTTGGTGTTGAATGTTTCCCGGCTGCTTTTCCCCACTGGCCTCCCGTCATTACCAACGTGTTTTTTATCCTCCCTATTTCTTATGCCACAAATTTGGAAAAGAGAGTTTATAAGTTTATAGTCATGTAAGTATAGCTCCTGTTAGCAATCCCTTTTTCTAATTAAAAAGGTATAATTTTCCAGATTTTAAAGGAAAGCAGACATTTCCCTTCTTTCATGAGGCATTTAGCTCCCAAACTAACTTATTCATGTAGGCTTTCTGGAAAATGTTCCTTTGCTGACCAATACTTTTTACAACCTGCTTTTGATAGAGTTTAGGGTTATTTAAAAATAGATAAATTTTTTTCTGAAGCTATTTATAAACAAGCAAGTCTGTTTTCCACAATGTCTTAACATGATTTAAAACACATATATAAAAGTCAATTTTACCGCTATTTCAGTTTTAGGTAAAATATGTAAGTAATTTGGACAGGCCAAAAAAATTGAAGTTTATTATTACTTAAACAGCTAGTAAATACCTAGCAGCCATCTTTCTCTTGGAAAAGAAAACTTAACACAAATGGAAAATCTAAATTTATAGAGAATATTAATGATGTGCATGTACCTAAGAGCCTTAAAATCTTTAAATATAGTATCAAAATTGGCTTTTTTTGCACTTGAGAGATTAGTAAATTCTTTTTAATATTTTAATTTTTTGTTAAATTTGCTCTGGGTCACTTGTGGCATGATTTTAGATTTAATTTTTTGTCTACATTTTCCGCTCAAAATATTTTCTTCCATTAATTGGTATTTTAATTCACTGTAACTCCAAATGGAAATTTTTATGAATTATCTATGAATTTACCTATTCATATGTAATTTAGTTTTTTATTTAATTGAGTTTTAGGATTCCAATTAGAAAAGTTGAATTGCTTTCTTTTCATTTCAGGTTACAGTTGGACAATGGTGAAAGAGATGGAATATATATGTAATGAGCTAAATCAGCCTGTAACATTTCCTGTCAGAGCGGCATTGGTCAGGCAGTCTTGTTCTCAGTTACACTGGCTGTTAAAGAAGTCAAATAGGTATGTGTAAGTTTAACAGTATAGTGTGTGCATGTGAGTGTATGTGAGAGACAGAGACAGAAAAGGGAGGAAACCTGATTATGTAAAGACAGTGTGTGTGAGAGAAAGATAGAGACAGAGAGAACAAACACTGGTTCTGTAAGCGCACAGGCTCCCTCACTAGAATGAAGCTCCTCAATGAACCTTAACTCACTTAACATTGTGTCTTTCACCTCTATTCCTCACAAAAGTTTTTGCACATAGTAGATGCCCAGTAAATGTGTCGTATTTTTCATTATGTTATACATTCACAGAAAGCTATAAGTGGATAAAATAGTTTCCCTTTGAATTCTATCATAATTTCAGAAGTCTTTTCCATATAAAATTTTATTATTTTAATATGTAATAAAAATTAGTTGGACCACCCATTAAGTTTTAAAATGTTATACAGGTACAGATATTGAAACAGTTTTGATACTGTCTTTTTAATAGACTAGTCAATGGAACAGCAGGGAAAGTCCAGAAATAAACCCAATTCTATCATGGAACTTAGTATCGGAAAAAGCTAGCATTTCATTGGAGCCCAAGTTCAATAATTCGTGTTGGGACAACAGGCCAACTATGTAGGAAAAACAAAGCTGGCACCTTCCTTAGTCCTTCCTCCAAAATCAATTCCACATAAATTGAAGACTTGAACATCAAACATAAATGCATAAAGAAAAAACATGATTTTTTATATAGTTGCAGAATGGAGAAGACCTTTCTTAGTAAGGCACAAAACTTAGAAGCTATAAAAGGAAAGTTTGATACATTTGAATACAAAAAAATGGAAAGATTCTGGTAAAAATATCCTCAAGACATATGTCAGACAGATACAAAGAATTCTAACAAATAAAGAATTTTCACAAATCATCCAGAAAAAGACCCAGTTTGATAATTCACTGTATCGTAGAGCGTAAGGAATGCTGACACTCGTACATTAAAGAAGTATCTATACTCCTGCAGATATTGAACTTTTACTGAATGCCTTTTCTGTTTCTATGAAAATAACCGTATTTTTCTCCCTATATCTATTAATAACATAGATTACATTAATATTTCGTAATATTGACCCATCCTCACATTTCCAGAATAAACACCACTTGATCATGATTTATCATTCTTTTAATGTGCTCCTAAATTTTATTGCTAACATTTTAGTTAGTATTTTCTGCATTTGAAAGTGAGATTGGGGGCCAGTGTGGTGCCATAGTGGTTAAGTTCGTGTGCTCTGCTTCAGCGGCCCGGGGTTCACAGGTTCAGATCCCGGGTGCAGACCTAAGCACCGCTCATCAAGCCATGCTATGGCAGCATCCCTCTCTACAAAGTAGAGAAAGATGGGCACAGATATTAGCTCAGGGCTAATCTTTCTCAGCAAAAAGAGGAGGATTGGCTAGGGATATTAGCTCAGGGCAGATCTTCCTCAAAAAAGAAAAAAAAAGAAAGTGAGATTGGTCTGAATTTTTTTTTTCTTGAGAAAGAATGTATCAATGTCATGTACATTTCATTACAAAACTAGGAACCTGTCCTTCTTTTTATGCGTTCTGGGATGTTAAAAATAACATTGAAATGGCCTGTACCTGAGTTTTGGTAAACTCAGCAGTGAAACCATCTAAACCTAGTGCCTTGGGGAAAGCTTAACTCATACAGTCTTTTCTATTTCTTATATGGTAAATGGTCTGTTTTGATTTTCCATTTCTTGAGGAGTCAATTTTGGTATATTGTATTTCCCCAGAAAATTGTTCATCTCATTCAGGTTTTAAAATTTATTTACACACAGATGATTAAAATAGTTTCTTATTCTTTTAGTTTCTTCTGTGTCTTTAAAATAATTTCCTTATTTTGTTATTTGAGCTTTTCCCCTTGTTTCTTGATTAGATAATGATTTATCTCTCTCTTTTTTTTAAGAACCAGCTCTTGGATTTATTTATTTTCCTAGTTTATGATTCATTCATTTCTGCCTTTTATCTTTCAAAATTTTGCTTTTTATAGTTTCTTCTAATTTCTTGAGTTGGATGCTCAACTTATTTTCGCTTTTATATTTATTAATATAAGTATATATGACTGTAATTTTATCTGACCACTGCTTTAGCTGTATCTCATTGTTTCTTATGTGTAGGTTTTCATCACTGTTAATTCATTAATATTCTGCAATTATGGCTTTTTCTCCTTTGTCTCAAAAGGTGTTCTAAGAGAAATTTTTTGGGGCATCTAGGTGGTAGAATTATTTTTTTATTTTGGCTTTGTTAGTAGTTTTCAAGCTTTATAGTATTGTAATCAGATAATGTCTATATTATTTCTACTTTGTAGACTTTATTAAGGTTGTATTGATGGCTTAATATATGGATATTTGTATGAGTTCATGTATTGTTTGAGGATATAGTTTGGCTGTTATAGTAGAAAGCTACATTAACAATAGCTTAAATAAGTCTGTTTCTCTCTCACGTAACTGGGAAAGCATAAATAGTCCAGGGCTGATTCAGTGCCTCCACAGTGTCAGGGATCCAGAATCCTTCTCTCTTGGTGCCCTGCTTTTCTTAGGATATTGACTTCAGAATATGGTCAGATTTGATTACTGCTTTGTCTGAGTTTCAGTTGGTAGGAAGGAAGGAAAGAAGAGAAGCTCAGGTCCTGCCCCTCTCTTTTAAGGGCATGACTTAGAAACTTCTAAGTTTCAGTGAGCACACTCTCACTGGCTGTAACTTGGTCATGTGCCAGTACCTGCCTGCAGGTGAAGCTGCGCAATGTAGGTGTTATTCTGTACAATCTTGTGCCTAGAATGCAGGGGATTGTCATGTAAGAAAGAAAGGAGAATGGCTATTGGAGTGAAACTACTAGTTTCTGTGACACATTAACATACATTATTAGTTATGTTAAGTCTTTTATGCCTTACTTTTTGTTTGCTTTTAAAAATATTTTTAATTTAATTCTTTGAATAAGTAGTACATTCACATGGTTCAAAAACAAAAGAACAGAGTTATACTGTGAAAAGCCTCTCTCCCATCCACCCAGTCCTGCCCAACCTCACTGACCACAGTGGTTAGTTTCTTATACAACCACAGTCAGTAGTTTCCTTATGCATGTGAGAGTGAATACAGATACAGATTCTTATTTTCTCCTCCTTTTTAAAACAAAAGGTAGCATATTATATATCTTGCTTCTGTTCTTTGCTTTTTTTTTTTTTTAAACTTAACAATACATCTTGGAGCTCTTTCTAAGGTTCCTCATTTTTCTTTTCTGGGTGCATCATATTTATGTATGTATTATAATTTATTTAACCACCCTCCTATTGATGGACATAAAGGATATTTCTAATCTTTGATATTACAAACAACGCTATAATGAATAACCTTATGAGTGTGACATTTTGCATGTATGCAAATATATGTCATCTTTAATTTTTTGGCCACTTGCTCTCTTATGGACTAAGAGAGTTAAAGTCTCCAACTATTAAAATACTTTTGTCTGTTTCCTCTTATACCTTCATAGTTTTTGCTTATTAAGTGTTCATGATATATTATTTGGTGCATATTCACATCTGTTTTATCTTCATTAAAAATTATACTTTTATTATTAAAAGGTCTCCTTCTTGGTCTCATTTAATGATTTTTTTTTTTACCTAAATTCACATCATCTTCCTTTTCGTTTGTCTTGAATAACTGCCTTATCTTTTCTTTGAAAAATAGACTTAGAGAGTTTTATTTTTCATTGACTTTTTTAAGGATGATTTATTGTCATTTTTAAAAAATAGTTTTAAACCTATAAAAAAGTTGCAAAAAATTGCTACAGCTCCTTTACCTGATTCGCAAATTGTTAACATTTCCTGCGTTTATCTATTCTCTCTCTCTCTTTCTGTTTGTATTTTTTCTGGCATAATGCCTCATTATCCTTAAGTACTCCCGTGTGTACCTCCCCAGACAAGGGCACTCTTCTGTATTACTACTATGCAGCCTCCCTGTCAGGAAACCAGCATTGAGGCAACACTACCATGCAGTCCACAGGCCCCATTCACATTTTACCAACCATTGCAGCAATGCTTTTTATTTCCTGGTGGTCCAGGAAACTCTCCAAGAATGTGCGTTGCATTTAGTTGTCATGTCTCATCAGTCTCCTTCTATCTGGAATAGTTCCTCAGTCTTTCTCTCTCGGGTACTTGACAGGCTTAAAGACTCCAGGCCTTTTATTATGAAAGATGTCCTCAATCTGAGCCCGTTCTATATTTCCTCATGACAGATCTTAGGTCCTGCATTCTTGACAAGTTCATCATTTACTTTCCCTGTCCCAATTCTCAAATCAGCCACTTCTTTAAGGATCCCTGCTTGATTATAGTGGCAGATGGTATTTAGATAGCAAAACCTGAAGTTTAATCATTGCTCCTAGGGTGTCATTGCTTCTGGCACCTCTCAATGGGGACAGAGCTGGGAAATATGTGTGTGTGTATATGTGTGATTATGGTCTGTGTATGTATGTATGTATATACAAACCACACCTATACAGACATACACACACACCTGCCTACATATACATATATAACCATTTCTATATCTGTGTGTGTGTGTGTGTGTGTGTGTGTGTGTGTGTGTGTATATATATTTATTTTTGTGTGTGTGAGGAAGATCAGCCCTGAGCTAACATCCATGCTAATCCTCCTCTTTTTGCTGAGGAAGACCCGCTCTGAGCTAACATCTATTGCCAATCTTCCTCCTTTTTTTTTTCCCCAAAGCCCCAGTAGATAGCTGTGTGTCATAGTTGCACATCCTTCTAGTTGCTGTATGTGGGACGCAGCCCCAGCGTGACCGGAGAAGCGGTGCGTCGGTGCGCGCCCGGGATCCAAACCCCGGCCACCAGTAGCGGAGCGCGCACTAACCGCTAAGCTACGGGGCCAGCCCTATATTTTTTTTTTTTTAATAACCCATGAGTTCATACTGATACTTCTGATTTCAACCCAACCCCTCAGAGTTCTTTCTAGCCTTCTCCCTTTCCATGTTGTTAAATTCTTTATCATATGCTTAGATACCTGGCTCCCATTAATCTAATTAGCAGTCTTTTTCTTTTAAAAGAAGAGTTTAACTTATTTACATTTGTTTATAACCCAGATATGTTTCGTCTTGTTTCTGCTATTTTTTAAAAACTAGTATACTTGCTATTTTTATAGCTTTAAGAAACATTTCACTGTAGCTACTTTCTTTGTTTTGTATTTTTAATTCTGATAATTTGTTGTTAGTTATTTTCCTCTTGGTTATTTATTACTGCTGCTTCATAAGATATGCTTAATCTGCTTCTTCACAAATGCTCATTAACTTCTATGCGCAGTAATAAAATTAGCGTATTTCTTCCCCCTTCTTCCCTAATTTTAGTTGACCTTACTCTCTCTCTCTTCAAGTTCAACTTTGTACTTCATACTGAATGATAGATTGGCTGGCTGTAAATTCTTGGCTCATAGTGCCTTTCCTTGAGGATTTTGAAGGCATCACTCCTCTGCTTTCCACTGTGAGCGTTGACATGGAAAAGTATGAAGCCAGCCTGATGATTTTTGCACCCTTACAGTGACTTGACTCGGGGGCGATGGGAGGAACTGAATGTAGAAAGGACTCTTTGTCTTTGAGGCTCAGTAATTTTACTAGAATACGTCTCAATATGGACCATTCTGTACCAGTTTTTTCAGGGATGTGGTGTTCTTTTCAATATATAGATTCAAATGTTCTCCTTCCCTGACGTATTTCTGTGAATTATATTTTTAAATACTTGTTCTATTGCATTTGTAACACTGTTTTTTCTTTCAAGGACTTCAGTTATGAATATGTAGATCTCCTTTGCCTATCTTTGGTATCTATTATTTTCTCTTTAGTCTTTCTTCTCTTTTTATTTATTTGCATTTTATTTTACTTGGTTTTATGATTTGTCTTCTCTGTACCTTACAATATTTTCAACAATATTTATTCTCCCTTGTGTACCTTCAGCTTTCACCTTATTTCTGTAATAGTATTAATTTTCCACTTTTTTCCTAAGATCTGCCAGTTAGTGTTTCGTCATCTCCTTTCTATGGTCTTCAGCCTCTTCCATGAGCTCATATCTCTGCTTTGTGCCCTTTCTTTAAAGAGGTAATGGCGTCATTTAAAAATGTTTGCTCGTGGCTTTCATCTGCTTTGTGGCATTCTTGTTTTTTTTTTTAAGTTTTACATCTGTTTCAGCTGACAGTTTTGACAGTTTTTTAAAGATGAGGTTTTTATTTCTCCGTTTGCCATTTGTTTTTCCTTACATTGTCTTGTACTCTCTTGTGTAAAACCTCTGCCAATTTTATTTTGATTACTCTACTTTAAAGAAAGTGAGTTTTTCCTGGACCAGCTACTTGCCCAAAGTTCATACTGGCGAGGCACCAGGGCTATGCTCCTTATGAACTGAGAGTCTCATGTGTGAGTTTGTTTAGCCTTTGACTTCTCCTCCGTCAGTGGAGATGGGCAGCTGTGGTATCTCTAAGTAAAACCTTTCATCTGTCTCTTAAATTTAAAATTTTGGGTTTCCACAGAACAGACTGATTCCTACAACTATGGCTTTCCTGTGTTGACTCATTCCTTGTCTCTGCTGCTTCTTGGGACCAGACATAATCCGGGGACGCCATTCCCACTGTTGCAAGGTGTTTGGGTGGAATATGCCCCTCATCTAGAAGTGTCTTTTGTGGGCTTTCTCTGTAATCTGCATACCTGGGCCAACGCTGTCTATCTCCTCACATAGCCATCTGGCCTTAATCTCTGTTGCTACTGGAAACCTTTTCACCTGGTTTGTAATTTGTAGTTTCAGCTCTTTCTTGATTTCATTGAAGATGGGATTTCTATTTTCATTCTTTTGTTCTTTTTACTGCGTTTGGGTGATTCCTAGGAGAAAAAGGAGGCAGTGCTGACTTTATAAAGGCTGCCATGTTTCAATAGGAGGTTCCTACCGTCCCATTTTTTTCATTATCTGCTGCCTCACTTTCCTCACCTTCCACTTCCTATGTGGTCAGTTACTCTCCTGAAATTTCTCCTTTGAGGATCACACTGTGTTCAAGCCAAATTCTTAACCTCTGCAACATTTAAGTACTGCTGGTCGCCCCCTTCCGTTTGAACTCCCTGTCCTTCGGCTGGATGGCATCGCACTAAGTGGGTTCTTCTGCTTTTCTGTCTAGTTCTCCTTTGTGTTTTATTGTCTATTTGTTTTCCTCTGTCCTAATTTTGGGTTTTTCTTAACTCGACCTTTTTCAGAGTCTTTTTTTAAATATGAAAGGTAAAACAACCAAGTTTTAGTGGAATACGTCACTAGAGAATATCTTAGGGGCCGGCCCCGTGGCTTAGTGGTTAAGTGCGCCGCGCTCCGCTGCTAGCGGCCCGGGTTCGGATCCCGGGCGCGCACTGACGCACCCCTTCTCCGGCCATGCTGAGGCCGCGTCCCACATACAGCAACTAGAAGGATGTGCAGCTATGACATACAGCTATCTACTGGGGCTTTGGGGAAAAATAAATAAATAAATAAAATTTAAAAAAAAAGAGAGAGAGACTATCTTAGTAATTGGGGATGGGAAGGAATTCTTAAACAAGACACAAAAATCACTAACCATAGAGGATATGTGTGAGTAATTTGAATAAATTAAAATTCAGAAATTCTTTCCATCTAAAGATATCAGGAAGAGCATGAACAGGTTAGGCACAAGGTTGAGGAAGATTTTTGTAACTCAAAAGGGCTCTAATTTGGAATTTATAAGGAACTATATATTCTATTATTTGTATGTCACTATTTATCTGCTCTGTTATTGAATGACATTTGGATTATTTCGTGGTTTTGACAATTACAAAGATCGCTGCTGTGAACATTCATACATTTTATACACACACACGCACACATCCTGGTGCACACGTGCCTGCATTTATAAAGGTTATACAGGAAGGGAATTTCTAGGAGTAGAATTTCTAGGTCATAGGGTATTCATATTTTCAACTTGAGTAGATAATGCTAAGTTATTCTCCAAAGAAAATGAATAAACTGCAGCTACATGTTTCAACTTGGATAAGTTTTACAAACAATATTCAGCAAAAGAAGCAACACTGAAAAAAATATACCATATGGTTTCATTTGTATACAATTAATTAACAGGCAAAAATTAAACTGTATTGTTTAGGGATGGATATATAGGTGGTTAGCAAGAAGAAAGTAATAAAGAAAGAAAAACAAGAAGATGACTACCACAGAAGTCAAGGTCATGAGGACTCCAGGGAAGAGGCGAGGTTGTGATGGGGCAGTGACACACAGGGGCCTCCCGAGGTGCTGGCCGTGTTCTGTGTCTTGATTTGTGTTTTGGTTACACTGGAGTTCATTTTATAGTAATTTGTTAAAATGTACATTTATATTTCATGCATTTTTTTCCTATATATGTGATTTCACAATAAAAAGGGCTTAAAAAATGAAACGAGAATTGATTTAAATGAATACAATTTAAGATACCCTTCAGCAATTTTATTTTTCCTATTTCAGGTTAAATACAATAGAGGCAGGATTAAAAGAAACAAAGATAACGCTGGAAAGCTCTTCTTTTAACCTAAACTCATATCTGTGTCTTTTTATAAGATATGTCACCATGGTGCTCAAATAAAGTAATAAAGATGCCATTTTAGCAAAAACATAGGTTTTTAAAGTAATTCTCATTTTTTCTTTTCTGTGTTCTCAGCTGTAGTTTAAAAATTCTTTTTGGTTTTTCACATAATACCACTGGGAACAAAATCCAAAGTACTTTCCTCTGTTACATTTCCAGAATGGTGTCACCATCCTTAAGGACAGAAATGTGTCAATATGACAAGAATATATACTGTAGTTGGACTATTATCGTTAGTAGAAGAAATGCTTTGGAGATTTTCCCCGGGATTCTGACATGTTTATGGGGAAGATAAATAGGAAACTACTTAACAGCCTTGCATTTTCCTAGACTCTAAAGCAATAGGAGTAATGATATAGGACTAATATCACCGGAAAAAATGAAACCTATGCAATTTAAGTAACATTAAAATTCCGAGCATATTCTTACATCCGTAATAAATCTGCGTATATTATCATTGCTTTTTAACTCTAGAAATGGATCTAAATCTATTCTGGTCAACCTTAGTGACATCTCTTGGCATTCTTGTATCTCATACAAAAACCCCCAGAAGGGACAGTGGGGCCACTTAGAAGTGAGTATGAATGTCGGTGATGCTCGTGTCTCGTCACGGTCCTTTCCAGTTGTGCTTTTGACTCTGAGCAGGCTACTGAAGAAGTCGGGGTCAGAGCTGTAGTTTTGTGCAGGGAACAGATTCCTTGATCAGCAACACAGTCTCTTCAGTTCTTTTGTCCCAAATTTGGCCCATTTCCAGCGCTACCAGTCTGGGTTTCTAAGCCGTTTAACATTCCTGTAGTTCAGATGCAGCAGTTACCTAATTTCAACAACAGACGTGAATTTTTTTCTCTCTGATCTCTTTGATGTTGATGAAGGAGTGAAACAGGAAAGTACAGTTCCGCCATTGCTAATGAATTTTTTCATCTGTGTGAATTTGGGTTAGAGACAAATGAGAGTAACTATTTTTAGGCTTATTGGAATTCCTCATCACTGTTTCTTATCTTTCACTTTTAACTATATAATTCTGTTTTATTTTAATGCAGGTACAGCCTGACTATTTGGACTGGAAAAAATGATAACTATTCCCTTGAAGATTTACTTTGTATTAGAGACCATTTTGACAAAAAACAAGTTTTCTATGACATCTTGGAACCACAAAACCAGGAGTTTAAACGAGCCGTTGGAATCGAAGTTAATCTCTAAGAAGATTCTTCTAAATTATTTCATGTTTTGGTTGCATAACCCTTCTCTGCTTTGGTCTGAATTAATTACCATATAAGTTATGATGATTGATTTAGGCTCCAGTTCATCCAATCAAAAAACGCTTATTGAGTGCTTACTCGATTAGGCATATGTCCTTATAATCCTGTACTTACCTAAAAGATTTGGAAAGAAGAGATTTCAGTGGGCCTCGTCTAATAATAATTTAGGGAAATGATGCTTTAAAACCCTTTATAAGAAATAATTTTGATATACTGAAGATAATTGAAAGAATCCATGTGTCATACATAATACAGGTATAAATCATATTTTGTTGGCATTTGCTTCAGAGATTCCACAGAAATATGGCACCCTCTTTCCTTTTTCCTGAAGAAATGGTTATTTCAGAGACTACAAAAGAGTAAGAGGGCTTTAAAATGTTTTTAACTTGCACAGGGGTGAGCAGGTTTCTCATAACAAAATCAAGTCCATTTACTGAAAACAATATAGATTAAATTAGATGGATCTAGAATTTCCATATTGTTGGGAGCATGCTGACAGCTACCTGTGTTTTTTGTATTCTTTTTTTCGATCATAGTATCTTATCTATTGTGAGCAAAATAGTGTTGGAGAGCAGAATTTTAATCCTGGTAATCTTATCATCTGATTTCTGTTTCTCACCAGTACCACCTTAGTCCAGGTCCTTGTACTACTAGAACTTCAAAAAGTAGTGCTTCATGACTCATTCCTCATACTCTACTCAGAGATACCCTGAGTATTTCTTTTTTTTTTTTTTGTGAGGAAGATCAGCCCTGAGCTAACATCCATGCCAATCCTCCTCTTTTTGCTGAGGAAGACCAGCTCTGAGCTAACATCTATTGCCAATCCTCCCCCTTTTTCTCCCCAAAGCCCCAGTAGATAGTTGTATGTCATAGTTGCACATCCTTCTGGTTGCTGTATGTGGGACTCGGCCTCAGCATGGCCAGAGAAGCGGTGCGTCAGTGCGTGCCCGGGATCTGAACCCGGGCCGCCAGTAGAAACGCGAACACTTAACTGCTAAGCCATGGTGCCGGCCCCACCCTGATTATTTCTGCTGAAGAAACCTCCAGGGTCGTCTTAAACTCAACTTCATTGAATTTTACTCTTTCAAGACCCTTCATAATAAAGTCCCACTCTAAAAGTCAAGTCAGTGTCCTCCAGCACAGTCCACTTCAATGCCTACAACATCAGTGGTCTCTAGATCTTACTTTAACAGTTAACTTTATTTAATATTGTTCACTAATTGTGTCATATGTGTTAGTTCTGTCTCCTCTGCTAGATTATAAAATCCTTCATGGTGAGGGGACGTTCTTAACTGTCCTTTACGGTGGCTGGCATAGTCCTGAGCAAGGCATTCAGAAAAACATGTTGCTTCTTTGATTTATGGAAACATAGTTCACCAATGAATGTCATAAGATATGTAATTTGGCTTTTGTTTATGAACCATTTTCTCCCAGAGAATGAGGTAGTTCTATATAAAGAAGAGAGCTTGGGTTTTGAATTCAGACAGACTTCTCTCACAGCGCCACCTCTGTCCCTTACTAGCCACAGATTTTGGGAAATATTTAACCTCATTGAGTCTTGGTTTCTTCTATAAAAGAGGGAGTGGGTCGGGGATGAGGATTCTCATTTAGGGCTGTTATGAAGATTGAGGGATTCACGTAATGGAGGCATCTAGCCCAATGCTCACTACATGGCAAATGCTCAACAGATAAAATTAGTTCCCTTCTTTAGACTTATCATGTGATCATATCCACTGTAGGTAGGTAGGTAGGTAGATGGCAGTGAGAAATATAACATGAAACATCGTAGACATATAAATACTTAAAGACGTAGTTATATTTCCACTTTAAATTTTAGCTCCAACTGAATGCAGTGCTATTTATTTGTCAAGTACCACCTAAAACTTCACTTTCTGTGGTTATTTGCCAAAAGCAAAAGGTGCAATTTCGTAATTATAAAATTCTAACAATTGTAACAAAGAATAACTAAAATTATAGTAAAAAATAATGTTTAATTTATAAATTTTCTAAAATGACCATGCTTTACTTTTATAAAGAAAGTTGAATTTATAAATGAACTGCATTTTGAAGTTTGAAGTAAAATTTATTTTTCCAGAAGATTATTTTTACTACTTGATTGATTATCTGAGCATTGATAGTCTTTTTTAAAATATTAGCATTGGGGGCAGCCCGGTGGCGCAAGCAGTTAAGTGTGCACGCTCCACTGCGGCGGCCCAGGGTTTGCTGGTTCGGATCCCGGGTGCGCACCGAAGCACCGCTTGTCAAGCCATGCTGTGGCAGCGTCCTATATAAAGTGGAGGAAGATGGGCGTGGATGTTAGTCCAGGGCCGATCTTCCTCACACACACACAAAAATAGTAGTCTTAAGGCAAAAATGTTTTATGTTGAGAAATTTATCAACTGAATGTCACTTAGATTAAGATTTAAAGGTATATTTTAAAGTGTTCTCAGGAACAAATATATAAAAGAATTATGAAATATGTTCTGTTGAAAAGTAAATTTTTAATGGATATCTGTATGGAAAAAAATAACCTTGATCCCTACTTCACACCATACACAAATAGTAATTTGAGTTGGATCTTAGGCCTAAGTATGAAAGCTGAAACTATAAAGCGTTTAGAAGAGAATAAAGGAAAATGTTTTCATGACTTTGGCGTAGGCAATGATTTCTTTTTTTAAATCAGCTTTATTGAGGTATAATTGACATATAAGATTGTAAGACATTTCTAACCTCTCCCTATTTCCTCCACACCCCAAGGAAATGATTTCTGATAAAACAACACTAACTATAAAAGAAAAAAATCTATTAATGGGCTTTATCAAAATTTAAAATTTCTCATCAGAAGACACCATTTACACATATCTGACAATGGGTTCATACTCAGAATCTGTGAAGAACTCTTAAAAACTGATTTTTTTTGTTTTTTGGCTTTTTTTTGGTGAGGAAGATTAGCCCTGGGCTAACATGGTGCCCATCTTCCTCCACTTTATATGGGATGCCACCACAGCATGGCTTGACAAGTGCTGCGACGGTGCGCGCCAAGGATCCGGACCTGCGAACCCCGGGCAGCAGAAGTGGAGCGCATGAACTTAACTGCTATTCCCCGCCCCGGGCTGGCCCCTTAAACTGATTTTTTAAAAGAAGCTAAACAACCCAATTAAAAATAGACAAAGACTTGGGGCTGGCCCCGTGGCTTAGCGGTTAAGTGCGCGCGCTCTGCTACTGGCAGCCCGGGTTCAGACCCCGGGCGCGCACCGTCGCACCGTTTGTGTGGCCATGCTGAGGCTGCGTCCCACATACAGCAACTAGAAGGATGTGCAACTATGACATACAACTATCTACTGGAGCTTTGGGGAAAAAAAAAAAAAGGAGGAGGATTGCCCGGTCTTCCTCAGCAAAAGAGAGGAGGATGGCATGGATGTTAGCTCAGGGCTGATCTTCCTCACCAAAAAAAAAAAAAAAAAAAAGACAAAGACTTAGACACTTAACAATTTGGTTATTAAATAATATTTTAAAGGATTTCATGTAGAAGAATGCAATACAGTACTATGTAGACACTGAAAGTCTACATTTATTAATATAGAAAAATGTTACAACATACTGCAGGCTGCAAAACAGATGTATGGTATCATACTATTTATGTAAAATTGTCTTTATGTGCATTTATATACCTAGGAAAATATTTGGAAAGAAATTCAGAGACTCAAAATAAGTAAATGGTTAAGTACCACCTATTTTTCCCCTCCCGGTTCTCGGGTCTAACATATTGGCATTGAGATCCCATAGCATCTGGGGGCTATTCCCCAAGCCTGGCAGAGCAATCCTAGCCCTAGAAGAGACTTTGGTACAAATCCAATTGTTAAAAAAATCAGAGCTTTAAAAAGTACGGTAGCTTGTGGCCCTGTAGGAATGATGTAATTGCTAATTAGCCAGAAATGTACTCATTTATCCAGTGAGAAATTGTTAAAAGTTATTCAGAACAGATTGTTTATTTGCTTGTTTGTTGGAGCTAGGGTCTTGGATTTTTTCCTTGTAATTAAAAAAATTAAGTACCTAACGAATGTATAGAAAAATGCTAGTTCTATCACTTGGGAATTTAAGACGTGAGCCTACCTAGTAGGATAGGAGCCTACGATCTGCTTATAATCATAAATTCATGAATCAACACAAGGCAAATAGGTGAGTGTTCAAAAGAAAGATGAGGAGAGTAGTGCTAAAGAATGTCTTTATCTAGAAAATGGGAGTCAAATGAATACGTGAAACCAAGAAGAGCTGATAACCAGGTCTTGGAAGAAGTGGGGCGGGATTAGGAGCTCTTGGGACCTCAGCAGCAGCGCGTGGGTCTGGTCTAGTGTTCTGCGTCAAGTGTCACTCATTCTTCTCTGAGACTGCCTCTCTTCTCTGTACGCACCATCTTTTGGTCCAGGGACCCTAATTTGTCCAGTGACTTGTGTCTTTCATGAGGGAGACGTGAAGGGACTCCAGGGCTCAGTAGGAACTCAGGGGGAGGGATGGGGCAGACATCTAATTGATGTCTGATGTGCTGAGGCTGTGCAAATAATTAAGAAATGATTCCTACCTCAAGGATAGTAGGGAGAGAGAGACCTGTAAACAGTAATTTGGATATAACTCCTGTGGTGAAACTAGTATACACGAGGTTGTGGTGAGAGACAGCAGTCTGTTCTAATTGAGAGAAGACACTTCAGTTGTGTCTTGAACGCTAAGATTCACCAGGTAGACTTAGAGAGGGAAGAGCCTTTCAGACAGAGGCACATGAGCAAAGCAACGTGAAGTGGGAAAAAGCCTGATCTGACCTGCTCAAACAAGTCTGTGGAGGCGCTGTGCTGCGAGGCTGGACATTTAGGCGGGGGCCAGATTTGTCTTCTGAGCCAAGGAGGGCACTGCTATTCTCCTAGACCGTGGGAGCCAAGGCTTGTTAAGCAGGGAAGCGTTATCATCAGGTTTGAGTGTTAGAGAGGTGACTGCAGTGGCATGAGAAGGAGATGTGGCATTCTTGAAGTGAAGGGAGATGAAGCCCTGATTAAAGTGGTGGCAAAAGGGGAGGAAAGGCTCGAGGGACAGAGGACAGGTTAAGAAGGAAGAGCTTGTCAGAGGTTTTAAACTAGTGAATGGGGAGTGTGGGTGAGAAGGAAGAGTCTAGCATTTGTATTTCGGGCTTGGGTAACAGGGGGTGCTACTGACCCAAACAGGCTAGGACAGAGGCCAGGTGTAGCCGTGTTTCTCAGTGATTTGTCGATATTGCTGCTTTATACCAACTTGGAAAGAAAAATGAAAACTCCGTCTGCCTATCCCTGAACTCTCCTCCCACTCTAACTTTAGAAAGGATGCTTTTTTATTTAATTCTGTCAGTTTCTTAAAGACACCTCCTCCAATAATTGCTACTTTACTACACATTTTACATGACTTCATAATTTTAAACAATAGAACTAACCGCACAGTCCCACCATCAGAGTAGCTAGAAAACGGGCAGGGCGTGCAAGGGGCTCCCCCAGCCTCCTGGCCTCTCCGGAGGCTCTTTCATTTCCATGCTTCTGCTCGTGAGAGGGACCCGTCTGACTAAATCTAGAGGCTGAGCTGTTCTGGGTTTGGTTGCTGCTATAGAATCTTCGTTAAGGCTGGGTATTGCCCCTTTCTTCTTTATTCCTTCCTTGGGGTGAAAGAATGTAATAAGAGTTTAAAAATTTTAATTGAAATATTGGCTGTGTGAGTCTGTTGCTACTTTGTGAATTCAAGAGCTAATCAAAACTCAAAAGGGCATGACTTCTTCACGGAGCCTGTTGAGCCCTGCCCCTAAACCAAGGTTCTTTTAAGGAGCCTTTCATGACTCCCCCAGGCAGACCTGTGGGCTTTCTCCTGATGCACATTCTCTGCTAGACTATAATTATTTTGCAGGTTTGTATTTTGCCCTCAACTGTGCTGTTTTGGGGAATGAAACTGTTCGTTTTTACGTGATACCTGGCCAGAATAGGCCCTTAACAAAGGGAGGGAGGGAGGGATGGATGGATGGATGGATGGATGGATGGATAACAAAAAACCTCAGTAATTCTCTTAGACCAGTTGTTCTTAAAGCGTGGCCTGCAAACCCCTCAGTTCCCGAGACACTTTTAGGAGATCCCTGAGGTCAAAACCATTTGTGAAATTGTTATTCTTTCACAAATAATGGTATTTGCCTGTCTCACTGTGTTGACATTTGTGCTGATGGTGGAAAAACAATGGTAGGTTAAATTGTTGATGCTTTAGTATGATCAAGTTCATGGCATCCACTGGCAATCATACTCTTCACTGCCACACACTCACATTAAAGAGGAAGAAAAAAGACTTAATATCAGATTCAGCAAAAATTATTAATTTTAGTAAATCTTGACCTTGAGTACACATCTTTTTAGTATTCCATAGATGAAATGGGAGGTAAGCATAGAATAGTTCTGTATACTGTTCAGTGATTGTCTTAAAAGCACTTGTTGCAAACTGAACTAGCCATTTTTTCATGGAAAAAATATTTACTTGAAAAAATGACTTACAGACTAAGTTACTCAGTCTTGGGTATTTGGCAGATATTTTCTCAAAAATGAGCAAAGCAAGCTTGTCGCTTCAAGGAAAACAACTGACAGTGTCTGTTGCCAATGATAAAACCTGAGCTTTTACATGAAAAATTAGAATTTGTATAAACTTGAATCCCATCGTGAGCTTGATGATTCCCAATACTTAAAGACTTTTCTCTGAAATCAGTGGTAATATTAATAAATGTTATTTTTTTGTTATATAATGAAATGTATCAACATTTGGAAGATCTGCATAACTCAAGGAATCAATATATTCCAAATGACTAGTGCATGGTATAAAATCTTGCATGGGTGAGCAATCCGTTCAAAGTGCAAGACAGAACAATGAAATTGAGTGTAACCAAGTATGGAAGTTCATTGATGTGGTTTCAGATTCTGCATTACAACTAACCTTTTACGAAACTACCACTTACCAAGTTTGGGTACAGTATCAAAGAAGACCATCCACAATTATCTGAAAAATCTATTAAGTTATTTCTTCTTTTCCAATTACGTATCTGTGTGAAGCCATATTTTCTTCATATGCTTCAACTAAAACAACATGTTAAAACAGATTGAAGGCAGAGACACAGAGGAGAATCCAGCTGTTTTCTATTAAGCCAGACGTTAAAGAGATTTGCAAAAACATAAAACAATGCCACTTTTCTCACTAAATGTATTTTGGAAAATGTAGTCATTTTTCATAGAATATTTATGCTAACATGTAATGGGCTTATTGATATTTTAAAAGAATTAACATTTAAAAAATTTCCCAGTTTTAATTTCTCATGTAGTAAACATTGATACACATAACCCAGATTAAAAAAAAACCTTTGGAGTCCTCAATTTTTAAGAGCATGAAGAGTCCCTCAGACCAAAAGATTTGAAAGCCTTTGTCTCAAGACGTTTTAGGTCTTCAGCATATATGGATAAAAAGATTACCATTTCTGCTTTAATCATTCTGAATTCAAAGCATTGTTTCTTTAAGCTATAAAATGTGTGTAACACATTTAAATTCATTGTGTCTAAATATATTCAACTCTTGAAAAATAGTTCTATTACTTTTTAAATTGAAAAAAATACGTGCAGGTGGCTTTAAAAAATTCAAATAGTACAAAAGTATGATGTATACAATGACCCATTGGAACTTTGTAGGGGAAAGAGTATAATTATAACCATTGTTTTACCAATTTATCAAATAAATTAATGCTTTTGAGTTTTCCAAAATTCTTTATCCTCACATTTATGATGATGATAAGAGGCAGTAAAATTTTGGAGTGCGTACTATATGTCAGGCACTGTTCTAAAGAGCCTCTGTGACAATTACAGTGTCACTGATGAAGACACTGTCTGCTGATACTCTCTTCAAAGCTGAATCCTTAGGCGCCAAAGCTGCTCTTATGAGTTTGAACTCTCTGTGCCATGCGGTTCTTGTTCTGTTATCTGAAATTATCTTATTTCTGGACCATATTTTCCATTTTGATCCAACTGATATTGCTTTAGGTACTGTTTTGGTCAGAAACATTTTGCATGCAATAATAGAATGCTACTCAGTTAACTCAAATAAAGGAGGCTAGGCAGGAGTTATCATAAGGAGACATATCCAGAAAATTTAGGGAAAAGCTGGACATCTAGGCTGCAGGAAGGGCAAGAACTGAGACAGGGTCCCCAGCAGTGGGAGGTCACCGACTCCAGTGCTCCACTAAACAAACTCAGACTGCTGCGAGAAAGCCCCACTGGCTCATCCCAGTCTGTGGTTTTATTCCCTTGGGTCAGTTGTCCATCCTTGGTCCATTCTACCACTGAGGAGAAGAAAACCAACAGGGTTGTATGATACCTTAGGCTGCCCCTTCCAACAGTTGTGGGCAGAAACAGATAGTCAAGAACGTAACTTGTGGTGTACTCCAACCCTTCATTCTTGAGGAGTCTGAGGTCTTGATGGTCCTGCCTGTGTGGGACTGTGATAACCTACATTTACCACTGGCTGTGATAAGGGGGTACCCCAGTGAGTTACTCAGATTCCACCCATACTCCTTCTAGTTCCTATTTGTAGTTCTGAGAGTCACTCCAACCAACAGCATGACCCCCTTTGCCCCCAAGAAGGAGCCTGGAATGACTTGGAATGGTTATCTCAGTTTCCACTTCTGTGGAACTACGATTGCGTCCCTTGGTGGATGTGTTCTTCCCTTGGACGTCAAATTCTTCCTATTAATAGGACTCAAAGTTGCAGGGATACGATAGCAATTTTTTTTTTAATCGACAGGAGGCTCCTTTTTGAAATGTTCTGCCTGGCAATCAAAATTTAAATTTTTGTCACTATAACCAACACTTAACAAATGTGAAAATAAAGCTAAGAAGTCATGTGGATGATTGAAATCCCAAAACATTATTTCAATCATTAGTTTTCAACTTTTCCCACTGAAACTAGAGTTGTTAATAAGTAAAAACTGTCTCAAAGAACCTTCTAGTCAAAAAGATGTTAAAGATTTTTCAATAAAAAGAACCTCTTTTGTTAAATCTCTGATTAACACTTACCCTCTGCCTATTTCCAAAAATGATGGTTCGTATTTTCCTAGGACAGACTTTTCCATAGATGGACAGCTCTAGTAGCTAAAAGAGTTGAAATACTTCTGTAACTTCAATTTTCTGGTCCTAGTTTATCTTAATTTGCAGGATTCTAGACTAAGTCAGTGCCTCAGTCCTTTTATAGTTAAGGTCAGCTGTCTAATCTCAATTGAATCTTTTTATGTCCAGGCTAAACACCACCAATTCTTTCACCTATTTTAAAATTTTTTCCCAGACTCTTTATCATCTTTTTCATTTTCTCACATATATACTTTAAGATGTGGTATCTCAAATTAAAAACACTATTTCAGATTTGCTCTACCTGTGCTAAGAGTCAGTAATAGAAACCCATTAATCTTTTAATAAGATAGTCTTAGCCCTGTTAGCAGTCCCGACAAACTTGGATTATATCAGGCTAGTATTTAACTAAAACTGTCAGATTTTTTTCCACATAAATTATTGATCATTCTAATCTCATGCAATTGATTTTCAAAACTGAAATATAGGCTACTTGTAATCATTAAGCCTCAGGGTATTGGTTTTGATCCAATATTCCAACCAATTCATATTCTTTTAAATTGTTTTTGTTGTTGTTTGTTGTGTTAGCTATTCTTCCCAGTTTTTCCTTTCCTGGCCTTCTCTTTAAGAACTGTAGACATTCAAAGAAGGTGCACAAAGAGACAGGATGTCACCTTGGAAAGGCCAGTGGACAGCTCCAGTAACCTCGTGAATTTACCATAGTCCATGATCTGGCCCTCTTCTTGTGGAGACATGGAGATGGGATCTAAGGAATACTGGCATTAAACAAGGCTCCATAGACTCAACTATTGATTTATTAAGAATTATGACTTCCGGGCCAGCCCCGTGGCTTAGTGGTTAAGTGTGTGTGCTCCGCTGCTGGCGGCCTGCGTTCGGATCCCAGGCGTGCACTGACGCACAGCTTCTCCGGCCATGCTGAGGCTGCGTCCCACATACAGCAACTAGAAGGATGTGCAACTATGACATACAACTATCTACTGGGGCTTTGGGGGGGAAAAAAATTAAAAAAAAAAAAAAAAGAATTATGACTTCCAATGGATTGTGCCTTCTTGTTTTAAAATGTAGACTTTATTATTACTCAGGTGTGGTTAGGCCAACAGATCAGGAGACAACTGCTGCTGAGAATACAGTGTGTTACTTAACAGTTCCTAAGAGGAGGAGGGCCTGTCACACCATGCAGGGCCACGCGGGAAAGCACCAGTGTTGGTCCGGAGGCAGAGGGTGGGAGGGGAAAACAGGGGCCTACGTTATAGTTTCTGTGGGAAGGAACAAGCAAGACAGGGTAAGCAGGCTTAGGACTGGCTAGTTTGAATAATTTCAGCGGGCTCTGAGTGTAGTGGCTGTCTCTACTTGTCTGGTACCTGCCCCTGGGGTGATTAGAGCAGGGGGGTGTTGGCCCTGAGTGTGAGAGCCTGATAAAGGGGGTGGTTGGAGTGTGGGCTCTGGGTTGGTGGGTTTGCACATGAGAGTGGTACTCCTGTGGCAAGTTGTTTTCTATCTCCAGGAATTAGCTAAACCTCGGAGGGGCAGTCCCTCTGGTGTCAGCAAGACCCCAATATATCAAAGCATCAGAAAATACGAAAAATAAAAAACAGGGTTAATACAATTCCCCTCACCGTGACGTTTGTTCTTTCCTTTAAATAAGCTATATGGGAATCAAATTATTAGAAGGCTACGCAGTGAGTATCTAATCAGAATAAGGGTAGTTAGTTTTATAATTTGAGATTTTCAAAAGGTTCAGGTACTGGATGCCTGATGGGTGTGCCTCCACAAAGAATATGCCAGGCAGGTGTTCGCCACCTTCCCTGGGCACTGCTTGGATGGGCACTGTCGACACTTGTCTCGGTAACTGGGGTTGCCGCGTCCTCCACAAATTTACCCTTGCCATGAACGGTATTGGCTGTACTCTGGAAATCCTAGCCACGAGTAACCAAAAATGGCACCTGTCAAACTAATGAATGAAGGGTCATCGTACCTTTAAGTTCAAGTTAAACCATACTTTTACGTTGTTAAAATATAACTTTAAATATATATATATTCACACAGACAAGCACACGGCCGATTCCTGTTGCAACACCTATGACTTGCCATCGAGATCCCAGTGACATATTCCACTTGAGGGAGTGAAAAGTCCCATTGGATGGTTTTACAGTCAGGCTCAGTCTCAGCTGCTAAAATGTTCTTAGGATTGCTAGAAGGCTAAAAATTTTCCAAATATGGCCAACAAAGCTTTAATCCTAGTAAATATTTTTTTTATGTTGGGATGAGAATAGCAACAAAAGTGATTCTTTCTTTGTTTTCTATTTACTCAAAGTAAACAAATGGGGCACAATTTCTCTTGAAATTATGCTGAAATATTTACCATCAGTATTTGAGATAAATAAAAATGAGTGATAATCAAAATGACATTTTAAATCTTTATTGATACCATTTTATGAACTAATCCAGTTACATATTCTTCCAAATTGTATCCTCACAGCTTAAAGCAAAGTACTTTTCTCAGTACTAAAACTTGCAAAAAAGGGTTTAGCTACCTATAAACATCAGGCACAATTCTAAATTCTGAATCAAAAAATATTTCTAATGTAATTAATATTAATGTTCTTCAAATGGAAAACCTCCAATTATTTTTTTTCAAACAAAAGCCACAAAAAATTAAATAATTACTATGTACATCACAACGTGCTTATATCAAATTACCCAGAACAGCATCATGCCAATTGTTAGGATCTCCTCCACTGATGGAAGGCGAAGAAATAAAGTTTTATATGACAATCATCAAATTAACACACTCAGGTTTTGTATAGTTTGATCTATTCTTTGTTGTAAAACAGCTAGATTGAAATAAGAACTCTTTATATAAACACCACATTTTGAAATCGTATAGATAATTTAGTCATTTTATAATACTGTATGATGGTAGCATGGTATTCATTTATTTTGTTAGAAGTTATTCACAGGTCCTAAAATACTAGATGATTGGAATGTAACACTAGGGAATTTATCCTTACATATCCTTATTATTTAAATGTCTAATAATTATATATCAGAAATAAAAAGATATTGTTTAATATTGAGTGAATATTTAGTATATTTTGTAATTAAGTTTCTACTGGCTTTCTTAATTTTAGCTAACCTAAGATAATCTAAGAATCAGTTTTTCTTTTTTAAAACAAAGCAAGCATTTAGTTTGTATTTGTGATAAATCCCAAACTTTTTTCTTTCTCAGAAAGACAAGAATAATTTGATATAAGTAAAGAGGATCGTTTTTAACTTTTATATTATCTTGTTACTGGGAACCTATGGATATGCTTCAAAAAATAATAACAGGAATGAAAAGATATGGAGAAAGAAGAATTCCGTAAGATAATGTTATAGGAACGTTTGTTTAAAAAACAAAATAAAGCAAAAGACAGCACACAGACACTTGGCCTCGGTTGTCACTAGCTTGTAAAACTCGGAGCTGCCGTTTTGACACTGACGAAGCTGACAACATGAGTATTAGCTGCCCAGTCTACTATAATGGTTGACCTTTTAAAATTTTAATTAGATTTTCACCCATCTGCAGTCAACATTTTTTAAGAATTAGTTCATTCTTTCTTTGTGGCTTAGGCTTATTGATCATAGAAAATTTTATAACTGTCAATGTTTTCTTTTATGCTTTTGACCTCATGGAAAATTAGAATCTTTCTTATTTATTGATTTGAAATGTTCAAAGAAACTTATTGACTTGAACACAATGTTTCCTAATAAAATATTTGGCAAATCTGAAATTTTTTAAGTTATCTCCAACATAGGTGACCTTTGTTCTTTGCTGATTTTTGTTTAAATTAAAAACTGGGACGACATGAAGGTTGTTAAATATTGGAAGTTTTGAGAAAAATAGCTTTAATTTTGTTTGAGAGAATTTCCTCAGCAGAAACTATATATTATTTGTGTGTTCACAGTACTTAGTATGATACACAGTACATTTTGATCTCCCTAACCATTATGGATTAACTGATTACAAGATTTAAAAGGATGAACATTTGAGATTTCTTCTCTAGTTCTATATTTCTGATATAGACATTTGATCAAAATGTGTCTTCTAGCCATCTCTTAAAAATTTACTAATTGCTTAATTTGTTCTGTTTGCAATGATTGTCTCCTTAACAACATTTTCTTACTTTTGACTTCTTTAGGGAAGATAGGAACTGTTGGCATAAGCACTTTTTGACCACAAGAAAGAAGGCTGGAAATCTTATTGCTGACATTGATATCTGAGATGGGAGGGTGCGGACTCACATTTAAGGGTGGTAGAAATCCTGGTCTGGTCTGGGTAATACCATGATCTAAAGGGAAAGCTCCTGAACCACGCCTTTCTAAAACTGCATGATTTCTCCTGCTCAGGGGCCCTGGGGGGATATTCTCCAACAATTCTTTGGACCCTGACAACAAGGAAGAAGAGGGTGAGAGGATCTTTTTCTTTCCTATAAATGCTTTGCCATCTTCCAAGGTTGCAGGGGTTAGACCAGCTGAGAGCTGGGAATCAGAGCTGTAGTGATTAGCCCCTGAGTTTCTTTTCTGAACTATATTTCTTAAGGTGGAAGCAAATATTGTCTGGTTAGAGTCTGGGTCCTGGTCAACAGGGATTTCAATGCATTGTTGATTTCCTTCTGAAAAAAATGATTGATAATTTATTTCATCATATGACATCTTTCTTGAGCTCGCCTGATCAAAGGCTCTTAGCAAATGTGCAGTGTCTTTTATATCAATGCTTTGGTGCCTGGTGATGAATCGCTTGGAAAGTGCCAGCCCGTTGGTTTTGTAGGATAATTCTTCCTCTGGAGTAATATCCTGGAGCTCCTCTTGCAAAGAGGCCACTCTGTGCTGGTGCATTAATGAGGGGGGACTCTTGATCCAGGGTGGGGCCTGGGGTAGCTTGGGCCCATTAGGAGCCACAGCAGGCTTCCTCACAGGGGAGCCTGGGTCCAGTGTATCATCACTGCTTCCTGAGGGCTCCAGATCTTTAAAGCCAAAAAGTGTCATTTCGGTTTCAGGAGAATATGGAAGTGGCGACGAGGCTGTTTTTATGTCTATTTCTGAAGGAGTGGCACAGGTGGCTGGCGCAGGACTCCCGTCTGTATCCCCAGGAGGCATGTTTAAGTACTGTCTGGTTGTGTGCCTGCCAGAGGGTGATTTCGCTGTCGTTATGATAATGACCTCTTTCCCTTTTGCCTTGCAGGCACTAAGCAGAACTTTCAGGGTCTCTCTATCTTCTGAATTTATAGCATAAACGAGGGCTGAGTAACTAGAATGGTCTTGCAAGCTGAGATCAGCCCCACTCTTGAGAAGCAGAGACACGACTTCTGGACCGGCTTTTTCTAAGCAAGCATGCATCAGAGCGGTTTTCCCAGACTTGTCCTGTATGTTGGGATCAGCATTGTTTTCTAGCAGGTATTTAACCATTTTGGCTTTACTGACACTCTGGTGATCAACGTGTTTGCTCTTACAAGCAATCATTAAAGGCGTCTCCCCGCGGTCATTGCTCTCGTTAATGTAGGCGCCGCCCTCCAGCAAGAGTCTTGTGAGGCGAAGCCGGCTCTGATGGACGGCTTTGATCAGGGAATTTCCATCACGTGAAACTTCTACACCTTCATCCATCTTCAAAAGTCAGAAATCAATACCTGGGTATAAAAGAAGAAGAAGACCAATAGATTAGCCAGAATCAATGTCCCAATTTATATTCATGTTGTTATCCACAATTTCTCAAATATGTATAGAGAAAGAAGACATAAACGAGATTATGTTACTAATAAATACCGAGCAAAATAGTGAATTGCAAAATAAAAGAAAGTTTAGAATAGTAACAATGTTTAGGGAATTAGAAAGGAAAATTTACTTTCAAAATCTTCATTGAATATTCATAACACCAACTTAGTACTTCCCTAAATCTGACATTAATTAAACAATAATCCACTTATTTTCTACTTGTGAAAAATATTTTTAAAATAAGACTAAAATGTAAGTTTAAGCAAAAAAGGCAAAATTCTGTGTAACTGCAACTGAATCAATTAAAATATAGCATGTTTATGGTAGCTTAATGTAAAAATTTCATAGTATTATATTACTTAAACAAGCTCTTCAGTTAAATAACACAACTAATATCCAGATTTTCAATTTGAGGGGCTATGTTTATTTTAAAGGATGAAAAGTTATTCGGGCTACCAGACGTTAAAATAACGTCAGGAATTCACACTGAGATAGGAATGGTGAGCATGTGACTATGCATTTTTCTTGATTCCATTATTCAAATCATACACAGATTATGTTATGGGGTCAGCGACATACTGATGGGTTAAATTTTGACAGCAGTACATTTGCTCTGAAAAAGGAGTTTTCTAGGCTAGAAACATGAATGAAGACATGCAGACTTTATAAAAATTTTATTTTTATCACTAAAACTGAAAATTTGCTTAATTTATCTAAATAATTCAGATTCAATCTCTTTCAATTGATAATTCCATTAGTTGAAAAGCATTATGTCTTTATCTAGAGCTGAGGAAATGTCTGTCTTTTAACAGTCCTTAGAGCTGGGGAGAAAAATCAAATGGAGTTTATATAATACTTAAATCTATTTCATTCAATTAGCTAGTTTTTAGAAATTGGAAGTATTATTTATTCTACTCATTTACTTTTAAAATTAAGAATATGGTACATAAATTTCTACCGGATAATAGGTTAAATAATAAATATAATGACCTCTTAACAGACAGAAGAAGAGATGAAGAGAGCAGAAAGAAAGTGAAGAAAAAGGGGAAAGATAGACATGCACGCAGAAATTAATTCAACTGTAAGCTCCTAACATGTGCCGGGCACGGAGTCAGAAAGGTAGGGGCGCTGGCCCTGGGGAGTGGCCACGGCTGTCTGGAAGAGACGCTGGAGAAACAGCTGCTTACGAGTTCAAGTCAGGAGAACACACAGGCTTTAATGACTTGGGGACTGAAGGGGGCTTCACAGAGGCCAGCCACTGGAGCTGGGTCTTGAATATCGTGTGAGTTTGGCAGGCAGACAAAGGAGGAAGAGAGAAGTAAAGAACATTCCTTGTTGAATAACCTAGAGGCTTAAAACAGCACAGACATTTATCATAAATCAGGCTCTATTTACGCTGATATAACCAAACTTTAGGAAAATATTTTAGCAGATGGTTATAGTTAGAGTGAATATGGCAGAATACACACATCTAATTTTGCCCCTTCTTGAAATCCCCTAAAACTAAAGAATTTTTAGAAAGACATAAACTCACAAAGATAGCAGGAAAAGGAGAGAAGATGACAGCAACATTTTGGAAGCCAGAATGCAGATGGGCCAGTGGTAACTGACTCAGCCAGCCTGAAAAGGCTGTGCCTCGAGTCATTGGTGGTAAAGCTGAGAACTAAGTCCATGGACACCACAGAATCCTCAAAAGAGGCAGCAGCAGGAAGCTCTAGAACTGGCGGGTGGAGAGGACAGCTAAAATGAGGACTAGGTGAGAAGCTGTGAGAGAAGCGGTTGGATCCCTAGGTTCTTGCTACTGGAAGTGTGATCCCACCTTGTACCAGCAGCAGCAACAGCATTACCTGAAGCTTGTTAGATCTGCAGAATCTCAGGCTCCAGCCCAGACCTACTGAACCAGAGCCTACAGTTTAACTAGATCCCCAGGTGATGTGTATGCACATCAAAGTTGAGAAGCACTGTCTCAGGTCTTTCCTCCACTCTAGCTACCAGGAGATGGGACACTGCCCCTCCCAGCTGAGGAGATGTCCGGAGCTTTATTCTCCAGAAATGGTGAAACAGAGAGTATCCGGGCTGGGAGACACCGAGGATGTTTGAGGACAAGAAAATGGGGGAAAAGTGATTGTATGCCTACTGACCACTGAATGAAGGGACTCACAGCCCTCTGCCCCAACTCGACTTCAAGAAGGCTGGCAGCCACGCCCTTATCCCTCAGGAGAAAACTGCTCTACTCTTCTCTCAAGAATGTGACCTGCCTAAGAGAAAAGACAAGGCCTGACCACAGGGATCCCCCAACATGCCACCCAGATCATCCTATAGTGAGGCTTAAAGGTGACCATGTGCTCCAGACTTCACATGAGCTTTTTAACCCAAGCCCTTTAAACATGAGCAGACAGTCAAAACAAAAACAAACCAAAAAGCCTCTTATGTTAAAGATAGAGACCAAAACAAATAGAAAAAAAAAAAAACAAGTTGGAGAAAACAGATATTAGGAAAATGAAAACTTCAAAAACTTATTATCCTCAAAGGGATAAGATGTTTTAACCATGAAACAAGAATAAGATTCTATGAAAAAAGAATATTCAGAGACCACGAAAAGCTCTCAAAAGATACAAACTTGATACAAACCACAAAACTCAATAGAAAGGGTGGATAACATTGACAAAATCTCTAACACAGTCAAGCAAAAAGAATAGAAGAGAAAAAAGTAAGAAAATTAGAAAGCTAGACCAGGAAATCCAATATCCAACTAACAGAAGTTCCTGCAAGAGAAGGAGGGCAGGGGAGAGGTGAGCAGGAGAGGAAATGATCAATGAGATCAAGAGAATTTTCTAGACCTGAGGGACATTCGTTTCCAAATTGAAAGGGCCCAATTAGATCATAGCACAATGGATGAAGACACCCTGACCCTGGTGCATGGCTGTAAATTTCCAGAACACTGAGAACAGAGAAGATTCCACAAGCCTGGAGGCAAGAGGTGGGGAGTGGGAGGGATAAGTCAGATACCAAAGGATGGAAAATTAGAATGGATTCAGATACATCAACAGCAACAGTGAAAGACAATGGAGGAATGTTTTTAGAAATCTGAAGGAAAAATGATTCCCAACTTAAAATTCTGTATCTAGCCAAAGTATCAGTCAGGAGTTGGGCTACACACTCAAGAATCTACCGGCAGATGTAATCTACTAAGATGAAATGGTAGAACAAGAAAGAAGAAATGAGATACCAGAGGCTGGAGATCTTTATAGAGAAGAGGCGTCGAAAATCCCCAGGAGGATGGCGAGAGGAGATGCCAGGATAATGGAGGTACACAGACATCATCTCTGAGATCACTCTGCCATTTTACCACCCTGTTAACTGGGGACCAAACGCTCAGGTGAGCTTGCCCTCTGTTCTTTGATCTCCTTGCTTTGTCCTGACCTCATCTCTGCTCTCTTCTTCATGCCCTGCTTTCTGGGGCAGCCAGTGGAACTCATTTCAGCCCTGCTCAATTGTTCTGCTTTGACCTGCTCTGAGATCTGGGGATAAGCTGTGGGGAGAGTAGGAAGAGAAAGACTGAACGCCCATTCCCTTTGGATACACAGTCCCTGGTCTACACGACAGCCCTCCCAGAAGCCCTGTAATGGTGAGCCCCGTGTTTCCCCGGACTCACTCATGACTTTGCCCAGAAGGGGCTCTTGTAAACGTTCAGGGATGCTGAGCCAAACTAAGATCCAGAAATGGTTCAACTGATCTTCTCCTGAGAGCATTCATCGTGTATTGGCAATACTGACCTTTCTTTTATTCATCTAATTTTGTGCTTGCTACCCAGTTTTCCAAAAATAAACACTTAATTTACTTAAGGAATATACACTACTGGGAAACTGGGGGGGAAAAAAAAAGCAAAGAAAGTGATTAACACAAAAGTCAAGAGAAAGTTTCTTCTTTGTGGGGGTAGGGAGAACAATGCAATTTGGGAGGGACACACAGAGGCTTTTCAGGTTCAAGTAATGCTCCGTTTCTCAACCCGGATCGTAGGTACATGGATGTTCACTTTACTCTTCTTTAAATGGTACATATTTCACATACGCTTCTTATGATACTGCTATTATCTGTTGTCAAATAGAACATGTATATAGAAAAGAGCACAGTGTTTACGTAAAATATGCTTCACAATAAAAAAAGTTTATAAAGAGTCTACTAGGTCTTACTTTTTGCAGCATAATTCAGTTTTTGTGGTATTATCAATAGTATTTCTGCCTAGACTTTCAAGGAGTTTCAACTAGTAAGCTCCTGAAAGGCAGTATTCAAAAGAATATACTTTTTGTTTCCACTTTAGTATCATTCATGATGTTAAGCAAAGGACAACTACTCAATATATACAGACATAAATACAATGAAAGCGAATGACATGATTTTTGTCTCCCTGTGCAACGTTCCATAAAAGCTATTCCAGAGCCACACGTACCTGCAACTCAGGAACTTGGGAATTTAGGATTGTCGACAGCTTGGGTCCCAACTCAGAGGTCCATTCTGGATGCAAAGCATCTGAAAAGAGCTCACATAAGATGCTGGTCACAAAAGAAACCTTTTGTTAGCATTTTCATATACAAATGGATTTAATAAAGCAAAGAGACTCCGAGAAATGAGCTGGAATATAACATCACCTAGTTATGTTACTTAGAAACCACTTAGTCACTGTAATTCAAGAAGAGATACAGTATCAATCATGTAAAAACACCTTTGACCAAAAGTAGCATTTGAGAAACAGATGACTTGAAAACAAGTTGCCAGACAGCAGATTTCAATACTATACTCTCATATAGTCTAGTATTTGGGCCAATCTTGCTTAAAAAAAAAGAAGTTTTATAAGAATCTTTTGGAAAGATTTTCAAACCTTTTCACCTATCCTCACATAAAGGTCTTTCTCCACAACATGAAGTCTCACCACTTTCTGTCACAACTTTATCTCATCGAGGTTGGCATCAGGACGTTCTGGGAGAAGAAGGGGAGCTGGCAATGCCAGCTGGGATGCCTGAGGGGGGCAGTGGCCCCACTGCAGTCCTGTGGAAAGGGAGGGTGCTGTGGGCTCCAGGGCCTCAGAGATGCTGGGCAGTGGACCACTAGCTAGTGGCCACTAGCGAATCTATCTGCCAGGTGGGCAAGGCAGACCCCTCCCAAGTACTGGAAGACCGTCTAGCAAAAAACAACTGTCTAGCAAAAACAACAAAGGTTTCCTCTTTGTCTGTTATAAACTTTTAAATTGTTCACATTTAGTAGAGCAATTTTGAAATTGTTTAAACATTAAATTTTTCAGAGAAAAAAGTGGTCAGACACTTTATTCTCCACATGTACACGTTTGGTTCCCGAGTGTCTCGTTTTGTAATCAATGTTTTATTGGAATAATCCCCTCGTCTTTATGCCTTCACTCTCTTTCAGCTAGTTCTTTTTTCTTGCCTCATCCATTTGCACATCAAAAATGCTCGATATTGAAGTTTGACTAATTTACTCTTCATAGAGGCAAGCCCTACCTGTGGTGAAGACCACTTCTCTAGCCTCCAATTATCCCAGTTCAGAAGTGTTCTTGGCTCCTGTCTCCTCCTGTGAAACATCCTCACTGAGCACCCAGGGCTGATACTGTATTAACATTCAGGCGGACCCTTTGTTAAAATCTAGCTTAGACATGATTCCCAAGTTCAGTTACACCTTCCAAGAGGATCACAGTTCAACTGGAGAAAGTTCGGGGGTCAGACAGACCCAGATTTCCATCCTAACTCTCCTACTTACTAGCTGTGTGCCCTGGTCAAATCTGTCAGCCTCTCAGAGTCGGGGTCCTCATCTGTGGAACGACAATCATATCACATTCATCCTGAGGGGGCGTGATGAAATCAGACGACGTCTAGAAAGATTGCCCTGTTGTGCTTCCTACTCACTGCATTCTTCTTTTTAAAAATTTTATCTCAGAATTTAGCCTTCTTTTATTTTTATCATGTCTCTAATCCACAGGCTATTTAAATAACAGATAGAATATTTAAAGTGTTGTTTTCTTAGGATCTGTAAATAATGTTTGTAAACATAAATGGAATCTAATAAGTGAAAAATGGATAAAAGATATCCTTTAAGTGCATTTTCCTTATAATTTCCAAATACAATAATTTCAGTATTATTATAAGACATTAATTATTAAATAGCTGGATAAATTGCTTTTTATTTTAAAATTAGAATGTCTTTAACATCACTTGCAACTCATCATGGCATATTTTCTATACTCTCTTAGTGCCTCTATTCCCAAGACCCCACTAAAATTACAGTTTAGTTATTAAAAAATAATAATAAAGATATACATTCTGAAGAACAAAGAAAACTAGAGCAGAGATATCATCAGACAAGCAATTTCAAACAAGCTTTGGAAAGAGAGGGGGATGGTGGTATGGGAAACTGCATTAGCATAGCATAGGGTGCAACACAAAGCATCTGGGGAGGAGGCCCCGATGCCAAGGGAGACAGCTTACCCACAGGACCCACGAAGTTTAGGACCTGAAGGCCCCAAGTGACACAGAAAGTGGCGATGAGGTGCAGGGCTGAAATGAGAGGATGATTCAAAGTCTGTGGACAGAACAACCGGACCCCCAGATCCTTTACCCACTCCGCCCACAAGTAGACAGCCACTCTCCTAGGCAAGAAAAAAAAGTTTTCTTCTCTGAACAGATTGATCAGAAACGTTCCAAACTTGGAGGCAGCAAGCTGAAAGCAGAGCATAGAGTAAGAGTCTACAGGCTGGATGGTGGAATTCCCAGTTCTCTGTCCTGCTACCAGAAGACTGAAAGCCAGGAGAGGGAGGAAAAAGCCTTGGATCTTAGATGAGCCCTATTAAAAATATCTGTCGATAAATGAAGCAATTCAAATCATAGCTACATTTGCCCCTTCAGACACCCACTCTAAATGGAAATAGAAAGCTACCTGAAAATGTTATTCAAAATTTCATACTTCACTTGTGTCTTTTCTCTCCCTGGATGAGTTTTCTGTCAGCCAGCTGTCAGTTCCTACTGAAAGAAATCAAAGCTATTCAGAGTTACATAAACACCAATAATTTGTTCCACACATCTCTCCCATTTGGAGTCTGGTTTTTCAATTCCTTGTGAAGACATTTCTACAGTGTTTGTTCACTTACTCATATTTCACTGATTATGAGTCTGCAGAAGTATGTGGAGTGGATCCTATGCACGGCCATCCGTGTGTGTGTGTGCACGCGTTCGTGTGCGTGTGTCTGCAGGACTCAGCCTGCTCTTTGAGGACTGCTGGGATTGGATCCCCAGGTCCAGCCCGCATTCTGTGCAGACGGGGAGGTGGGGGCAGGTACGGGTGGGAATTCTCCCAAAGTCCTCTTACTGCCTGCTCCCCAGGACTTAATCAGATATTCCCGTGCCCTTTCTCTTATGTCTCCTTGTTTCTTGGATGGCCAGCTTCCCAGAGTAGGGTTCTGTTTTGAGCATCTGATTTGAGTGGTATGTTACATGGCAGTGCCACACGGCTGTGCTTTAAAAGCCGTCCTGGAGATGATAGGTTTAGCAGTTCCTGTGGCTTTTTCTCCCCAAGCCACCCTCAGTTTTCCTCTCATTCAGAGAGAAATATTATTTTCCTCTGAGCCTCTTACTTCACCTCCAAACAGGATTCGTGTTCCCTCCCATAAAGTTAGTTGTCTGGCCATGGTGGGGGAGGGCGGCAAGGGGGTGGAAATCAACAAATGGGTTTCAAGCTTGAAATGCAGCCCCTCACCCTGGCTCCAGGTTGCCCCCTCTTTGTGCTGCCCACAGGGGGACCAGAGCGAGCTCAGAGGAGGCAGCAGGCTGTGCATCAGAGAAAGGGCTCTGCCTCTTCCTCGACCAACCCTCAGGAAGCTGTTCCTCTGAGCCTCATTTTAGGGATAATATCTACTTTACAGAAGATGATTGTGAGGATTTAAAAAGATCCTAATAACACTTGCCACTTAGGAATTCAACAAATGTCGGTTGCTAAACACACATCACTAACTGGGAATCCTCTGGGCTGGTGGGGTCTGACAGTCGGAGGCCAAGGTGCCTGACAGGTTCTCCACCTTCTGTGTTCACAGGAATCACGCAGGGAGCTTGCTCAAAATAAGAGTGCAGGCTCCACTCCCAGATAGGCAAGACGGCGCGCTTCCTCTGTGCACCTGGAGAAGATCTGCCACAAACTCTCCCCTCAGTCCACTCTCACTTCCCACCTGCTATCAACCCCGCCTCAGGCTGCCACCAGGCTGTCTCCTCATCACCTCCAGGGGTCTGATGCTGAACTCGCCTGTAGGAGCAAGGGCACAGATGACTCCTGCAGCCCAGAGAGGAGTAAAGGGAGCCCACAGCTCCAGAGAAGAGTGCAGCCTCCGGTGAGAATGGGCCAGAGGCTGGAGGTTGCTGTCCTGCCCTTCCCAGCCAGGTCTGAAGAAATCCAGGGCTGCAGTGGGCAGCCCAAGGCCAGGATGCCGGGGCCAGACCCCCTTGGAATGAGGTGGCCTGCCTGCCACAAGCAAAATGTGTCTCCTCCCCATGCAAGGCAAGGGGCAGAGCCAGAACAAAAGATGCAGCTGAGGTTGTCTCAGAAATGTAATGACTTGCCAGGAAAAGTATTCTTCTCTGGCACCGCGTGTAAGAAATATTTAGAAACTGCCCATGGGGAGGAGTAGCTGGTAAGGTTTGCTGTGTTTCCTACACATACCCCAAAACCGCTGGTGTGTTCTAGTTACTTCGGCTGTCCCCCAGGCCTCTGGGGCTGGGCCCTGGGGCAGCTACACCCCCATCTCTCTCAGCAGACTCCCTCCTAGCACACACACATACACACACGCAAACCTATACCTTCAAGTCTCAGGGAACCAAGGTGATGGATTTCCAAGCTGTTGAGGATTCTGGCCGCCTCTCCACAGTCCCAGCTGGCTCCGGGAACCGAGTTCGTTTCCTCGGCTTTTGCCCAGAGCGGGAGGGAGCGAGCCCGAGGTGCTGTCGGAGAAGGGCAAAGGAAGGTGACTGGGGCGACAGCGCCGGGGCACCGGTGGGGGCGGGGTGCGCGTTTCGTCGCCTGGTCTCGGAGCCAAGGCAGGCAGCTGGCGGGCTGAGGCGATCGCCATCCACGAGCAGGGGTTCTGCCCAGAGCCGTTGGGGAGCGGTCCCCGCACCGCCGGCCCGGAGGACGCGGCCCTCCCCTGGGAAATGGCGCGCCCGAGGGGAGCAGCCATTGCCCCCATCCTGGGGCAGGCGCACCTCTGGACCCCGGCTCTCCGGTAAAGGGGGTCCGGGGTCCTGGTGCCAAGGCTGTGCGCCCCCGAGAGGCGCCGGGACCGGGCTGCCCGCCCCTATGTGGCTCCCATTTGTCGAGCCAGTGGGTGCAAACGGCTCCGCAGCCCCCAGCCCGCACCTCCCGCTGCCGGGCGGCGGGAGGCACCTGCGGAGACGCGCCCAAATCGGACGCTCTGACCCGCGCGCTCCTGCGGCCGAGCGCGCGCCGCTCCCGCAGAGGCGCCGACCCGCGCCCGCGAGGCCGCTGCCCGGATCCTCCCCGACATCCCGGGGCCGCGGGCTGCCCCCACTAATTCCCCGGCGCGGCCAGGCCGAGAAAGAAGCGAAACCCGCCTCCCGGCGGGAGCCAAGCCTGAGCCGCCGCAAAGCCCGAGCCGAGAGCGGGCGGGGACTGCGGGAGGCGCGAGAGTGGGCTCCGGCGGAGCGCGCCCCGGGATGGCGGGGCAGTGCCTCCGGCCAGGCCCCTGCAGCCGGCGGCCCTTGGTCGGCGCCGGGTCCCTCCGCGCTCGGGGCACTGCAGTGTCAGGGTGCGCGGGAGGGGCGGGCTCCCGGGGCCTGAGCGCACCCGGCGGGGCACACGGAGGCCGGGGCGCCCTGGGCTGCACCCTCGGTGCCCTCCGCCCGGCAGCCAACACTGCAAACAGAAGTTTCTGTAAGTGCCGCCTGCAGAGACGGCGCCGCACACTAACCGGGACGCGCTGTCGGGGCGGCGGCGGCGACTCCCACCTCCCGGTCGGCTCGGACCCGCCGCGCCGGCGGCCCCAGGGCGCTGTCGGCTCTGGGCTGTGGTCTTCCGCGGCTCCTCGGCGGCTCCAGGCGCGGATCCCGCAAGGTGCAGCCCTGTCCCCGCGCCTGCTCAGCGGAGAGGCGGGCGGCGGGCTCCGAGCGGGGCCCGCGAGGCGCGCACCTCGCCAGACGCCCGGGTGGCACGGCGCTTTCGCGGCGAGTGACGCGCGGCTCGGGCTGCGCTGCAGGTGGGGGCGGCGGGGCCAAAGTCTGTTGGGACTCCGGGGGCCAAAGTCTGGCCTCGGATGCCCTGCCTTCTGTCCCTACAAGTACACACACCCCAACCCGGCCACCGCGCTTTGGCCGGGGCGACTTGGCCCAGAGCAGGGCAGCAGGGTCTTCCCCACCGCAGGGAGACGGCCACCCCTACATCAGGGCTCCTGGTTCCTCCTGTCCTTATCTGCATCCCTCCCAGTTCATATCCACCTGGCCGGTCCACGTGTCTGGTCCCCACGGGTCCCTCTTGCCCCTTCCGGTCCCTCTACGCCCTTTAGGTAAAGCCGGAGTCTCACTTCAGGTTGGGGCGTTGGTGGGAGCAAACGCTCTTGTTTTTGTTTTTATGAGTTTATAACTTTATTACACTATTATTAAAACATTAATATAACACTTTAACAAAATTTCAGCAAATATATTTTATGAGTTAAACTCCACTGCGGGATAAAGAGAGATGAAATTAAGAAGCAGCAATGGTTTTAACTGTTCCTTTATCAGGAATCGTCAAGTGGAGAAAAGACCATGACCGTTTTTTGTTGTTCAGTTTCTAGTTTTGGGTCCTCAAAGGGAGAAAGTAGACTCATCTCTGGGCAGGCTTCTTTTATTTAGGAAAATAATCCGTTGAAAAGGGCCCGATAGTAAATATATGAAAAGCAAGTTCACAGGACATTTTAACCCAGAGTTGGGCTCTAGTCACCTGGAATCCTGGATCTGGGTTGCCCTCTGCCCACACCATTGTCTGGGGAGATTGGAGGTTCCCAGGGAGGGTCGGGGCAAATTTGCATGAAAGCACAGGTCTACTTGCCCCCACTTAAAAAAAATTTTTTTTTATTAATGTATATTACATATTAAAAGGTGCACATTTCACGAGTTCAATGAGTTCCCACAAACTGAAGCATCATTAAGATCAGGAGACAGAAGACTGCCAACTCCCCAGAAGACTTCCTCATGTCCCCCTTTGTGGGGACAGGGTGGTGGCTTCAACCAGCATAGATTACTTTGCTTGTATTTGCACTTTATAGCAATTGAATCATACAGGGTATACTCTGTTGTCTGGCTTCTTTCACTCGACGTTATGTTTAAGAGATGCGTACTGTGTGGTCATAGTTTGTTCATTCCTTTTGCCATGTAGTATTCCACTGTGTGAACGATCCTCCATTTATTCATCTTACTACTGGTAGACATCAGGGTAATTCTCAGGTTTGGGACGTCACAATAACAACATGACTACAATAACACTGTAGTAGACGTCTTTGGGGAACATGCACACGTTCCCGTTGGGTACGTACCCGGGAGTGTGGACTTGTGAGTCACGAACAGGCATCTGTTCAGCTCCTGTAGATATTGCCAAAAAATGGTTTTTCCAAGTGGATGGTCTAATTTTCTCTCCTATTTTATTAGTTTCCTATTGCTGCTTGTAACAAATTACCACAAACTTAGTGGTTTAAAACCACAGAAATTTATTTTCTTACGGTTCTGGAGGTCAGATGTCCAAATTGGGTTTTCCATGACTAAAATTAAAGTGTTGGCAGGGCCGCATTGCTTCTGGAGGCTCCAGGGATAATCCATTTCCTTGCCTTTTCCAGCTTCTAGAGGCTGCCTGCATTCCTTGGCTGGTGGCCCCTTACTCCATCTTCAAATCTCAATTTCTCACTCTCTCCACTGTGCTTCTGTTGTCACGTCTTTCTCTCCCTCTGCTCCTTCTTTCCCTCTGATCCTCTTACTTCACTCTTGTAAGGACCTTTGTGATTATACTGTGCCCACTCTGATAATCCAGAATAATCTCCCATCTCAAGGTCCTTAGTTCAACTTCACATCTGTAAAGTTCTTCTTGTCATGTAGGGCAACATAGTCACAGATCCCAAGGATTAAGACGTGAACCTCTTTGGGGCTCCACTATCCAGCCTACTACAGCCTACTACTACTACAGCAGGGTGTGGAACATAGAGATGGAGAGAGCCCCGAGTGAAAAAACCAAAGGACAAGGAAGCCCTGAGATATACTTCACCTGGAGGATTGGCACTAGTGACCTGGGTGTGTGCCAGGGCTGGTAGGCAGGAGAAGGAGGCTGTTGCTACAATATCACCTCTGGCCACCATCATCCTGGCACCACCAACGTGTCTGGGACTTTCATATAGGGAATGAGAGTCCAGGTTGATGTGGGCCCGGGCACCCTGCTGAGTGAAACATTAGGGAAGGCAGACCCTCCTTTGTCTGGGTTGGTAACAGCAAGAAAACAGCGGCGAGCAGATCACATTTTGCACTGCAGGCAAGGCCCTGTGTCAGCGGACAGTGCCCCCACCCTGTGCCATGTCCCTGTCCATCCATCCCCCAGGCTCTGGGGACTGATCTGCTTCAGGGTTGATGGTGGAATTGTGGAGACTGACTTCTCACAGTAGGTGAGGTAAGGTGAGGGTGGGATGAGGTGGCATAGCCTGCTAACCTAGGCAGGTGTGCCCGTGCCTTCATCGTAACTTGAACGTTAAAGGAAGATGACTTTAACATTCAAGGCTTGAGGATGAGGACATACAGTTTCTACCTACTTCTGGTCTCGTTTTAGTCCAGCAACCACACCCTTGAAGGAGATAGGACAGATGTCATTATCCTCATTTTACCAATGAGACTCCAGGGCTCCAAGAGGCTCTCTGGTTTACACAAGGAGCCTCAGGAATGGAACCAAGAACAGAATGAGCCTCACAGCTCTTCCTGCTGTCCATGGTGCTGCTCCACCGCCCTAGTGTGTGAGAGTCACTAAGACCCCAGGTGATGGGAGCTGAGAGGCAGAACTGACCCAAGGTGTGCAAACCAAATGGGACACATCCTACTTTATGGGTGAAAAGTGGGATTACCTGGAATATGAGACGTCCTGTCCTCACGGTTTTATGCCATTAAAAATATGTTTTGGTGGGGTTTTAGGAACAAGTTAAAGTAGATGCCTGTGTTTGATAGGCATCTTGATCAGAAATCTCTCCAACCACTTTCTGCCTTCCAGAAATAAGCTGAACACTTTGGTCGCCTGATGGAACTTCTCCAGCTCTCTTTAACATCGTGGTTTATACTACAATTTGTTTACTGTCTATTTAACTCAGATCTCAAGACAGAGAGGAGATGTGTGGTTAGTCTGCCATTTTGAATCAGAGTCATAATCAGGATTACCACCATCGTTAATAACTGCTTTCCTTTCTTGAACAGCTTTTTTCCCCGGGACTTTTTGTCTTCCTTTCCAACCCCACTTAAGTTTCTCTGTCTTGATTGCTTACTTAAGTTGTTCCAAATTCCCAAGAATAGTATCAAATCTTTGGAATCTCCTTTTACCTCCCCCTGTTCAAATTTTGATTGACTGCTTCCCAGGAATGCTACTCTGCTGTCACCCAGGGACCTTGTTCTGTGATTCTCCTGGATGTACCCTGTCTTATAGATCCTGTGTATTCCTCTTGCTTAATTCACTTCCTCTATTTTTTGGTACCTATCTCCAGTAACCACCTAGAAAGGGTATGTGGAAGGTAAATTTTTGAGTCTTTTCATATCTGAAAATGTCTTTATTCTACCCTAACACTTATTTGATCATTTTTCTGGGTATAAATTTCTAAGTTGAATATAATTGTCCTTCAGAAATCTGAAGGCATTCCTCCTCTGTCTTCTAGTTCCTAGAGTTATTGAGAGAAAATCTAAAGCCATTCTGATTCCTCATCTTTTATTTGGGATATTTACCCCTTCTCTCTTTGGAAACATGCAGGATTTACTCTTTTTCTACAGTGCTCTAAAATTTCACCATTATTTGCCTTGGTCTAGGTCTATTTTTACGTAATGTTTTAGGCACTTAGTAAGCCCTTTACATCTGGAAACTCATGTTCAATTCTGGGAATTTTGTTGGAAAACAGTTATTAAACAGTGCAGTGAACAATATATAGACAGTCAGAGTGGTATAAACACTTACCTGATTTGTAACTTTGAAGACCAAGCACAGAAGACTTAATCATAATTGCAGAAGAGAATAACCTTTTACCGACCTTAGGGATATAAAAATAAAAGTACAGAGGCAGAGCAGGGAGTTAGGAGAAGGGAAGTGAGGGAAAGAAAGGTGGGGTCCCTGAGAGCCTCACCTTACAAAGCAAGGGGTGGCGGTGCAAAGATCCTGTCCACGTTTGATTGATTGATAAATGACAGATGTAACCACTGGGGACACTGGAACAGTGCTACAACTATCACAGGGAGCAGCAGGGTGGCGAGGCTTTAATGCTAAGGGAGCAAACCAGGGTTCGGGCAGGGAGTGACCTGTGCTGGGGATGGGTGGGGGGGCCAGCATTTAAACATGTAACCCTCCTTGACTAATTTTTCTGCCTGTCTTTCACATACTTTTTCTAATATATTTTTTAAAGAAATTTTTTTTTTTTTTTTTTGTGAGGAGATCAGCCCTGAGCTAACATCCGCCAATCCTCCTCTTTTTTTTTTTGCTGAGGAAGACGGCCCTGGGCTAACATCAGTGCCTATCTTCCTCCACTTTATATGGGACGCCGCCACAGCATGGCCCACCAAGCAGTACTTCGGTGCGCGCCCGGGATCCGAACCAGCGAACCCCGGGCCGCCGCAGCGGAGCGCGCGCACCTAACCGCTTGCGCCACCGGGCCGGCCCCTAAAGAAATTTTTTTATTGAGGTAAAATTTACATAACATAAAATTAAGCACTTTAAAGAAAACAATTCAGAAGTTTCAGAGACAGTTTTTGAAAGTCGTAAGTGGTGTGTCCCAGAGTAGCTGTGGCAGTTAGGGGAGACGGGCAACACTGTGTGGCTTGCTCGGGAGATCCTGGGATGAGGGGACCTCTGACTCCAGAGCTCCTGGGACCTGCTGGGCCAGGGTGGCTCAGCTTCTGATCCAGGCCGGAGTGCAGAGGCTCTCTCCTCCGTGCCTGACGTCCATGCCCCTGATCTTCTCATCAATACAGGAAAATATTTAGTTTCAGCTCTTGAGATGCAAATGCATTTTCAAGGCCTTTTTCATTTAAGAAAAGATTCAAATACAGTGACTATTATCTTTTGGGGGGAGGGTTCTCTGTAGGACAGGATAGGCTATAGGAGAACATTAAACACCAGGCTGCTTGTCACACTGAGATGAGCTAAGGGTGTTTGGCTTCCTGAATTCAGAATTTTCTTTACCCGGTTCCTTTCGGCTCATGTCTTCATGTCTCCCTCTGTCTCTGTACTGTCCTAGTAAGGGGACCCCTGGGCTGAGCCGGCCACCACACTTTCCAAACCTTAACAGCTCAGAGTGGGGATGGGCTGCTATTTCCAAACTGCCAGCAATTTTCTGATTCATCTTTGGGAGAAGATTGCTTTTCTTTTCTGGGAAGGAAAAAACAATGCTTCTGATGTGCTAGAAAGGTCAGAAGAGAGGGCTGACACCTCCATTTGAGAGTTCAGGCTTAAAATCCATGCACCGTAGACTCGGATGTGCCCAGTCTCCCCAAACCCAGCTGTCCGCAGACGGGTCCCACACACCATGCCCTTCCTGATAGGGTGAAAGAGAAGCTGCCGTGAAAGAATAGCTTCATTCGTTCTTCATTCAAAACCGTGAAGGTTACTAGATGGCGAGAAACTATGTTTTATGTCTGGCCCTTGGTCTGTAGGCCACAATCCTCAGGCTAGGCCATCTCTTCCCCGGGGTAGGAGCGGGACCCCTGAATCTGAGCAGATGAATATTTAACATGGCTCTTTTGGATTGAAGACTGAGTCCTTCAGAGTTGAGATGCCCATTTTTTAGCTTCTGTGACATAAAAAGGCTAGGATTTTCCAAAATTTAGAAGATGTCTATGATTCTTTTCTTGGACTTTGTAAATGGCTTAGCAAATATAACTGCACAGGGCAGCAGTGAGATGGGGTTACCCAGTTTCAGGACTGCTTCCTCAGAGTCTAAGTGGGTAGACCCACAGTCCTAGTCTGGAATTCAGAAGTTCAAGAGTGTGAGGAGGTAGCCTGCTGTGCACTGTGACGGGAAAGGCGGACTTCGTGGGGGGTGAAGTTGTCATTAGGGCCTGATGCAGAGAGAAGGAATGTTGGACTCAGAAGAAGACACAGGGCAGGCCTAAGGAAGGAGAGGCCAGGAGGGGTACCCCTAAAAAGGATAATTGACCTATGGACTTTGGGGCAGTCAGGTCCAGGATCTAGATTTAAGTATCAGTGAAGACAGCTTTGGGCCCAATTCTAGTGTCTTAACTAAATGGGACGAGAGAAATATATATATTTTTTCACATAACAAAGAAGTCCAGGGCTGGTGTAGCGGGTTCCTTCTATCTTCCCCTTCAACCATCCTCAGTTTTCATCTCATGGTCGCAAAATGGCTGCTTAACTTCCAGGCATCATGTCTGCATTCCAGATTAGAAGAAGGGTAAGGGTCAAAGAGAAAAGATGTATGCCATCTGTATCTCTCCTGTTGTTTTGTTTTGTGTTTTTTTTTTTTTTCAGTAAAACAATAGTTTTCCTTGGTGCCTGACCCAGTGATTTCCACTTACATTCATTGGCCTGAACTGGGTCACATGGCTACCTCTATCTTTTAAGGGAAGCAAGAATTTTTTTACTGAGTTCACTGAAATTACAATAAAATCAGGGTTCTGTTGGTTAAAAAGAGAAAAAAAAAAGGCAGACTAGCACAGATCTCTAGCTGTGACCATGGACAATTACTTAACCTCTCTGTGTCTCAGTTTCCTCAGCTGTAAACTGGGCACTGGACCATGACTGTGCCTATCTCAGAGGGTTCTTATGAGGATTCAATGAGCTAATTTGTATAAAGCACATAGCACTATAAAAGCGTTTGTTTGTTTGTTTGTTTGTGAGGAAGATCAGCCCTGAGCTAACATCCATGCTAATCCTCCTCTTTTTGCTGAGGAAGACCAGCTCTGAGCTAACATCCATCGCCAATCCTCCTCCTTTTTCTCCCCAAAGCCCCAGTAGATAGTTGTATGCCATAGTTGCACATCCTTCTAGTTGCTGTATGTGGGTCGCGGCCTCAGCATGGCCAGGGAAGCGGTGCGTCGGTGCGCACCCACGATCTGAACCCCGGGACGCCCGTAGTAGAGTGCGCGCACTTAACCACTAAGCCATGGGCTGGCCCAAAGCGTTTGTTAAATGTATCGATAAAGGGGAGGGTATGCACTGGTGGGCGGTTAGCAGGGCCTACCATTAAGCACGGCTATTCTGCACAGTGATTCTCTTCTGCAGTAACAGTCCGTTGAACATTATTACAACCTGATGTTAGCTGTACCTCAGGGGATGAAGAGAAGGGCTGCTGCCCTCACTTGGCAGGGGACTTGGCAGCAGCCTGGAAAAGTGTTGTAAGGTGAGAGTGGGCTAGGGGCTGAGCTCCTTAAAGTAACAAGGCAGGGCCACAGGAATGGTAGCTGAGCTGTAGCTGGGATATAGCTGCATTTCCCAGCTTCCCTTGCAGCTCGTGTGGCCGTGTGACTAAGCTTTTGCCAATAGAGAGTCAGCAGAAGAGCAGAGTGCATAAGGGGAAACACCCGGCCTTTTGCCTTCGGCTCCTCGCCCCGTCTGACGGCAGGCGTGGCAGTGGCTGGAGCTGCTTTGTGCAGATGGCAGAGCTGCCAGGAAGCCTGGGACCCCGAATAACCGTGAAACAGAGCCACCCACTCGCCTGGAACACCTCCCTGGGCTTTCATGCGAGAAAGAAAGCAATTTCTGTTTTGTTTCAGCCATTACATTTTGGGACATCTTCATCCCAGCCTTTTACCTCAGCTAAGACAATTACTTTCATCACTTAAAGTAGTGTCTTTAAAAAACACATTTGCTTATAATATGCATAAAATATTTCTGGAAGGATATTTAGGAAATTATAATGACATGGGCTACCTATAGAGATGGGAACTGAGAGGTTAGGGGATAGTGGTGGAAGGGCATTTGTTTTGTTTTAACTCCACATCTATTTATAATTGTTGGAATTTGAACCATATAAATCTAATACTTATTCAATAAATTAAAATAAAAATTAATTAGTTAATTAGAAATGTTGATATTGCGCCCCTGTAGTTTGTGCAAATTCATCATCGATTGGCATTCAACCTGCACTTGAGTCCCCTGTCCACTAATCCTACGACCAGGGAAAGGAGGAGTGTGATGGAGAAAGCTGGCGGAAGGGAGCAGCCGGCTGAATCCCTGAGTGGAAGGCAGAGCTGCAGCACTCTGCCCAGCAACGGGACTCCTTTTCTCAAATCAGACTGTGTGTCAGTGTGAAGGAGGTGATCGCTGCATGCAGATTAATGTCACTTTATTTCCTGAGCATCCTACATCCTGAGATGGTATCTTTTAATAGGAGGCATTCCAAGAGACTCCTTCTGAATTTTTTTAATTTATTTTTTATTGATGTCATAATAGTTTATAACATTGTGAGATTCCAGTTGTACATTATTATTTGTCAGTCACCATATAAATGTGCCCCTTCACCCCTTGTGCCCACCCCTCAACTCCCATCCCCCTGGTAACCACCAAACTATGGTTTGGTGGTTCAACTCTGTCCATGTGTTAATTTATAGTCCACATAAGAGTGAAGTCATACAGTGTTTGTCTTTCTCTGTCTGGCTTATTTCACTTAACATAATACCCTCCAGGTCCATCCATGTTGTTGCAAATGGGACGATTTTGTCTTTTTCTATGGCTGAATAGTATTCCATTATATATATACACCACATCTTCTTTATCCAATCATCTGTCGATGGACACTTGGGTTGCTTCCACTTTTTGGCTATAGTGAATAATGCTGCAATGAACATAGGGGTGCATAAGCCTCTTTGGATTGTTGATTTCAAGTTCCTGTGCTGAATTTTTGATTGGATGAGCAATTATAACCAATTGAAGGAGAATTCAGTTTCCATCTGTGTAACTTAAGTCGATTTTTCCTGCCTCTCATGTTTTATGTTGGTTTGAAAGAGTGATTTATTATTTCCCTATTGATGATTTCCAACAAGACTCCCATTGCAAAGCCAAAAGGAAAGGGGCAGTATAATATTGAGTAATCTTCTCCTCAGGGACAAAATGAGGGTTTCTTACTTAACATGGAGCAAGGGAGGGCATTGTGTGATTGATCCTTCAGAGCTTTCCCAAAACCTAATGAATATTTGAAATTGTCATTTTCTTCTTACTTTGTGTTTTCTTTGACCATACGATGGCTCCTTTCATAAACGCTGGCCCCTGGGAAAACGCTGATCCTCTTGGCTGGAGTACGCTGGTGGCATTTTCCCCTCCTAGGCTTCCTTGAACTCAATGCATTTTCCCAGAAGAATTTGTCAGGTCAAATATTTGGTAAATTACTTACAGAAAAAGGATTCAAATAGCTTCGGAAACCACATTTTTAATAGTTGGAAGTTTAGAACATTAAAAAACTGATACATTAATGGTACCTGTTTAATCACCCCCATTGGTTCTCAGTTGCCCACCAGACTAAGCTTGATGCTGGCAGCTCGCACAGCCTGACACAGGCCTCCCAGCCTTACTGGCCCGGATTCCCTGTGGGATTTGTCCAGGGCCCCAGCCAGACTGAGTGCTGCTGGTTCCTGGGTCCACCTGGCCCCTGACTGACCTCCCAGTGCCACCTTGTCATGAAGTACTTCCCCCCGCAACCACAGGCTGCAGCCGCAGTCTGTGAATTCTCTGGGACACTTTGCGCTGCCAGGCTTCTGTGACAGTGATTTGGGTCCAAGTCGCGTGGCCTTGGAGGCAGAGAGCAGATCTTAACCGTCTTGCCTCTCAGCAGCCTCTGGCCCAGTGCTGGGCACCTACCATGTGAATTGCACTGAACGTGTAGAGGGGTTAAAGAAATGAATCAAAGCTGGAGATTCTTCTTTGTCGAAAATGTCTCTCCGTCAGGGGTTGGCAAACTACAGCTTGTTGGCCAGTCCAGCAACTGCCTGTTTTGCAAAGCTCATGAGCTAAGAACGCTTGCACGTTTTTAAATGGTTGAAAACCATCAAAAGAAGGAGACTGTTTCCTGACATATGAAAATGATATGAAACTCAGATTTCAGTGTTCATAAATAAAGTTTTATCGGAACCCAGCCGTGCCCATTAGTGTCCCTATTGTCTGTTGCTGCTTTCCCGCGCCCACAGCAGAGCTGAGCAGTTGCAACAGTGAGCACACGGCCCGCAAAGCATAACATATTTCCTGTCACTTTACAGGAAAAGTTTGCCGACCCTAGCTCTATAAGCTAAAATCTTTCAAAGGGAAATATTTGTTCTTGCTCTCTTCCAAATCGGCAGTTGTGCTAGGAGCATAAATGGTGATTATTTCACTGTTATTTTTTTACACCATTTACTATTTTGAAAACTACTGAGCAACAGCCCTATGTATGATAAACCCGAAGCATTCAATTCCTGCCACCCTCAAGAACAGTCAACAAAGGTACATTCAGTACGTCAACTAAGTACCTGTGATGTGCAGGTAGGACGAGGCTCTTTGGAGATGGTGATGAGCTAGATAAGCACAGTCCCTACCCTTGTGTTGATAATTCTAATGTGAGGAAAAATTAAACAATCCATAACATCAAGTATGGTGATTTTGATAGAGAAGTTAGAAGGTGCTCAGAGAACAGAGAAAATACCTTAGCTTATCTAGGTGGCATCAGGGATGGCTTCTCAGAGGAGGTGACATTTCCAGTGAGACTTGAAGGACAAGTAGGTATCATATCAGTGAAGAGTAGGCGAAATTTTACATGGAGAGAACCGACGTCTATCTTATTTAAGCTGTTGTTATTTGAGGGTTTCTGTTACACGCCTCCAAACCTATCTCATCACGAATACATTGTACCAGAATAGATACATCCTTAATCAGCTGGCTGTATCTGCTTCTCCTGTGGGACTAGGAGTCAGAGCCACTGGTGGACCAGTGCGGGGAGAAGCTCCGGGTTCCAGGACAGAGGACTCTGGGTTGCTGGCTGCTTATTTCTCTCTGGGGAAATTTTCCTTGGTTGACTCCTGAATATCTTAAAAATGTAACAAAAATAAAAGGGCTCTTACATGCTGAGACCCCTGCAGCTCCTCAGAAGTGTTCTTCTCCATGAGCTCACTGTAGATTCTGGAAGACGGTCTCAATCTTTGAGCTCCTTGACAAAACTCCCTTCTATTCCCTTCGTCTTGGGAGGGATCCCACCAGAAGGTGGCAGTCCCGTGGGAGGCTTTTTCCACTTATGTTTTCAGGGTGGAAGAATTGCTTCTGAGGCTGAGTGGATTTGTTCTGGAAAGAGGCTGAGAGGACTTAGCTCTAGCGTCTCTTCTGACATTTGTCACCTAAATTCCAGGGAACTCAGACATCCCAACTGATCTATAAAACCAGGACGATGCAACGTCTTAGGGAAATTAACATCAGCTCTGTGAAGAACTTTAGACCAGGAGTAAATACCAGATATTATTTTTACTTAAAAAACCAACAACTGCCAGTGCTCAGAATGAAGATGTGTTTTTACTTCTGGTGATTCATTATTCATTCCAAATACTCATTTTGTCATGCAGAGGAGCCATGTAAATATGAAAAGCCAGCCCAGTAAATTAGTCAGGATACTGATGAATACGTTTTCATTAACTGGACCGACTACTGATTCGTGTTAAATCAATGAACAGAAGAAGTAATGCTGGAATAATTGATCAGATGTAAACCTCTCCATAACATGATTAACCTCTTACACATGCCTCCAGGATGTGTTAAATTTGTAATCATAAGTGAGAAAACTGTAGTGGACATTTGTCATTTTTGGTTGTCCAGCATCCAAACACTCTTTCTATTTTGGCGAATCCAAGATGACGGAGGCCAGGATCTGGCTTGCCACTCTCGAAGCTGGAGAGAAGCAGATAATCCCCTTTGGACTCCTTGGACCTGTGTGTGGACATTTGACAAAGGCTCAGCCAATCAGAGGCTCTTTCCCGAGACTTTGGATCTTCAGGGGGCGATAACAAGGCCAGAGGCAGTCAGAGGTCATTCAGAGTGGCTGGATGGGATTGAGACTTCAGTGGATGGTGACAAGTACCCGGGGCTGATGATGCCAAGGCCAGCTCCCTGCACTGACTGAACCACTGGTGGGATCTTGACTGTGCCATGCACCCCCGAGTTCCTTTTCCAAGGCTAATTCTCTAGTCTTCCTGAAATTCTTTGATATACTTGGTATCTTTCCAATAAATTCGTTTTCTGTAGAAGTTAGCTGGCGTTGGTTTTATTATTTGCAAAAACACTGGCTGTTTCATACCCCACGTGAGAGTAAGATACATGGTATTATTCTGTACCTGGTCCAATACTAGACCAGGAAGAACCAATTTAAAAACTATAGTTACTTTAAGGGTCCAACTGACAGGAAAGCATATATTTTGCAAAGAATGTTGTGTTGTAACATGTCTGTTCAGCACACTTTATAGCTACTTACCCTTTCAACGGACAAAGACCTAATCAGGAACAGGCCACAGTCTCTGAGAGCCTGACAGAGAGGCAGTGGTATTTTAGAATTCAAAGAGACCTTTGAAACGATCTCATATAAACGCCTCATTTTACAAATAAGAAAATTGAGGTTCAGGCTAGCTAAATGATTGACCCCAAATTGCATAGACAGTTAGTAGAAGAGCAGTGGTTATAATCAGACACCACTCCTGGAGAATTGTGTTATTTGGCAAGAAAGAGAGGCAAGGTGGGGAAGGGAGTGGCAAAGACAGGTTTGCAGAACTGAGATCCAGAAGTGTCTGTTTGGTTACGAGGCCAGGGCAGTCACAGAATCAGGTCATGCGGTCAGAGCACTGCCACACAGAAAGGCTGGCGAGGTGTTGAGAAGCTGCTGGAATGCAGGGTTGGCTAAGAATAGAATAGTCTCAGAGCCAGGGCCAAACTTGAATCTCCCCTCTTGTCCCCAGGATGTGCAGGCAAGGAGCTTAAGCGTTTAAACATTTTTTTTTTTAAACCCCATGGGAACTTGTCACCTTTCTAAAACTCTCATGAATCCAGCTATAACTTCCAGAACTTTGATCCCTTCTGCCTTTGGTCTGGATACTGGCATGCCTCGTGGATTCACATTGCAATTGGTCTTGTCACCAGTCCGTGACACTGTCTGGTCGTTAGGTAGAATGATTCCTTCAGTTTCAGGCGTTTGCTTCGCATGTTGGGCAGATATTAGTTATATGGCCCCCCGCCAAAAAAGAACTAATAAATCATTTGGAAGGATGGAATTTGATTCATTTAAACTTGAAAATAGATATTTAAAATAAAACTGGTTTCTCAGGCATCACCACCATGCAACATGCTTTAATGTTACGTTATTGACGGATGGGATGTGTCGAAAGCACTGATATGCTTCAGGATAGCTCATCTCTTCTGCATGCATTTGCAATTTAGAGTTGCTTTTGTTTATCATTTGATTTACGCCCAATATAGATCTTCTTACTATTTTTTAAAGTTATGATGCTGGATGAGAAAAAGGATCTGCAGGGAAAACAAAACTCGCTCAAACCAGGCTGGTGACTATGTAGGGGATGGGGTGTCCCTGGACAGAGAACATGAGCGATTCCAGGCAAAACTGGAACAAGCCTTGGGGGGAAAAGTCCAGCAAATGTTACCAGGAAAAAAGAGTGTTCAAATAAGAACCATTCCTACAAGGCCGGGGCTGTAGCTCCTACTTAACAAAGATGTCGAAGGAAGAAAGAAAATGAAGACATGATCATCACCTGGTTAAGATATAATATTAAAAACATATATTTTTAAAACTTTGAAAATATTTGGCGAGCGTTTTTACACCATAGTGTGATGAAAATAACTAATTGTTATATTCTGTATTAATGTTTAGGTGATGATAACTAATCACTGTATAATAGGATAGTTTGATGGTTTATGTATTTAAGTTGAGGATATTCTATTTCTTAAAGGATGGGGAGGTGGGGACTGGCCCTCGGCATAAAGGTTTAGTTCACGCACTCGGGTGGCCCGAGGTTTGCAGGCCCGGAACCCCAGACGCAGACTACACACTGCTTGTCAAGCCATGCTGTGGCGGCATTGCATATACAAAAAAGAGAGGAAGATTGGCATAGATGTTAGCTCAGGGACAATCTTCCTCACCAAAAAAAAAAAAAAGAATGGGGAGGTTAAGATAGAAAAGTAAGAATTAACGTCACTTCCAATTTTGCTTCCAACTCAAAGGAAATCATTTTAAGCATGAAATGTTAAAATGGATTATGAGATCTTCATACTAAGGCAATATAATCTTCATCTCCAGGTTCTGTGGAGAAATACCTATGTGTCAAGCCTTCTGGGAAAAGAAAACCACCTTTTTTTGGTTTAGAATCCTTTCTTGTGGCCGAATTTTAAGTGTTCCTTGATCTTGGTTAAGACTGATTACACTTGTGACTAGGTAAGAGAATTCACCCAGGATATTAAAAAAGCCATAATCTGTGCAGACAGCTTTCAAAATCTTATGCGAGGTAAGGTAATGACTGAACTGTGGTTTGAACTGAACAGGAAGATCTTTCCAACATCCTAATAGATTCTAGTTTACCTTCCTGACCAGTATTCAGTAGGGAGTTAATCAGTGTGGATGGAGTCACTGTCACCACTGGTCAAGCCATTTCCTGGGAATGGACTGGATATATTCCTTCTTCTGATCCTTTCCTTGCTCATTTTGTCCTTTCCTGCCCCATCTTCTCCTCTCTGCTTTTCTAAACCTTACACTTCCTTGGAAACCCAGCTCACCTCCTCCGTGGAGCCGTTGCTGACCATCCCAGCGACTATGGCATATCTCTGTTGTGAACTCCTATAATACTCACGTGGGAGCAGTCGTTTGGTCCTTAGTTTGTATACAGACTATTCTTTTTTTTTTTAATTTTATTTATTTTTTTCCCCCAAAGCCCCAGTAGATAGTTGTATGTCACAGCTGTACATCCTTCTAGTTGCTGTGTGTGGGACGCGGCCTCAGCATGGCCGGGGAAGCGGTGCGTCAGTGCGCGCCCGGGATCGAACCTGGGCCGCCAGCAGCGGAGCACGCGCACTTAACCGCTAAGCCACGGGGCCAGCCCAGATACAGACTATTCTTTACGTGCCTTGCCTTCTTGGCAACAGTCTAAGCTCTTTAATGTCCAGAGTCATGTCTTTGATCTCTGAATCGCTGACGGTGCCACCTCCATCCAGGCAATGAGCTCTGGGTGACTGATTGACAGCCCCACTCAGCGTGATGCTCATTTAAAACTCTGCAGAGAGAAGAGACCAGCCTGCAGAGAAGAGGGCCGCCTTCAGATTTCTAAGTCCAGACTCAGCCTGAGGATCATGTTGGGACTCCTGAGATATCCCCATAGCCTCATAATAAACGCCTCCTAAGCTTGAGCTAACATGAGATGCTTCTGTTACTTGCTACAAAGACTCGTGGACCAGACAAAATGAAATGAGATCCTGGCATGAAGTTGTATAAGGAAACGTGCAACTTCTCAGATGGTCTTTGACGATATCACTGATGGGAGCAGGAAGCTCTGGGGGCCACTGGGATGGATGAAATGACTCAGAAAGATTTTACTGAGAGTCTTTTGAGTGTAGGGCAAGATTCTAGGGATGTGAAGAGAGCAGGTGCTTTTGGTGTCCCATGTCACATCCCTTTGGAGCACCTCTAATTTCAGCCAGGACCCTATTACCTTATAGTGACCTTGAGAATACACCCCTTAAAGACCTTTCCTGCTTTATTCTCTCATTTCTGCTTCCTAGAATTGCATCCCAAATAAACTACCTGTTTCCTGACCTTAGGGAGAACTTGAACTAAGACAGAAAGATATACAGGTTATGGTATTTGCCTATAGGAGTCATAAGTTTACATGGAGTATTTGGACACACATTCTTGGAAAACAATAAAAAGAAAATAAAACACAGATTTCAATTAAATGACACACAAGTAGTATGGATTCTAGTCCATTAAGGTTGATATAGATTTTCTTAAATTTTAGTAATTATTCTTTCAGCTCTGATAGCTCTAACTACGAAGATTTGCTTCCTCCAGAATTATTATTTCTTTTGATATTTTATTAATCTCATATCTCACTGAAGCACTCTGTTCTCAGCTAAGTATGAAGAGGTGGGATTGGGTACATTTTGTACCATATCCTTAGTGATCTGTAATTATATCCTGTCATTCAAATGCTATTCTTTTCAACTTTACAGAGCTTAAACATCGCTTAACATTTTACTTCTCCTAATACTAAATGGAACACTTAGGTCTTCACAAAATTCTCTTGGAACATGTCATGAAAGTAAACAAAATGAATTAAAGCTATTATTTTGTACTTGGGGCCAATTATTTTAAAGGAAAAAGAAAAAGAACTTAATTTTTTTTTTTTTTGAGGAATATTAGCCCTGAGCTAACATCTGTTGCTAATCCTCCTCTTTTTGCTGAAGAAGATTGGCCCTGGGCTAACATCTGTGCCCATCTTCCTCTACTTTAAATGGGACGCCACCACAGCATGGCTTGATAAGCAGTGTGTAGGTCTGCGCCTGGGATCCGAACCTGCGAACCCTGGGCCGCCGAAGGGAAGCAAGTGAACTTGACCGCTACACCACTGGCCGGGCCCAGAATTTAACTTTTTAATTGCAAAATTAATATGATAATATTTTTTAAAACTTTGAGTGAATAAAAACATCATCAATAGAAACATACTATCAAAACATTTTAATGTTGTAGATTTTTACGATCAGCTATATTATAGGCGTGATTTTTTTACACAATTGTGGCATTCATAAAATTTTGTGTTCAGTCCTTTATCAAGAGAATTTTGGAGCTTTAAGAAGTCATTTTGAGGAATTTGCTAGTCACATGCAGTATTTGGGGATCATATGCAGCCAATGGGCTTTCGCTATCCACCAGACAAGAGTTCTAAGGGAAGACTGTTTTCCTGGTTCCTCTTCTCTAGTCACCTACTTTGTCTTCTCGCCTCATTTAGATCAGGGAATCTTGGTTGCCTATTTATGAAAGAATTGCCGTTGAGTTATGGGAAGGCAGCTCTCATGTTCCCAGCTCTTTCTTTTCAGACTCAACATCACCTGTTGCTGTAGATGTTCCTAATCGGACAGCATTTTAAATCCTTTCTCCATCTTAGACTCTTTCTTTTATCTTCTAGGTTTGTGCATTTTGGTACAGCATGAGCAGCCTAGATTACAGGGTACCAGCATATAGTACTTTCAAGTCGATTCAGATTGTTTCTGAATGAAACCTAAGAATATGTAGAGTTCATTTATTCACTCAATATGTATTGAGCTTCTACTGCAATAATTCCTCAAGCTTTGTTGCACATTAGAATCACTAGGGAAACGTAAAAGTTTGGATGCCCAGGCCATGCCTGGGTTCTCTGGGATCGGGGGATGGAAACTCAGGCACCAATATTTTTTAAAGCTCCCCAGGTGATTCTAATGTGCAGCCAGAGTAAAGAACCACCGCTCTGCTGTGTGACAGACCCCCTCAAAAATATGATCTCGGTGCTTACAGGTTTCCTTAAGGTATGTTTTTCAGAAAACGAACTTGAGGCGTGTCTCAATGGTTTGCCTCTGGTTAACCTAGTCCACTTTCTGTATAGGATTATTCATCAAGTCGCATCAGAGACAGCACCCTGGGACAAAACAGCTCTCTGGCCATGTGTAATTACTGAGGTTTCTGAAAATAGTGGTTATATTAATACCAGGTAAAACTTTGCTTTTATGTAATTTTCTCAGTTTGGTTGATAACTCCCGGAGGACAGTGTCTGAGTTTATTTAACTGGCCTCATGCAGCCTCAAGAGCAGCATTACGTTCTGCCGGGAACTTAAGAAGAGCTTTTGAAACGATTTTCAACCAAAAAAATGTAGTCTTGTCTTTTATGACTATGAATTAGAGGCCATCTGTGAAGCTGCTGAGTTTTACAGAAAAGCCTTCGTTTAGACTGACATTTATCTTGTAATGCGGCAGCAGGAAAAATCCTGAAACATTTGCAGAACAAAGGTTAAGGCCAAACTTTCTCCGTGTAATGTTTATAGAACACAAATCTGCACACAAAAAGGGGTAAGTTTATTATTTATGTTTAAGTACAGTGCCTATTGTGTGTCTTAAAATCTCATATTACATAAAGTAGATTCACCGAGGGAAAGGGAAAAAGGGAAAGGAGGGAGGCTGAGACTAAGGGAGGGAGAAAGTCTAGTGAATCTTCATAGGAGCCTCCTTTGAACTGTCTCCTGACACTTCCTGACTTCAGAACGTTTTCCCCAATTTTATTTTATTTATTTATTTTTTTAATTTTTTTTTTCCCCAAAGCCCCAGTAGGTAGTTGTATGTCATAGTTGCACAGCCTTCTAGTTGCTGTATGTGGGACGCGGCCTCAGCATGGCGGGAGAAGCGGTGCGTCGGTGTGTGGGATCCGAACCCGGGCCACCAGCAGCGGAGCGCACGCACTTAACCGCTAAGCCACAGGGGCCGCCCACCCCAATTTTAATTTTGAATATTTTCAAACATGTAGAAAAGTTGAAAGGATATTGTAATCACATCTCTATATCCTTATGGATTCTGAAGGCCTGAGAACCAGGAGAGCTGATGGTGTAGTTCTTGCTCAAAGGCCGACAGGCTTGAGATCCAGGAGGAACCGATGCTTCAGTTCGAGTCTGAAGGCAGGAAGAAACTTTATGTCCTACTTCAAAGGCAGTCAAGCAGGAAGAATTTTCTCTTACTTAGGGAAAGGTCAGCCTTTTGTTCTCTTCAGGCCTTCAACTGATTGCACGAGACCGACCCACATTAGGGAGAGCGATCTGCTTTACTCAGTCTACCTATTTAAATGTTAATCTCATTCAAAAACACCCTCACAGAAACATCCAGAATAATGTTTGACCAAATATCTGGGCATCCTGAGGCCCAGTTAAGTTGACACATGAAATTAACCATCACACCATGTATTAGTTTTCTATTGCCACACAAAAATATAATCACAAAACTAGCAGCTTAAAACAACACATATTTATTACCTCACAGTTTATGTGAATCAGGATCCCGAGCATGGCTTAGCTGGGTCCTATTCTTAGGGACTCACAAAACTGCACAAGGTGTTGGCCAAGGCTATGATCTCAGCTGAGGCTCGAATGGGGAAGGATCCACTTCTAAACTCACTTAGGTCGTGCACAGAATTCAGTTCTTTGAGGGCTTCAGTTCCTTGCTGGCTGTCAGCTGGAAGCCATCCTTATCTCCTAGAGGTCACCATAGTTACTTGCCACATTGGGTCCCCCAGCATGGCCCCTTGCTTCCTCAAATCTAGCAAGGGGGACAGAGACTCCAATAAGACAGAAGCTACAGTCTTATGTAACTTAATCACATAATCTTGTACATATTGTCACCTTTGTCATACTTTATTGTCTAAAAGTAAGTCCGTCCTGCTCACACTCAGGGATGAGGGCACATAAGAGCATGATCACCTGGAGGTGGGGATCATGGGAGCCACTCTACGCCTCTACACCACAATTCTTTACTTAGATTCAAGAATTAACATTTTGCCACCATCCGTCCCTCCATCCATCCATCCATACAACACACATGTATATGTTTTTGTTGAACTATTTAAAAATACTCGTCATGATTAACATTTCTCTCTAAATACACAATCGTCTCCTAAGAATAGTACATTGCTACATAACTACAATACTATTATCAAACTATTTTCAAGAAAATTAACAATTCCATTCAATCATTTAATATTCAGATCACGTTCAAATTTCCATGATTGTAAAAACATGCCTTTTACAATTTTTTTAAAACTAAGATTCAATTAGGTTTCATGAATTACATTTGCTTGTGTCATTTTAGTCTCTTAGTCTAGCTCAGTTATGCCACTAAATTAAAAAATTTTCCAGATTATATGTACATACAGAAAAGTACAAAAATCATTGGATGGGCCGGCCCTGTGGCTTAGCCGTTAAGTGTGCGCGCTCCGCTGCTGGCGGCCGGGGTTCGGATCCCGGGCACGTACTGACGCACCGCTTCTCTGGCCATGCTGAGGCCACGTCCCACATACAGCAACTAGAAGGCTGTGCAACTATGACATACAACTATCTACTGGGGCTTTGGGGGAAAAATAAAAAAATAAAAAAATAAATCATTGGAGGTTGTAGCCAGCATTATAAGCAAGAAAAAGAAATGATAGGTCTAAAATTGCAAAGGAAGAAAGAAAACTGTTTATTTATAAATGACATGGTTGAAGACAAAGAAAACCCAAAAGAATCCATGAATTATTAGAATAAACAAATTCAGCAAGGTCTCTTGATATAAGGTCATTATGCAAAAATCATTCTATATACTAGCAACAAAAAATGAAAATCATAGGTAAAAAATATCAATTATGTTATCATCAAAAAGCATCACTCCCACCAACAACCCAGCAAAAGATGTGTAAGACCTCTTCTCTCTGCTGAAAATTATAAAATGTTGATGAGAGAAATTAAAGATCTAAATAAAAAGAAAGATATTAACTCTCAAAAATTAATCTTTAGATTCATAATAATTCCAATCAAAATCCCAGCAGGTATTTTTGTGGAAATTGACAAAGTGATTCTAAAATTTATGTGGAACTGCGAAGCATCTAGAATAGGGCAAGGCAATGTTGAATAAGAAGAACAAATTTGGAGGATTTATACTATAAGATTTCAAGACTTACCATAAAGCTAGAATAATCAAGATAGTGTGGTATTAGTTCAAGGAAAGACAAATAGGTCAATGGAATAAAGAGAGTCCAGAAATATATGCAAACAGATGTTGTCACTTGATATATGGTGAAAGCACCACTGCAATCCAGTTGGGGGAAGGACAGCCTTTTCAACACAGGACCTTAGAGCAGGGACCCCACCTCACGCCATATACAAAAATTACTGTTTCAGTTCACACATGTAGGTCTACAATCCACCTTAAAGTTTCTAAAGGAGAACAGAGGAAAAAGTCTTCCTGACCTTAGGGAGGCAAATACTTCTAAAACAGTAAACAAAAAGCATTAACCGTAAAAGAAAGAAAAAAACTGATACATTGGACTTTATTAAAATGAGGAATGTGTGTTCATCAGAAGACACAATTAAGAAAGTAAAAAGCAAGTCACAGATTGAGAAGATAGCTTCAGTGCTCATATTTGATAAAGTTCTCAGATATCCAGAATATACAGAACTACTACAAATCACTAAAAACAAAAACCCAAAAACAAGAACCCAAGCTTTAAACATACGGGCAAAAGAATTAACAAGCACTTTACAAAAAAAGATATCCAAATTAATAAACATACGAAAAGGTGTTCAACATCATTAGTCATAAGAGTACAAATTAAAATACCATTACATACTTCTTAAAACAGCTAAAATTAAAAAGACGACAAATCCAAGAATTGATGAGGTTATGGAGGTATTAGAACTTGCATATATTGCTCGTAAGAGTCAAGTGGGTACAACCACTTTGGAAAACTGTTTGACAGTATCTATAAAGCTAAACATACACCTGCCCAGTGACTGGGCAAGTTCACTCTTAGGTTTATGACCAAAGAGAAATGAGCGTTTGTGTCCACGGAGACACACACAGTAATTGTTCATAATTCAAAACTGGAAACAACCCAAATATCCACCTGCAGGAGAATAGATAAACATAATGTGCTATACACATACACTGGACTACTCTACAACAATTTTTTAAAAAAATTATTGATACATGCAACAGTAAGGATGAATCTCACAGGCAGTATGCTGAGCAAAAAAGGGTCAGACACCAAAATAGTCAGACACAGAAGTTAGAGGAAGTTCAGCATAGGAAAAACTACTCAAATGTGATGGAAGTCAGAATAGTGGTTATCTGTGTGTGCGTGTGTGTGTATGGAGTGTTAGAGACTGGGAAGGGGTATCATGGAACAGCAACTGGGGTGCTGAAAATGTTTTATATCTTGATCTGGGTGTTGGTTACACGGTGCATATAAATGTAAAATTCCATAGAACTGTATATGTTAAGATTATTGCACTCTATATACTTCACTGTATGTTACAGCACAATAAAAAAAGTTTTTTAAAGAAAGAAAAGAAATATACACAAATCCTAAGTTTATAATTCTGAATTTTCACAAATTGAACAGCCCTGCTGTCTTCTCCTCACTGTCCCCCTGAGGGTGACCACGATCCTGAATTCCAGCATCACAGTTTGCCTGTTCATGGGCTCTGTGTGAACTGACCTGCAGAGTATTCACTCTTCTGTTTATGTTTCTCTTACTCAGCATTGTACTTGTGAAATTCATTCTGCCGTGTGTAGTTTTTCATTCATTTTTGTTGTATAATATTCCATGGTGGGACTATACCAAAACTTATTTATCCATGCCCCTGTTGATGGGCATTTGGGTGATTTTTAGTTTACGGCATTGACATTTTTTAGGGTCCAGTCTAGTTTTCTTAAAAAATGTCCAACATTCTGGTTTTATGATGGTGCCATTTGACTTGTTCCTTTATCCCCTGTATTTCCAATAAACTGTAATTTGGGTCAGGGGGCTTGATTCAATTCAGGTTAAATTTTTGGCAAAAAGACTACATAGGTAGTGCCGTGTACTTCACTTTGCCAAATTTTCCTCCATAGGGGTTGTACCAGAATATGCTGTCAAGATTTTCAGTTTTACCGCGCAGTTTTAATTGGCATTTCTCTTATGTTTTAGTGATGTTGAAGGGCGATTTTTATCTTTTTCTTTTTATATGTGTAAGGGCCATTTTTATCTTTTTCTGTGACCTTCGTGTTGATATCTTTTGCCCAATTTTCTATCAGCTTTTTGCTCTTTTTCATCTCTATTCTTTAGTTCTTTTTATATAGCATGGAGGCTGAAACTTTTAAAAAAATGTACTTGCTTGCCCATACCTCAATCTCTGCGTTTTCTCTTAGTATTCTCTATGAATTATTCTGGATTTATAAATGATGACTTTCCCTGGGTCCTTTTCTGCTGAAAAACTGGAACATATGAAACATACACTTTCATCCCCAAATATACTTAACTTTGACAGATACTATATACACTTTCCTGTAAATATGTACTGGCTTGTTCTTTATATATCTATGGTCCCCGGCTATCTCACATTGCTGCCTGTTCTGGAGCCCACATTGCATGAGCACATGCTCCCTCTCCTCAGAAAGCCTTGCTCCATCTCCTCATTCACAGGGATTTAAGCTCCATGTGTGGACTATCTCCAGTTCCAGGTGTGACTTCCTTTCCCTTTACCTATCGGTGATCTGGGCCATCCTCCTGACTCCTTCCTTCTTGCTGCCTCGTCTCCAAGGCCAGCCCCTTCCCTCCGCTCAGGAGCTCTCAGGGGCATTCTCCATCTCCATCACTCACCTCTCTCGTTTCTGTCTATCTTCAATTTCTCTTTCATTAATGTCTTTACTTTCAGCTAACCTGGAGATACAGGACTTCCCCACCTTAAATCTTTCTCTAGAACAGATGTTTCCCAGTGCAGTTTCTTGTGTCCATAACGGGGATAGCCAAGTATATTACTAGGCAGAGCAAGGAGAGTTCTGGACTGGGCCAGAGCCTCATGGAGCATAAGAAAGACAGCCCATTACCTGAGCCTTTCAGAGAACATCTACTCCTAAGGCCACACACACACCTACACACACACAAACACCCACCTCCCCTCCCCCCCCCCCCCGATCTTTGTCAGGGAATAATGATTTCTCCCGTCTGTGTCCAGAGCATACTCCTAAGTGACCGGATGGGAGTGAGCAGCTGGCCCTAGGGAAGGTGGGGTTTTCTTCCCACCACAGGGAGTCTCCCTTCATTGTCCTCACTCCTGCAGACAGGTGTCCGCCCATGGCCCCCACCATGGGGGCTTTCCCTCCCACGTTGCACCTCGTCTTGACCCTCAGCCTCAAACGTTTCCATGTTTTGATGCCTCCACATCTACACCTCCATCCCAGCCTCCTGTGTTGAGCAACAGGCCTGCAAACCCTGCAAACATCTCTGCATGTTCCAGAGGCGCGTTCAATTCCACCTGTCCACATGGGAGTTAGTGCCTCCCTGCCTGCTCCCTTCCTGAACTCCCTCTCTGGGGTTCAGCCCCCTCTCCTCCCTAGTCTCTTAGGCTAGAAACCTGAGAGTCATCTTCTCATCCCTTCTCTTCCCTACTTCCAAAACAATCACCAAGGGCTGTCAATTCCACCTTCTAAAACTCTCTGGAGATGCTCACCTCCTCTCCCACCCACTGTTGCCTTGTCAGTTCAGGTCCTCATCATCTCTCCTTGAGACTTTCATAGCTGTCTCTTTACTGCCTCTCTGCCTCTGTTCTTGCCCCTCTCCAATCTGGCCTTGCTCTGTTCCCCGGGATGTTCACTGTAAAAAGTAAATCTGAGATAATTCAGATTAATTACTGAGATTAATCCACTACTCTAAATTCTTTCATGATTCCCCATAGGGCATGGGACGAAATTTAAAATACTTAGCAATGCATTCAAAGTTCTACGTGATAATTTGGCCTCTATTACTTTACTAGCTTCATTTTCTGCCACACATCTTAAACTTTATGTTCCAGCAATCCTAGAGTATTTCTATTTCTTGGAAGTCCCCACAATCTCTACAACTTCTATGCTTTCCATGTTATTTTCTTTGCTTGGAATGTTCATAGTCCTTCCTCACCCTACCCCCCTCCACCGCTCGAACACCTGACAAACTCCTCCTCACCTTTATTTGTTTGTTTGTTTGTTTATTTATTTAGTGAGGAAGATCAGCCCTGAGCTAACATCTGTTGCCAATCCTCCTCTTTTTGCTGAGGAAGACTGGCCCTGAGCTAACATCCATGCCCATCTTCCTCCATTTTATATGGGATGCCGCCACAGCACCACACATGGCTTGACAAGCAGTGCATCGGTGCCCGCCTGGGATCCGAACCCTGGGCTGCCAAAGCGGAGTGCGCGCACTTAGCTGCTACACCTCCGGGCCAGCCCCTCCTCCTCATCTTTTAAATCTCAGCTCAAGTGTTACCTCCTCTGGGAAGCCTCCTTTGACTTCCTCAGCCAAGCTGAGGTTCCCTTTTCCATATCTCACACTCTACCTGCTAACTTGTGCTTTTGCCTCATCACTGCTTGCTTGCGTGTTTGTTTCTCAAACAGACCTTGAGTTTCTTGAGATCAGAAACCCTGTCTTATTTTATCTTTGCATCCCTAGTGCCCATGTGACTTACAGTAGGTGTTCAAGAAATCCTTGATGAATAAAGAATGAATGAAGGAATCTTCACGTTGGGTCTGCAGTGGGGCTGCAAGCAGGAGGGTGGATCTGAGTTTTCATAGATACAATCTTGTTTACCCTGGACTGTCAACTCCAAGGGCCGATATCCGTCAGTTTTGTTCACCCCTGTATCCCCATTGCTGAGCACCGTGTCTGGAAACAGAAGCTCATAAGCAATGTTTGAGCGCATGAGTGGTAGCTCTGCGGCTGGGGCTGGGGTGCTACCATCAGAATACAGTTGAGGAAACAGGGTCTGAGAAAGGTCAAGCAGCCTGCCCAAGCGTTTTGGACAAGCCAAGCCTCAGAATGCCACTTTTAGAGAGGGAAGTAGGCTGGATCAGGCAATTTATGGACCAGGGGAGGGCCCTTGTCCTACAAACAGCCAATCCTTACTAGATTATTAGAAGGCCTGACTTTAAAAGGTGAGCTGGGACAATCATATTATCACTTGAGAATCTGAATTTAAGAAACCGAGAAAATGAGGAGTTAGTAGTGGGATCCCGGAACAAAAGCCTTTGTGGGAGGTAGGCTGGAGTTACAGGGGCACACAGAGGACATGAGACCCAGCAGGAAAGAAACCACAACTGACAACCAGCCACGCCCCCCTGGTTCCGATGGCCTTCATTTTCCCCTTTCATTTTGTGTCTGTTTCTTTGCAGTCAACACCCTGTCCCACCCAGTCGGGAGGTGACTCTAGTGAGGGTTTGCTTCTTGCAACTAAGGATTTTAATGAACATTGCCAGGTGGACCCAGGATTGAAACCCAGGCCTTCTCTCTCCGAGTCCAGTGCTCTTTCCACTGTTTCAGGGCTAGGGACATTGTCTTTGTGCAGATCTTAGCAGAGGGCCATGCAAAAATGGTGCATATTAAATATATTTTAAAGACAATGAACAAGGCTGTAATCGTGAATATGCGTGGGAGGAAACAGTCAGTGAGGCAGACCAAATTCCCTCTCAATTTAAGCTGGCCCAGTAGGAGGGTCCTAGGAAACAGAAAATAGGCTCTTAACGGAGGGCTTATTTGTACAAGGTATCCGCCTTCTCCCCTCTCTTCCCACCCGAATCCCCGGGGGCTCCGGCCGCCCCCTCCCACCGCCTCCACCTGCTGCCGGACTCGGGGCGGGCGGGACGGGGGAGGGAGACGGCGACCACCCGGGCACGTGGGCGTCCGCCTTCAAGTCTCAAGGCTGCAGAGCGCAAAGAATGCCAAGATCATGGTTTCTATCGACGTGTGGCCTTTTCACACACAAGCTGATGAATATATTCCGGGTACAAATCGTTCTTCCCCACGAGCCGTTTCTGCAGGTCTGCAATCACCCGGTGCCACTTAACAGAGCGAATCAAGGACGGATCTGAGGGGCTGGCTCGTGTTGAAGCCTGGCTATTTTCCTGCCCTCGTCCCCAGCTTTAGAATTTGTGTTGAAAAGTTAAAATACAAAACGCCGCAGCTCCCCCCAGGGCACCCCACGCACTGCCTGCGGGGGCAGCAGGCTCTGCGATGCTCCCGCCGCGCTCGGCGTCGCTTTCCCAGCGCTGGGCGGGCGGCGACAATAGGGGTTCGCTCACCCCCTCGTTTCTCTGAAAAGGCCCCTCGACTTGAAACCGACTGAATAGAGCTTATCTTGTAATCAACATTTCCCAGAAATCACTCACAAGCCACAGACTATGAAAAGAAACAGGTTTTGACAAACTGCATTCAAGGTACATTATTGTGAAAAGTTTGCAGAGCTGAAGGCCAGCCCTTTGAATATTTCCAGATTTGGTTTTCCAAAGGAATGCGTTTTGAAGCTGCAAATGCCTGGCATCACGGATAAGAAGTAAGAATGACATGTCCTGTTGGCGCTGGATTGTCAGGGGCATACGGGAGACTGTCTTAAAAATTAGACTTCACTTTTCCTTTTTAATCTAAGCTTGAAAACTCACTGAACTATGGAGAAGGAAGTGACAGTTAAGATCCAATCATAAATCAAAAACCTCCAGTGTGGTTGACATTCTGTTTAGACCAAAATACAAACTCTTTAAGAAAAACTATCCCGATAGACCACAAATATGACGTTAGTGCTTAAGAGAGTGTTGCCTTTTTTTTCCAAAAAGCTTTCTAATGTGAAAAGGAAACAACTCCACGAAGGCATGTAGCACAATCATATTGTTGATTGTACAATTGATTACTGTAATAGTTAGTTTTCTGTTAGCTTGGCCAGGCTATAGTACTTGGCGATTTAATCAAACACGAATCTAGGTGTTCCTATGAAGGTATTTTGTAGACGTAGTTAACACCCACAATCAATTGACCTTAAGTAAAGATTACCCCCAACAATGTGGGCGGGCCTAATCTAATCAATCGAAGGCCTTAAGAGCAAAAAACAGGTTTTCTGGAGAAGAAATTCTATCTCAAGATTTTGACATCAACTCCTGCTTGAATTTCCAGCCTGCTGACCTGCCCTACAGACTTCAGACTTGCTAGCCCTCACAACTGCATGAGTCAATTCCTTAAAATATATGTGTCTTAATATATATATCTTATTGGTTCTGTTTCTGTGGAAAACCCTGACTGATACAATCACATTTATGTACCTGAGTAATAGCTAAGGTTTTTAAGACGGGAATTCAGAACCATTCGATCTAGTTGAGCCCACTTTCTGCCCCGCTATGAGTCTGTACTAAGTGAATTGACAACATTCTTAGTTTCACCCCAAAGGCCACAAGTGCTGTAGAGGCGGGAAGTGAGAAGGGTGTTTAGGTTGTCAGGCTGTCTGGGGATGTACACCGGAGAGCTCTGCGTGCTGAGAGGACTAGCAAGGAGCAATTACTGCCTGAGGGCTGGCAGGGTTCAGACCTGCTTCCCACTCACAACCTGGACCAAAGACCAGCCAGGAGTAAGTTTTGGCAACAGAATGTGGGGAAGTCTATGTTACTAATGGTCTACTGGGGAAGGACAGGCTTCCTAGTCCAGATGGAAAAGCCAAACAAGAATATATCTCACAACAGAAGAACATTTTTTACCAAATATAAAGACAGGCAATGAGAATATAGGTAATATAGAACTAACATCCAAGGCTGATGTGTAATGTTAAAAAAAAAGGTCTATATGATAAAATTATTTCCATGTGCAAAGAATGGTAGTACTCTTTCCATTCTTAACAAGAGAGTTAATGCAACATCTAGTCTCTGTCCATGAATGAGTCACTTTCCTAAAATACGGAGTTCTTTTCTAAGAAGACCTGAACTTCATTTATATTTCTCACAACCATTAAAGAACAATTAGCATTAACTCCTTTTAGTCTTCTGGTTTAAGCACCTCAAGGATCCTCACTAGAAGCAAGATGCATTTCCACTTCATCTACCCAAATCTCTTAATCCCAGAATAGAGATTCAAAACAACAGAAAAAAGGGGGAAGTGGCAATCAAGTTGTAAGCCTGGTATCTGTCTCTTCCCTTTGTGGGTGTGGCAGAGCCTGGCTCTTCACCAAATCTATTTCCTCTTGCTCCTGGTTTGTAGCTGGACTACAGTTCCCAGCCTCCCTGCAGCTGGGTGTGGTTATGTGACAAAGTTTTGGCTGGTGGAATATGGGGGAAAGTGGTATGTGCCTCTTCCCAGCCTGCCCTGCCCCCGGACCCAGACCTCCCACATGTGATCCTCCACACCCTTTCCTTTTTGGCAACAAACTTGGAAATCCCTAGTTGAAGACAGAAGCTACAAGAAGCCTGGATCCCTGAGTCACCACCTGGAGAGCTGCCTCCTGATCAGAAATATCTGTGTTCACTTCACTGGAGCAAGAAATAAACTTCCATTGTGTTAAGTCTTTGAGATTTGGGGTTTATCTGCTAAGCCAGTTAGTGAATCTTTAACCAGCACAGTGGGCAAACAGCATCGCTTTCCACTTTTAATGTACTGCAGGGAAAGTGCACATCAAGTTTGTCTTAATCTATAGATTGGAAATGTAATTTATAGTAATGTGGCTAATATAATGAAATGCCAAATCAACCCTAAACGCGGATGCCACATAGAATTTATTACAATGAGATTGAATATATGGTAGAAATTAAATATGGCATTTCACTTCTAGATTGCAGGATTCACCCACTCCCTCCCCCCCTTCCCACCCAGTGCTGTGTTGGTATGTTATGAGCCTTCATGTGTCACACGGCCTGAAGATTTCTTATCAGCTGTAGAGAGTGAAGTCACTGGTAACCTGGGAGGAGAGTGGATGCAGGGGGCTGGGCACCTTGGGAAGCTGATTTTTCCTCTCTAGGTCCTTTGCCTACCTAGATTTTCACTTAGGACACACAGCCACCAGACATGCAGTGAATAAGAGATAAATTAGTGTGGTTTTCTATTCAGTTCTCATGCAATAAAACCAACTAAAGAATACTTCATTAAAAGAGCTAAGTATTAGTTGTCTCCTACTAATGATTTTTTTTTCTTTTTTTGCAAATAGTTCATTTGTAAATTGGTTGTTTAAAACTTGAAGCTCATTTTCCTAAAGAATGTTATACAGCTTATCAGGTTATAATGATGATACACAAAATTCTATTTAACTCATTTTGTTATCTATCTATCTATCTATCTATCTATCTATCTATCTATCTACCCATCTGTCTATCGATCTATCATCAACATTTTTGAGATGCTAGACATCTTGAGGGGAGATAAAGGTGAATAAGATATACTTTCTACCTTGAAACAGCTGGCAGTCTGGCCGAGTTCATGTAGCAAACACTGTTAATTGTATTCTCATATCCATCCTCCTTTCTTCCTTGCCAAGAGACCTCTGATTTTGTTGGGGTGGGGGGAATATGCCAGCCATAGATGATAGATCAAGACTAGTTTTAAGCCAGTGATCTAAATTCTGATGTGCATTAATTAGAATTAGACTCGATTGCTAGGAGGGTTTTTTTGCTTTCCTGATGAAAGGGAAACATGTGCCTGACACTGCTCTCTTTCTCTCTTCCTCCTGCTGTGAATGTGGACTTGATTTCTGATGCAGTAGTGGCCATCTTGAACCTTGAAGGAAAAACCAAGGGAATCACAGAGTCAGCAAATCCCAATTTGTTCAAGCCATTGTCAATTGGATTTTCTGATACTTGCAGCTGAAGACATTCTTAATTGATAAAGGAGAAGAGATGAGAAAACAGCTGTAAGGCCAACCGCATTTAAGAGCTGTAATAGAGATAGGTGGTGCTGGGTGATTTGGAAGAGGGAGAGAAGGAAAGCTTCATGAAAGAGGTAACCTTTTGGGTTTGTGCAGGGCTCTGAGGAACAGGTAGGGCTCAGACTGGAGGATACAGGGAGGAAAATTCACAGGCAGAGAGAAATGCAGAAGGAAAGGCATGCGTGTAGTAAGCTTGGGTCTATTCGGGGATTTGTGAGGAGCAGAGGGTGGCTTGTGTACAACATGCAGGGAGTGGCAGTGGGAGATAATAAGTCTGGAGAGGTTGACCAGTGCCATCTGTAGAGGACCTTACATGCCAAGGTGGAGTTTGGCCTTACCTGGGTGAGCATTAGGGAGGTGAGACAGTGACATAATAAGAGGTACAGTTGCGAAAGGCTGTCTTGGTGGCCATGTTTATGGTAGATTATTGAGGGAGATCAGAGACTGAGAAACCAGCAGTGTAGGTTACTCAAACAGTCCAAGTGAAAGAAAATGAAGGGCTGGCCCCCTGGCTTAGCGGTTAAGTGTGCGCGCTCCGCTGCCGGCGGCCCGGGTTCGGATCCCGGGTGCGCACCAATGCACCGCTTCTCCAGCCATGCTGAAGCCACGTCCCACATACAGCAACTAGAAGGATGTGCAACTATGACACACAACTATCTACTGGGGCTTTGGGGAGGAAAAAGGAGGAGGATTGGCAATAGATGTTAGCTCAGAGCCAGTCTTCCTCAGCAAAAAGAGGAGGATTAGCATGGATGTTAGCTCAGGGCTGATCTTCCTCACAAAAAAAAAAAAAAAAAAAGAAAGAAAATGAAGACCTGAACTAGATGTGGTTAAGAAAAAGAGAGAACAGATTTAGAGGCCCCACAAAGGTGGAGTAGGCACTGGCACTTGATGGAGATGGGGCTTGATAACGCCCTCCCTGCCGTGGTAAGGTCTTGTCCTGGGTTTTGGAATCTGGAAATGAAGTTCTTCATGGATTTTTCTCTGCATGGAGCATATATCTGCCTTCCTCTTGACCCTCAGTCACCACCTCTTTAGATTCTTCAACACCAGGCTCAAATCCCACTTTAAAAGAGCCCACATATCCATCAATGGGAGAATGGATAAAATAAACCGTGGTACAGCCATACAATGGAATAACCATCAGTTATGACAAGAACAAACCACTGATACGTGCAACAGCATGGGTGAATCTCAAATAAATTATGCTGAGTGAAATAAACTAGATCAAAAGGGTACATCCTGCAGGATTCCATTCATATAAGCTCAGGAACAGGCAAAAATAATCTATAATGAGGAAAAAACCCAGACGAGCAATCGCCTTTGGGGCTGGGGGATTGAGTGCGAAGGGGTATGAGGGAGTTTTCTGGGGCGACGGATGGAGGTTTGGGTCACATGGGCATATGCTTTTCTCAAAACCTGTAGAATGCTACACTTAGGATTTGTATTTCACTTAAAATTTGTAAGTTTTACCAAAAAAAAGTAAAAAAAAAAAAAAGAAACTATAGTTAATGATATGCAAGCTGAAGAATCTAGGGATGAAGCATATTGATATCTACAACTTACTTGGAAATGCATCAAAATATAAGATGGCTAGATGGATGGATGGCTAAATATGTGATAAATCAGAGACAGCAAAGTGTTAACAATGGTAGAATCTAGGTAATGGGTAAATGGGTGTTTAATGTTTAATTCTTTCAACTTTCCTTGTGCTTGCAATAGTTCATAATAAAATGCTGGGGGGAAAATCCTGAGTTTAAATTTTGCTAATTCACCTATCAAAGACGACTGGCAGTGGAAACCAACCTGCAGGCAAACTTTGGTCCTTGAAGGGGGCTGTGACCAGGGGCTGAAAAAGGGCTTCTCATTCAGGGTCCCTTTCCCAAAAGATTTTGGCTGGTAGGTGCAATAGCAAGTCTCTTCCTCCTTCAGTTTTCCTGAGCTCCAGCATCATCAAGTCTTCTTGCAGACTAACTATCCTTCAGGGGTTGCCTCGTGTGTGTCCTATGGCCCTGGGGCAAAGAAGTAGAGACCACCTAAAATTTGTCTTCTGATAAATAAATTTCACATTTACTTTGATTATTGACGGCAAAGTTGGCAGTTATTTGAAATACCACATAACAATGTAACTTGTTCTCTCCTTTTTTTGTTCCAAGAACACAGAGGCTTAACAGGAATGTCAATGTACCGACAGAAAAACTTCCTGGTCCACCTGAGGTCTCCCGGGGGACAGAGAGGGCAGGAACAGATACTTAGAAACAGTCACTGATGCAGTCTCATCTTTGTCCTAGGACTAGCACAACCTCTTGCAGATTGAAGGGGTCTTTCCTCTGTGTTTGGCCAAAGGCTCTATCCTCTTTGTGAGCATTGTCTTTTCATTATAGAGTCTCTAATTCTATTCCCAGTACTCAATTAATTATGTGTTTCTTTTTTTTTCTCCCAGTTGGAATATCCTTGATCACAGGGTTCAGTCTTTCAAAGGTAATTATTTTTTGGAACTCTTTTCGCAGCTAGCCAGCCACACTTTCCCTCATGTTGCTTAATTGGGTCATTTGCTTTATTATAGTTTTTAGTTTAACTATAAAAAAAGCATCTTGTTATGGGGCATCTATTATCAAGTTTGCTTACTATGTATCTCTTGAGCTACAAATATTAAATACTTCCATATGTATTTTTATTACATATTTATTAAATGAAAGTCTTCAGTTCTTAAAATAGATCAGCAACACGTAGATCTAATCTTTACAATTTTACCTTCTCCAATCTCATACATGTTGACTTCTTATAATTTGCTTGTTTTTATGTTTTGCTTCACTTAGGTGTCCTAGAGATAGGAAATAAATTTTTGATTTTTTTTTTCCTTAGGTTGCAAAAGCACTCTACCTCAGTGATTTACAAACTTGAGTAGGCTTCAGAATCAGCTGGTGTACTTGTTTGAAATGCAGATTCCAGGACCCATCCCTGATACGGAGTACTGTGGACGTTTTGAAACATTGCCTGTTAGGTTGTGGGTATGTTACATAGTTTCAATCTCACTGAAACATAAAATGTGCTAACCTGAATACTTAGAACATATCTGTGTTTTATTATTTACATTTTTGCCTCAAATTATCATCACTTTATAGTGCTGTTTCGTAAATCAATCTGGGAAAAGGGAGACTTGATTCCTGTCTTGAAAGATGAACACAAAAGAAAGGCTGATGGTTTCCTAATAGTTGGTCTTTGGGCTTGTGTGTGACCATTGGCTAATTATGTTTTCCTGTCTACATTTTTAAGCTGACTTTGGAAATAAATTGCAATGAGTCTTTGAAATTTTATGTGAGGTGTCCTAGAGTAACAGGAGGCCGGCTCTTATGAACTAGTGCAACTTCTTATTAAGGAAGTTTTTTATTAAAGAAATACATGAAAATGTTTAAATAAAATCAAATTGTCCCAAGTCTTGTGAAAACAACTGTTGTGAAAACAACAGTCTCCTGCTCTGTCTCTCCCCAACCTCAATCGTTCTTTTCAGAGGCAAGCGTTTTCCATTCTCTCAGCTTTTCCTTCTGGTAGTTACCTTCATGTTTTCTGTTTTTTAAGTTTTTCAAATGAATGTAAGTATTAATACGTGTATTTTTTTTAGCCTCTTAAAGCTTATAAAAAACCGTAGCAGTCGCCTGCTCTACTCCTCCCAATTCTTCCAGAGCGATGACTTTTAACTTTTAGCAATTTCTTCAGTTTTTTCTCAAATAATTATTTTGTCATTTCTTGATTTGTCACTTTACACATTATCTAGTGATTTTCTGATATGACAGATGAGGATTTAGCTCTTACACCACCATCGCCACTTTTCCTCCCATATTGTCCCCAGATAGTTGTCACATTTAGGGGTGTCTTAGTCCATTCAGGTTGCTATGACAAACCATTATAAACTGGGTGTCTTTTAAACAGCAAACATTTCTCACAGTTCTGGAGGCTGGAAGTCCAAGATCACGGCAGATCACTGGCAGACTCAGTGTCTGGTGAGGGCCTGCTTCCTCACTGATGGCTGTCTTCTCACTATAACCTTGAATGAGGAAGGCCAAGGGAGCTCTCTGGGGCCCCTTATAAGGGCACTAATTCCCATTCGTGAGGGCTCCACCCTCATGACCTAAGCACCTATCAATGGCCCCACCTCCAATTACCCTCACATGAGGCGTTAGGATTTCAACAGATGAACATTGGGGCAACACAAACATTCAGACCACAGTAGGGTTAAGCAGTCATCACATTTTTATGACTTTATGTACCTATATCTCATTGTTGAGAAAAACAGCACATTATGCTTTTACTTCCTTTCTTCTACAACCATTTTTTTTCCTGTAATTAATGATTGTCTAAACCACTCTTTTTTTTACATTTGCTGTATCTTCAATGAACTTACCTCTTTCCAAATGCTCCAGATCTGTCAACAACCAATTTATATTTTTATTGTTTGCTTTCTAAGCCAGCTACATAGCTGGAATATTGCCTTTGTTGGATCCTATTTCCTGGATGCTGTCATCCTCTTTCTTGATTTACTTCTTCTTTTGCTGGAGCATTTCCTCCAGTAGCTTTCCAGGAAAGGGTACATGGACATCACAGTGAGGCTTTGTCTAAAAATGTCTTTATTTTACCCTCACCCCTAATTATTTGGGTGAGTATAGAGTTATTTGAAAATAACGTTTCAGAATTTCAAAGGCATGGTTCTATTGTTTTCAGTTTCTTTTTATTTTATTCTCTCTCCTTCCTTCCTTTAAGGCATCTCAAATTCAGTAGGTCCAGACTGAAATCAAACTCCATCGGAAAATCCTGTTACCTCCAACTTTGAAATATACCCTGAATCACAATTTTTTCACTACACCCAACCCTCTGGTCTAAATTACCATCATCCCTGAACTTCTAATTGGTCTTCCTGCTTCTGTATTTTTTAAAGTTGTAAAATATTTCAAACAAATCACATGTGGCTTTATACTTTTTACTACATAAAAATGTACGAAGATCTTACATACATAAACATATGGAATTGCTTTAAGTGTTTAGCATTCACTCACCTGTGCATGCTGACAGCTTCTTGCTGCAAACTCCTGGGACTCTCCATCTAGTAGCTGGAGTGGGTTCAGCCCATACACAGGGAACACCCTGGGAACACCCCTCAACCAATGACGAATGGGGGATAAATACCCCAGCTTCCTTCCCCTCCACTTCCCAGATATCTCCGCAGTGTTGAGCTTGTTACAAAATGGGAACCTGCTCACTGACCTTGAACTGACTTTCTTACCTTTCCTGTTTCACTTTTCCACACACTAATTGGTGCTTTCTGGTTATCACCTACCAAATAAACTGCTTTCACTTAAATTTTAGTCTCGGGATCTGCTTTGGGGGAAAGCAGACAGTAATGTATTTGTTTCCTGTCAATAAGCTTCCAGGTTGTTTTCAGTTTTTCACTACAAACAAGGCTGTAATATTTTTCTACAAACCTCTGGATATGTATGTAGGAGGTTTTCTCTTGGTATTTATCCATGAGTGGAACTGCTGGGTTGAAGGGTATGTGCACCTTCATCCTTAATAAATACTGCTAACATTTTAAAAGTCTGACAATGTCAGTATTGGCAAGAATGCCACATCTGATGCATGTGGAATGGTTCCTCACTGCAGTTTTTTGGTGAAGATTAGCCCTGAGCTAACATCTGTTGCCAATACCTCTCTTTTTGCTGAAGAAGATTGGCCCTGAGCTAACATCCATACCCAACTTCCTCTACTTTATATGTGGGACGCCTGCCACAGCATGGCTTGATGAGCAGTGTGTAGGTCCACGCCCCGGATCCAAATCTGCAAACCCTGGGCTGCTGAAGCAGAGTGCATGAACTTAACCACTATGCCACCAGGCCAGACCCTCCTCACTGTAGTTTTAATTTGCATTTCCCCAATTACTAGTGGGAATGTATTATCTTTGCGTGTATTTTTTGCCATGTGAGTTTCCTTTTCTCTAAATGGCTTGCTTCTTTTCCTTATCAATATCTGAGTTCCATAAATTTAGGATACTAACAGTTTTCTGGTTATGTTCCTTGCAGAGAGCACCATTGTTTTCTTGTGGTTTGTAAGTCTTATGCAGTGTTGATTCCTATTCTTCTGTGTAATGTCTTTTCCCCCTCTACGGAAGATTTTAGGAAATTCCTTTTTACTCATGTGCACGAAAATAAGCACGTAATGTTTCAAAAAATCTAATCACAATAGACATACTAATGCAGAAAATAACACTCAACTCTGACACTAACAACCGTTTGCAGCATACTTTTTCTTATACATATTAATATTTATTAAAAATTTTGAGTATTATACACAATTTGCTTCTTTCACTTAGCATTTTAGGTATTCTTCCATCAGCACTTCATTCTTTTTAACTACTGCAGAACATTAAATTTTATAGACATTGGTTAGTTATTTCGTTATTGATTGACATGTGGGCTATTACCAAGTTTAAAAAAAAATGGTTCAACAAATATTCTCAAGTCCATCTCTTTGTTCAGAATTAATTTCTAGAAGCGGAAGTTCTGAGTCCAAACTGAGAAATTTTTTTTTTTTTGGTGAGGAAGATTAGCCCTGAGCTAACATCTGTTGCCAATCCTCCTCTTTTTGCTGAGGAAGATAGGCCTTGGGCTAACATCCATGCCCATCTACCTCTATTTTATATGTGGGACGCCTGCCACAGCATGGCTTGAGAAGTGGTGTGTAGGTCCATGCCCGGGATCCAAACCTGCGAACCCCAGGCCACTGAACCGGAGCATGCAAACTTAACCACTATGCCACTGGGCTGGCCCCTAAACCCAGAATATTTTGAATTTTAATTGATATTGCTAAGTTACATCCTAAAAAGTTGTAACAATTTACAGGACAGAAAATGCTACTTCTCTGGATACCTAATAATCTAAATCTTTGCTAACACGATAGGTAAAATGTTTTAATTTTCATTTTTTAAATTCTGTGAAGTTTAGCTTCTAACTTACTAATTTTGGTTTCCAGCAATAACTATTCTCAATTCATTACCTCTCTGAATTTTTAATTTTAGCCATAAGCTTGTTATTAGATTACTTTTTTTGGTAAAGAGTAGCCTATTCTTGTTCTATCATTGTAATATCCCAAGGAATCTCACCGAAGATCAGAAAAAAGTTTTTAAAGGTCTCAGACCTTCTCTTTGAACCATCAGAAAGGTCATCTCCTACCTACCTCTTCACCATTCCTATGGAATATATTACAGTTCTCAACTGACTGATTCCCTATCTGGATGAACAGGACTTTTTTCAGAAGTCTGATATGCATAGAGTAATTCATGGTCCCTATTTTGGTCTGATTTTCTTTTACTACCTGAGTTCTAGCTCTTCTGTTTATAACCCATTTCTGACCTCTTGACTAATGTGTCTGGCTCCTATCTCTACAGACCCTGGCTTCACTCATGCCACCAGGGGACTCTCTCACTTTGGGCCGTCTTGGTAGACACGCCACCGCAGGCAGGTGCTGGGGACCTAATCCTGGCCCTTGACGGGCATTCAGACAGTTATAGCATGAAATGTTTCACCAATGGTATTTTTTTTTTTTTTTTGTGAGGAAGATCAGCCCTGAGCTAACATCCATGCTAATCCTCCTCCTTTTTGCTGAGGAATACCGGCTCTGAGCTAACATCTATTGCCAATCCTCCTCCTTTTTTTTCTCCCCCCAAAGTCCCAGTAGATAGTTGTACCCCGGTAGATAGTTGTATGTCATAGTTGCACATCCTTCTAGTTGCTGTATGTGGGACGTGGCCTCAGCATGGCTGGAGAAGCGGTGCGGCAGTGCGCGCCCGGGATCCGAACCCAGGCCGCCAGTAGTGGAGTGTGCGCACTTAACTGCTAAGCCACGGGGCCGGCCCTCACCAATGGTATTTGAATGGTCTAGTTACAATTAATGGGGAATAAAAACACATTGCTTAGAAATAATTATCCATAGATCTAAAGTGAACAAAAGTCTTTTTTTCTATTGTTAAGATATATAATTTTTTTGGAGAGGAGGAGGAACAACTTGAAATAATCAGAAAACGTCTTCACATTAATCATTCTTTTCATATACTTCAAATTTGTACTTAATGCCTTTTTCCTCCTGGATATCAGAAAGAACACCTGGGTATCTGTAAAAGAAAAATATATATAATTAAATAATGTATCAATTAAAAATATAGCTTCCCTGACTTTCAGCCAAAAGGCATCAAGAATGCACAAAGTAAATAAAAGTCTTCCCTTCTTTCTTCACAATGGTAAGCCACTGTTAAGTTGGGTTAATATTCTGCAAACATACTACATATGCAAATGAAAAGAAAACATTTCAAACTGTATAGAAAGTTAGAAAGCAAAAAGTGTAATTTCTGGGCCAGGCCTGGTGGCCTAGTGGTTAAGTTCGGCACGCTCCGCTTTGGCAGCCCAGGTTTGGTTCCCAGGTGTGGACCTACACCACTCATCTGTTAGCAGCCATACTGTGGTGGCGGCTCACACTAAAAAAAAAAAAGGAAAAGGAAGAAAAGAGGGAGACTGGCAATGGATGTTAACTCAGAGCAAATCTTCCTCAGCAAAAAAAAAAATAATAGTGACGTTACATTAAGAAAAAAAAAGTGTAATTTCTTCTCCTCTTTTCCTTCTGACTCTTTATTCTCCCCCAAACTAACCACTATTGGCAGTTTCTCTTTTATCTTTCCACTTATCATCCAGCTAATATGAAATTCCTTAAGAACTTTATGCAAGTCTTACACTTGGCATCAAATTTCTTGTGTGAGCAAAAGAAAAACACAATCTTTAGCTGTCTAGAGCAGAACTGAAGTTATGTGTGGTGCATGGTTAGAGATTCTTGATTTCTGTTTAATCAATGGACACCACAGTGCTCTATCCCCAGTGTGTGGCTTGTTGGAATTCCTCTACTAGAATCACTGTTTATCTGATCTTTTCCACTCCCTAACTCTCACTTAGGTCTGTGTTCCCTCCAGCTTCCAATTTAAAATCCAGGCCCTCCTTTGGGTATATACCAGGAAGTGGGATTGCTGGATCACATGGTAATTCTATTTTCAATTTTTTGAGGAACCACCATATTGTATTCCATAGTGGCTGCACCATTTTACATTCCCACCAATAGTGTACAAGAGGTCCAATTTCTCCACATCCTCGCCAACATTTGTTATCTCTTGTGTTTTTTTTTTTTGATAACTCAAATCAGGATCTTGAACAGATATCTGCACTCCGATGTTCATTGCAGCATTATTCACAGTAGCCAAGATGTGGAAACAATCTAAATGTCCACTGACAGATGAATGGATAAAGAAATTGGTATATACATACAATGGAATATTATTCAGCCTTGAAAAAGAAGGAAATCCTGCCATATGTAACAACATGAATGAACTTGGAGGACATTATGCTAAGTGAAATAAGCCAGTCACAGAAGGACAAATACTGCATGATTCTACTTATATGAGGTATCTAAAATAGTCAAACTCATAGAAACAGAGAGTAGAAGGGTGGTTGACAGGGGCTAGGGGAAAGGAGAAACAGGGAGTTGCTGTTTAAAGGGTATAAAGTTTCAGTTGTGCAAGATGATTAAGTTCTAGAGATCTGCTGTGCAACACTGTACCTGTAGTTAATCTGTATTGTATACTGAAAAATCTGTTGAGGGTGTATCTCATGCTGCATTCTTACCACAATAAAAACAATTTTTTCCACTGAAAAAACACCTACCACCAACAAAAAAACAAAACCCAGGTCCTCCACTGAAGGCTCTTCTGACCACTCAGTCTACAACCCAAATCCTGGCACACGTCCTCAGTACTGTGCGGGCGGCACCCCAGTGTGCTCAAGGTGGGGTGAGGAACCCCTGCTCTAATCAGACTTGTGTTTGACTCTGGTTCTGCTGCGTGACACTTGGCTATCAATAAAAGTCTTTCTTCTTATAAAGAATTTAGCATCGTGAGTTCATTACTTTAAATGCTCTACAAATGTTAACCATTACTATTACTAGTTTGTTCTGTCCCCTTAACTATTTTCTAAACTCACTGTAGGGCAGGGATAATACAGGAAAAAATTTAAATCTCTTATGCTATCCAACACATTGATGAGTAATAATAGGCATTAACTTTTTGTTGACCAATTAGAGATTATGCCATTTTGATAAAAATTATAATTAGAGACATGAAGTAACAATAGCATAACAACGTGTAAGGAAGAGAAAAAGGTGTTTTCTCTTGAATAATTTACATTTCAGGGGGAGAAGCTATGCTTCTATTTACTAACCATTTTCTAAGCTGTTTCTATTCCACTGTTTTAGTAGCAGTATAGCTTTTTTCCTTTTTTTAAAGAAATGATTTTACTAGGCCAACTATAAACCTTTGGAATGAGTCATCAAAAAGCAACATTTACATTTTTGTGTGTGTGTAAAATTCTCAAGAGTATCAAGACTGTCAGTTAATAAGATAAAAGGCAAGTATCAAAGTTATTTGTAAACTTTGAATAATAATAACTTAGAAATAACTATGCTGTTGGCTGGTATGGTCACTAGCCATAGTATTAATGTTAATCTTCTCTGTGAAACTAAAATTTAATTCTGCTTAGGATTAATTTTACCTTCCACAATATTCACATATTCAGTTTGTTTTAATAATGATTATAACTACCTCATAATCCTAATTCCAAACTTTTCTGAAGAGAAAACGACCTAAGAGCCCACATTTGAACTCTGAGTTTAAGTCTAACGGGATTTGGAAATACCATCTATTTGTTATGAACCATCCAGACAGAGACTCCCCTCTAGAATCTTCAAGCATTAAGGAAGCCAATGAATAAGAATAAACATAAGATGTGAACTGACAAAGGATCACGAGAATAATACAGAGATGATTTGATAGAAGGTCTAAGAAAGAGGTAAACAGAGTTCTTGAACAGGTATCCGTAAGAAACAACCACAACTAAAATAAAATGAAGACTCTACAGGAAGCACAGGATCAGGAGGAGAGGAACGTACAAATAATGTGGACCAATATGCCAGGATCCTATTGGACAGTCAGGAAGTAAGGGGGGCAGAGGAGGAAACGTCAGCCCATCAAGAACCGACTTCAAGTTGTCCACAGTGAGGGGCATCCATCTCTGTCTCAGCTCTGGAGCTAACTACTGCCTCAAAGGCTTCTCTGGTCTTTAATCCTCTTTGAATACATTGTCTTGTGGAACGTTGTCAACTAGAAGGAGAAGTCTGTTTGCGCCTCATTAAGCAGAAAACTGCTGGTATAAAATATTTGGGCTTGCTGGTTTGGTTGGAGCCTAGTGTGAAATAGTGTGAGACAGAAAGATTTCTTCCAGGCAAGATGAATGAGGGCAGAGCCTTGGAGGACAGGCTGGCATGGTGCTGTCAGAAGAATAATTGCAGAGAAAATGACCCACGGGGGGAAAAAGGCAGACACAAAGAAAAACCATCTTACTTTGTTAAAATTAACTTCTGCTTTTAGGTTTCCACACTTGTGGCTTCATCTACACTCTAATTTTATTCTCGTCATGCTTCACAATAGTCCTCTTTCATTTTTATTTCATTACACTAGTGCTTTGATTACCAGGAAGTATGATGTTAATAAAAGATACTGTGTTTGAACTGAAATCTATGTAACCACAAGAGGCCCTCTGATAGGGATGATGGGGGTCTAAGTTAAGTGGGAGCTGTGGGCAAAGGAGGAGGAGGAGTAGAGAATGATCAGAGGTCACTTCTGGACAGTAGGGAGCAACTCTAAGTTCTCTAGTGTACAGAGATTTGGAGAGAAAGCAGCTCAAGAATTGAGCAATGTCACAGACTTCCAGGGACAAAGTATATTCTCTTTGCCTTCAGAGGAGGTTACTTTTTCTCTGCTTCACGCAAGACTGGCCTCCTCTACATCTCCCTATTGGGGACCCCCTCCACCCTCGTTAGAGAGGCTGCTACTGTGCTGGGACAGGCTTGAAAGTAAGATGACCATCAAATGCTGCAGTGGAAAAAAGCCTTCTCATTTTCTTCCATAGCCTTGTTTAAAATGTCCATTTTGGAGCAATTTCCTTGGATTTTGGCTTTGAACAGCAATTTCCTATCTCAGTCTACTCGCTATCAAAATTTTCTAAGACATTTAAAGAAGAATTAATACCAATCCTTCACAAACTCTTCCAAAAAACAGAAGAGGAGAGAGAGCATTTCCCAACTCATTCTATGAGGCTGGTATTAACCCGACACCAAAACCAGGCGAAGATATTACAAAAAAGAAAACTATAGATCAATATCCTTTGAAATAAATGCAAAAATCCTCAACAAAATATTAGCAAACTGAATCCAGCAACATATAAAAAGGACTATATATTACTACCAAGTAGATTTATCCCAGAAATGCAAGATTAGTTTGCCACGAAAATCAAGCAACCTAATATACCATATTAATAGTGTATTAAGTAAACTAGTGTATTTTTGTCTTATTAAAGACAAAACCCACAAGATCATCTCAATAGACTCAGAAAAAGCATTTTGACAAAATCTAACACCTCTTCATGATAAAAACACTCAGGGAGCTAGAAACAGAAGAGATCTTCCTCAATGTGATAAAGGGCATGTGTAAAAAACCCACAGCTAACGTCATATTTAATGGTAAAAGAATGAATGCTTTCCTTCTAAGATCAGGAACAAGACAAGGATGTCTGCTCTCACCACTTCTACTCAACATTGTACTGGAGGCTCTAGCCAGGGCAATTAGGCAAGAAAAAGAAATAAAAAACATCCAGATTAGAAAGAAAGCAGTAAACTCTCTTTATTTGCAAGTGATGTATACTGTATATAGAAAATCGTAAGGAATCCACTAACAACTGGAATAAGTGAGTTCAGCAAGCTTGCAGGATACAAGATCAATAGACAAAAATAAATTGTATTTCTATGTATTACCAATGAACGGTCTGAAAATAAAATTAAGGAAACAGTTCCACTTACAGTAGCATCAAAAAGAATAAAATTCTTAAGAATTTAACAATAAAGTGCAAGACTTGTATACTGAAAGCTACAGAACATTGCTGAAAGAAATTAATGAAGATCTAAACAAGCAGAAAGACATCATATGTTCATGATTTGGAAGACTTAATATTGCTAAGATGACAATACTCGCCAAAGTGATCCACAGATACAATAAAATACCTATCAAAACCCTAGCTTGCTTTTTGGCAGAAATTGACAAGCTGATCATAAAATTCATACGGAAATGCCAGAGACCCAGAATAGCCAAAACAGTCTTGAAAAAGAAGAACAAAGTTGGAGGACTCATACTTCTTGATTTCAGAAGTTATTACATGGTTGCATCAATTAAGACAGTGTGGTTATGGCATGAGGATATACATATAGATCAATGGAATAGAACTCAGAGTCCAGAAATAAACCCTTACATTTATGGTCAACTGATTTTTGACAAAGGTAACAAGACAATTCAACAGGGGAAAGAATAGTCTTCTCATCAAACAGTGCTAGGTCAACTGGATAGCCACTTACACAAGAAAGACCCTGGACCCGTTCCTTACATCATACATAAATTAACTCCAGTGGATCACAGACTTAAAGTAAGAGTTAAAACTATAACTCTTAAAAGAACACACAGTAAATCTCAGTGAGCTTGGATCACGCAATGGTTTCTTAGATACAACACCAAAAGGACAAGTGACAAAAGAAAAAATAGAAAAACCAGACAACATCAAAATTAAAAACCGTTGTGCTGCAAATGATATTAAGAAAGTGAAAAGATGATTCAGATAATGGGAGAAAATTTGTGAAGCAAGCACTGATATATATTACAACATGGATGAACTTGAAAATGGTATGCTAAATGAAATAAACCAATTCCAGGAAAGACCACATATTATATGATTCTGTTTATATGAAATGTCCAGAATAGGCAGATCTGGACGTAGATAATGACAGAAAATAGATTAATGGTTCCTGGACTAGAAGGGGAAGGGAATGGAGAGCACAGTTTTTTTGTGTGATGAAAATGTCCTAAACTCAGATTGTGGTGATGGTTGCACAACTCTGCAAATATACTAAAACCATTGAATTATATACTTTCTTTTCTTTCTTTTTTTTTGTGAGGAAGATTAGCCCTGAGCTAACATCCATGCCAATCCTCCTCTTTTTGCAGAGCTAACATCTATTGCCAATCCTCCTTCCCCCCGCCCCTTTTCTCCCCAAAGCCCCAGTAGATAGTTGTATATCATAGTTGCACATCCTTCCAGTTGCTGTATGTGGGACGCTGCTTCAGCATGGCTGGATAAGCGGTGCGTCGGTGCGCGCCCCAGAGCCAAACCCGGGCCGCCAGTAGCGGAGCGCGCGCACTTAACCGCTAAGCCACGGGGCCGGCCCCCTGAATTATATACTTTCCATGGGTGAATGTTGTGATGTGTGAATCATCTTTCAATACAGATGTTACATTTTTCGTTTCTCCAAGCCAGAATGGTATTTGTTTTAAGTTATCAAGGATCCTGAAGGGTCACAGCTTTGGAAAGAGGTCTGATGGAGAGCAATAGGATTTGGAAAGGTATTGAATAAGAAGCTAATTCACACAGTAATCTATTCTTTTTGTTAGTAGCAACAGAAAGATAAGAAATGAGGAACAGCAGAGATCAATATTCACATAATATGAGAATCAGCAATCTAAGCAGTATAGGAGAAAATATATAAGGTGAGACAAAGAAACACAACTGATTTTTACATAAATGTATATGAAATCACTAAGTGTGATTTTTTAAGTAGTCACCTTTGGAGACTATAAGCAAAAGCATGTACTTTAGCTGTCTGGAAAATTTTTAGAGTTCTTACAATTTTCAGTTTTATTTAGAGCTGGTTAAGAGCCCAAGAAAACCAGTCACACACTTCATTTGATTCGAGACTCTTACCTATTGCTCGATAGAGCAATAGACTATTACTCTAAAGCTTGGCCATTTGTTTATTCAGGTTTGGCTCTGAATGTTCTTTTAGGAGTTATTTCCAAAAACAAACTCACACTCAAAGAATAATGACTGGATTCAACTGAGAATATGTGAAAGAATGTGTGAAAAGCTAGTCTGAAAGTGTTGATGTAATTAATCTTTTACTTTTACTTTCCATAGCCAACAGCTGAAAAGTGCTTTTAAATTAAAATGCTACGAGTTTTTAAAATGAGGCAGATTCATGTTAAAATCACAACTCCATAGTAAAGCAAGTGGAACCTCTTCTTTTCATCTCCACCACTGCTAAGTCCCTCATCTTTCAGCTTAACTACTACTAAATAACTGGTCTCCCTGCCTCCTCTCATCCCCGTCTGGTCCACTCTCCATCAACAGCTAGAACAGTATCACTCTTTTCAGAACGCTGTAAACCTGCACGTGGTCTGATCCCTTTTGGCCTCCCCCTGTGCACAATGCCCACAGTGGCCTTCACGCTCAGAGAACACACCACGCTTGCTCCTGCCCCCAGGTCTCTGCACGAGCTGTTTCTCTTCCTGGAATGCTTTTCTCTGCCCTTTGCCTGGCTGGCTTCTTCCCATTTAGATCTCAGTGTAAACACCACTCTTCAGAAGACTTCTCAGACCACACAGTTTCTACCACACCCAATACTTCAACTCTCCACACAGCAACTCTTTTGATGTTTTTGTCATTTGCTACCCTCCTCCTCTACTACAAAGAATGTAATCTCCTGGAGAGTAGTGACAGCATCTCTCTTGGTAATCACTGTGTCCCAGTGCCTAGGACAGTGTCTGATCCTAAACATACACCTCACAGAATGAACTGACTACTCTCTAGATTTCAGTAAAACCATTAAAACCTGAACATTCCCAAGTCTGTTAAAGCAGATTTCCCCAAATTCCTACGGTATTTGTCTATAAAAGACATTACTTCTCTGAATTCAATCTGAAGAGACATACACTTTTCTATAATTCTTAAGCAAGAAATCCAAAAGTGCTTCAGACTAATTAATAACATTTATACTTTTTTATATTTATAGTTATACTAATTAATAACATTTAATACTTACTCTGGGAGAAGTTTATATTTCTCGAAATCAATTTCTGGAAAAAATGTGTCACTTTCAAATTCCTGCATGATCCTTGTCACAAACAGTCTAAGATGGCCTGGTTTGTTCATGGCTTCCTTTGAAACACAATAAAAGGCATGAGTTACCTTATTTATCTGTGTCAAAAGACATAGAAACTCTAAGATTTTTGTTTCTTTTTACATAGTCAAGTTTGTACTAGGTATTAAAGACATGCTATATAACTTGTTACATCCAAAGCATGCTATTTAAATATCTTATTCTTTAGTTTAGGGTCCTGCAAAGTATGCCTTAGTTATGTTGAGAATGGCATTAATCATTATCAATAATTATGAGAATGAGTTTAAATATATTCTGGCCTCTGGTTTGCTTATATGAACTCTTTTTTCATTTAAGCATTGTTTTGTCTTTTGTCTTTGGTGGTGTTTAAGAATTAAGAACCCAAATTATCTAGTTACTCTCCATAGAAAAATTTATATCCGTATATATGGATAAGATGGTGTAATTTCATCAGACCTTGACTATTGAAAATCCCAAGGGCATACTTCAGTACATTTACATAAAATTTAACAATGCTTCCATTTCTCAGGAGATAGTTATAATGCTAGTAGGTAATTTATTCTGCCTCTTGCTGCTGACGATTGTATTCGGCCTTATATTGTTAATGACTTTTCTAACTACTGCCTATAGTACAGTTGACAGTTTCTACAGAAAAACTGCCTGGAACAAATATCTTAAGATTCTAATAAAAAGTCATGAGTCCTAATTGCAGTTCCAAGAAAGTAATAATGCTATTTTTTTAAAAAATTATTTTTCTGAGGTCATATTGGCTTATAACATTGTGTAAATTTCAGGTGTACATTATTATATTTCAGTTTCTGTATAGACTGCATCGTGTTCACCACCAATAGTTTGGCTTTCATCCGTCACCATATATATGTACCCCTTTATCCCAGAAAGCAATAACTCTTCATCTTCAAATAGCTTATGGGGGTTGAGGGAAGATATATATACATAATTTCAAGTGTTATCCTTAAAATTTCAAATGAGGGAATAGACAAATTTTACTTTTTATTTTCAATACTATAGCTTATATTAAATCATTTATTCTCTTGCCTCAACCAAATAAATATTCTACCAATTCTGAGTGTACCAAAAAATTAGAAAAATTGAATAGGACTAACCATAGGAACATTTGAAGGTCCGTATCAAAGTTAATGATACATGGCAAACCTTTTCTGTAAAGGGTCAGAAGGTAAATATTTTAAGCTTTGCGGGCCATATGGATTCTCACCTTAGTAGGCAAAAGCAGGCATAGACAATACTAAACCAATGGGCCTAGCTGTGTTTCAATGAAACCTTATTTACAAAAACAGGCTGGGAAGCCTGATTTGGCCCATGGGAAGATAAGCCTAAATGTTCAACAAGCTATTGTGATGTGAGGTAGGTGGATAACGCAGAATTACCACCTGGAGGTTCTACTTCCTTATTATTTATATACATATAGATTATATCAAATTATATAAATATATTTAGTTTTAAGCCCTTATATTGTTTAAAAAATACATTTTCAAGTGAATATGGTATTGAATCACTCAAAATAAGTACTGAACAAAATAAAGAAAGGACATGATTTCTTAGAAATTCATACTTGACTGAAAGATTAAAGGAAAATGTCCATTTTCCCCCTATTAAATGGAGAAAATAAAAGGTTGTAGAAACAGGAACCTGAGTAACAGAGTTTTTATAATTCTACATAGGATCCTGGTCTACCTCTTCTTTCTGAAATAATTCAATGTACCTATGTTCCCACAAGCCACCACAGGGTACTGGTGGATTTTTTTCCTCCTCATAAATGTTAATCTTTCATTAGTGTTTTAAAAGAGTCAAAGAATTCTACTTATTGTCCTCAAAATGTTTTAAAGCTGGAAGCCACTTGGTATCAAGAAAAAGGAATATTTTCTCTTTTATGCTGTATTTTTTATGATACGAAATCATATAACACTTCTCCCACGCCCTCACATTCTATGAAAATTGTTGAGGGAAAGTTTTCTGTTTTTAACAAATTCATATACATATAGTCAGTGTCTACCAACTGAGAGCCTCGTCTCTTTCTCAGTCAGAGATACATTTATCCTTGAAGGAAAGGGAATGACTCAGTGCACCTCCAACACATCCAGGGAGTAGAAAACAGCGCAGGCAAGGATGGCTCAGGGAAAGATTTAGAATGTTTTTAAAATTGGAAACATCAACTATTTTGAATTGAAACAAACTCATACAGACCTAAAAACTTACTTTTACATTTTCATTTAGTTTGCATGATAGTATCAAAAAATAAATAATTCAAATTGACAGTATACCTAACTTACAGCAGGGATAATGAGCTTCCTCTGCTCATGGCTTAATTTTTTTAAAGTTTGGATGGGAGGGAAGCTGGAAGAAAGTAGGGTAGAATATTTCTTTATATTTACAGACAACTTTACTTACCTTATAAACAGAACTGCCTCCCACGATCCAAACCATGTCCACTTTATTTGTTAATTCTGGTTGTTCAATAAGTGATAAGGCATCCTCCAAACTTTTGGCAAGAAAATGAGCTCCTTGTGGAGGTTCCCTGAGGTTAAAAGAAAGGATTACACATAATTTCTATAAAACTCTAATAAAAACACGAGTCAGATAATCTAAATAGGAAGCAGTAATTATAAAACTAAAATCATCATAAACATGAATCCTTTTGACAAAAAGCACTTCACATCAGTATGACTCATGACCAATAACTCAACCCACATTTGTGGATGTATGGCCCACAACGAACCAAAAAGGACAAACACCTGAGATATCACATATTTGTGGTGGAAAAGAATCAGAACACTATTTGTCTCTGGAGGGATGGGGTAACAATTCACAGGGAAGGGGCACGAGGCAACTTTCTGAGGGTGATGGTAATGCTCTATATCTTTGATATGGGATTACACGGGTATGTACATTTGTCAAAACTTAGCACATGTACACTTGAGGCTTGTACATTTCATTGTACATAATATTTTTCTTAAAAGAAAAAAACAGTAAAGTAATATTGAACTCTAGTTAATGAGATGTATGCTGGAGTATTTAGGAAAAAGTATACTAACTCCTGCAATTTACTTTGAAATGCAACAAAGAACAAAACAGATGGATGCATAGATGGATGATAATATAATAAGCATAGTAAAATGTCAATGGTAGAATCTATGTGGTGGGTATACAGGTGTTTACTGTAAGTTCTTTCTGTATGTTTGAAAGTTTTCATGATAAAATATTGGAAAAAGAGTGGTAGGTTTGAATGCCTGTAGTTTGTAATGATATTCAAACTGTTACTATGTGGTTACCTTTGGGGAGTGGGGAAAGAACTTCCATGTTTCAAACAACATAGAAATAGATGAAGTATTTAAAAATGAGCATGTTATTACTTTTGTAATTAAAAACCCAAAAGGGGAAAAGTTAATTTCAGTATTTACACTGACTAGCTCAATCTCTCCCCACCTCCAGAATTGGTTTATTTTTTTAGGTAGGGGAGGGGGGGGTTGCAATTCCCTTTACAAATGAAGAAACATGCAGAATTAGACCTTCATAATAATTAGAGAACAGAAATTACAATTCAATATCAAGTTCTTAGACTGATGCTTTAAAAAAATTATATAATTGCCTTTGAATGAGTAGTTATAACAACGATTAATCAAGAGCTAATGGGGTCTATTCATTCTCTTGGCTGCCTTCTCCCTCACCTCCTTGATATATACTTAGTTACTTCACTCTTTGTCATCTCTAAAGAAGTCAAGATAGCACAAAGAATATATTTTGACTAAAGGCTGGAAAAAGACACGGAGGCCAGGGTGAGGTTAAAGGAGCCGAGGGATCTCCTAAGGTATCAGGGCAGTTGGACTGACTAGGTTGGCTAGGCTGTTCATGGGGAGAACCAAATCTAGAAGAAACAGATTGGAGCTGGGGGAGAAGATAGTCTAGTTAATAAACAAAGTCTAGAATGACCGAGACAGAGTCAAGGTGATTTTAGTATCTGGGGATGTTGAATTCAGGACCAGACAGGAGATAAGGTAGAATGGAAAATGGTGATTTAGGAACTGACATATGAGGAAAACTGAAGAGGCATCCTGGAAGTTGGTGGATTACAGCAAAATGATTTAGAAGGTGGTATACATGCTTGGTGTGGACTTCAAAGAAAGGGGGCAATAGTTTTGTGAAGTCTGTGGAACAATGGCTTGAGAAAGGTGAAGACTTCTTTGCCCTTTTGTAGAGTCCAGAAAAGGAAAACAAAGAACAGATTAAGGATTTGTTTCAGGTTTCAGTTATAACAAAGACATGGAGGAAATGCTTCTGCAAAATGTTGCTATTTGGTAGTTTAGAAATAAGATTCATAGGAAACACTGGACCCCTAGATGTGTAGAAAAGAACAAGCAAAAATTTGAGCTAATGTTTGAGTGCAGCCCCCTCTTCACAACACAAATCCTAGAAAGCAACACAGTAAATAGCATACAGCAAGCACTCAATATTGTTACTTATTTTTGCTTCCTTCCCATAATTATCTGAAACGAATCCAGATTGGATTTCCTCACAAAGGAGAGTTGGTGTGTAGTAGCTGGTGTTAGTAGCATACATATTCTGTGTCAAGAAGCTTGTGGACATGCTTGATATTTTGTTTCTAACTGTCTTGAATTCCCTCAGAGGGCTGGCCCTAGGATTAAGAGAGAACACACACAGTAGGCACTCAAGTGATACTTCCATCTCTTTCCTTAAAAGCCCTATTGAAGGGAGGCTGCTTTTTACCTGATGGATAGTTGTATTAGAAAGGAAATACCTAACATTACCGAGTGCCGACTTGCTCTACCAAGTAGCAGGGTCAGGCAGTGATTTACACGCAGCACAGCAGCGGTCCCATGTAGGTACTACTATTCCTTTATAGATACGAGGAAATTGAGGCTGAGGGGTTAAGTAACCAATGGTCACGCAGCTAGGAAACGGTGGAGCTGGGATTGAATTCCAGCAGCCTGACTTTGGAGCCTGCGCTGCAACTTCTTACACAGACAATAGTGAGAACCGGTGACCACGGACTACAAGGGTGTCAAGACTCTGGTCCCCTCAGACCTTGGGACAGTGTGGCCTTGTTTAGGCAAAGCCTTCAGACCAATGTCCTCTGGCCTTGGGCATCCTCATCTCATCACCCCACGGTACCACATAAACATGCTTTTCCAGTGTGCCTGATATGAACGAGGATGACATGGCAGATGGAATTCTGGTCTAATTTCCCTGGTGACTGTTGGGAAAACAAACAAAAAACCCTAGGCTACAATCACGTCCTAACCAGAATTCAGAAATATGTTCAATTTAAGACCTTTCATACTCAGTCTTTAAAAATGTGATTTCCAACTATTAAAAATTGATTCAACTATGTTCCATCCTCATAACGGAATACTATGCAGCCACTAAAAATATTTATAGAAATTCATCTTTTAATATATAAAGTGAGGAAAAAAGGCAGGTTACAAAGTGATATTATGTGGGATGATCCCATTTTTATAAATCACCTATGGACTATTCAGTCCATAAAAATTTCTGAATCCCTATTTTACTAGAGATATGCCAGATGCTGGCAATAGAGAAAAAAAAAATGCACTCCCTGTACCAAAAAGATGGTGATGGCAGGCAGAGGAATATCCAACCATGGCCATAAAGTGAGAAAGACCTGCAGTGGGGATGTGTGGAGGGTGCTGGATGGGCACAGAGGAGGTGCACCATCTGGGCGCGGTGTGCAGAAGAACACTCCTTGGAGTACGATCCCTTAGCTGAGTCTCGAAGGAGATAAAAACATGTGCAAAACACAGATGTGACAGACAGGCCACCACAGATATTACTGAGACTTATGCTAAAGTTACAAAAGTTGTTTAACACAAGAAAACTCCAAGAAAGTTGAGGATAGAAGAAAAGTAATCTGAGGTGAGGTTTAAAATACTAAAGGGTAGGATAAAAGAGGAAGGTCTTGAGGACAGAAAAAAATGGAGTTGAGAAAAAAGTAGTGGGGGCGAGGGAGGGGACTGATTTTGATGGGAAGGGATTATTTGTCTCAAGATTGAGAGAAGGAAGAACAAAATGATATGTTTCAGTGAAAAGGAGATCACAAGCCTGTTCATCGTGATTTCATTAACGTTACTATTTTCTGTAAGCTCTAAGGTGAGGTAATTTTGTTAAAGTAGTAGTGATCGGGGGAGCAGGACCTGATTATCTGTAGGGTATCTTCCATGAGCCAGAAATGTAACATATAAAATTTCAATTAATCCTTGAAATTACCCTAAGAAATTGTCATTATCAATCCCATTTACTAGGTAAGGAAATTGAGGTTCAGCAAGACTTTCTTGCAACCTGTGTGAAGCCACAAAGTTAACAGGCGCCAGACCGGGTTTAGAAGCCAGGTCAGTAAGTCTTTGCTGTACCAAATGTGTAAGTGGTGGGGAGGGGACTGCAGCTTTAAGAGGAGAAAGTTTTAATCACTGTGGAGAATGTGACCATGAGACCATACAAAATTATTATACCATGAAATGTGAGATAACTTTTGTGGATTGAAGACAATTTACAACCTCTTATATCATGGAGGCAATTTGGGGTTTTCTAAAGATACTGTCAAAGCCACAGCACTGCAGTAAAATTTCTTTAATTTTTGGTTCTAAAGACTTAAAAAAATGCTTTATTTAGATATAAATCACATACAAGTTACCCTTTTTTGTGTGTGTGTTTGTGAGGAAGATCAGCCCTGAGCTAACATCCATGCTAATCCTCCTCTTTTTGCTGAGGAAGACCGGCTCTGAGCTAACATCTATTGCCAATCCTGCTCCTTTCACCGCCCCCGCCAAGCCTCAGTAGATAGTTGCACGTCATAGTTGCACATCCTTCTAGTTGCTGTATGTGGGACGCGGCCTCAGCATGGCCGGACAAGCGGTGCGTTGGTGTGCGCCCGGGATCCGAACCCGGGCCGCCAGCAGCGGAGCGCGTGCACTTAACTGCTAAGCCACAGGGCTGGCCAGCAAGTTACCCTTTTAATGTGTACAGTTTAGTAACTTATTAGTACATCCACAGAGTTGTGCAACCATCACCACTATCTACTTTCAGAACATCTCCATCACCCCAAAAAGAAAAAGAAACTGTGTATCTATTGTCAGTCATTCCCCACTCCCCACCTCTCTCTCCCAGGGAACCAATAATCTACTCTCTGTTTCTATGGATTAGCCTATTTGGACATTTCATATAAATGGAATCACATGGTCCTTTACGTCTGGCTTTTTTCACTCAGCATATTGTTTTCAAAGTTCATCTATATTGTAGCATTTATCAGTACTTCATTCCTTTTTATTACGCAATAATATTCCATTGTATGGATATAACATTTTGTTTATCCATTCATCAGTTGATGGACTTTTGGGATGTTTCTACTTTTTGGCTATTATGAATGATGCTGCTGTGAACATCTATGTACAAGTTTTTGTGTGGTCATGTTTTCATTTCTCTTGGGTATATACCAAGGAATGGAATTGTTGGGTCATATGATAACTCTATGTTTAACATTTTGGGAAAATGCCAATCAGTTTTCCAAAGGTGGCTGCTTAACATTTACTTTAAAGCTGCAACTTGATTGCCTAGAAAGTTTTGGAAAAGCACTGTTTCCCTTATACCTTATTAGGTAAATAGTTACCCAATAACTAGTATCTGGCAGCAAATTTTGGGGCTACTTTAAGGATTCAGTTTCTTCTTACATTGGGGGTGGTGGTGAAAAACTGAGTATTTCTAAACGCTTGTATGAGCAACAGTGATTTCCATGTGTAAATCTTTCCCCTTTTATTCAGGACCCAACAGCGCCCAGCACACAGCAGGTGCTCAGGATATGTGTGGAATTCACCAGCAAGTAGGGAAGCAGAAGGAAGGACAAAAAAAAAAAAAACCTCTAAAATTTTTTCCTAACTGGTGTCCCTATCTATTTCCTGTCATGCTTGATAATAAAGACTTTAAATTTTCTCTCTGCCTTAAAAACAAAAAGCGAAATACACCAACAAATGTTATATATAAATACATAACAAACAACCAAACTCAATTACACACACCACAGGGGGGTCATAAAGAAGAAATTAGACTCATCACTTGAGATTTGCTGGTTCAACTGAACATCTCCCCCACTGAGACTTCTTTGTTTTAGCTGAAGCTAGTCATAAATAAACTTGAGTAGTATTCAAGAATATGTTATTAAAGAGTCTCTGGGAATGGCAATACAATCTGTGAATCTGGATTCTACAGTGTAAAGAGATAATCAGAACATCCTAGCAACGAAGAGAAAAACAATATGAAGATTGAGGCAGATGGCAAGATGTACATCAACATATTCCCCATCCCCCAAAGGCACTCCATGCAAATATTCTGCTATATTTTCTCTCAGGTTTTTACCTATGCCATTTTCTAGGAGGGATTTGGGAGAAAATCCACATAAGCCTGAATCCCCTCAGCCTATTGTCGTGTCATGTTTTTTCCTTCCCTTAGTGTGATGGTCTTTGATGTATTCACTTGGCTGGGCTATAGTCCTTGGTTATTCAAATACTAATCTAGGTGTTGCTGCAAAGGTATTTTGTAAATGAGATTAAAGTCAAAAATTAGATGACTTTAATCTGGGTGGGCCTAATTTAATCAGTTGAAAGACTTTACAAGCAGATCTGAGGTCTCCCTGAAGAAATTTCCCCAGGACAGCAGCTTCAGCCCCTGCTGGAGAGTTCCAGACTGCCCTCCCTGATGGCCTACCCTACAGAGTTTTGGACTTGCCTAGCCAGCCTCCACAATTGTTGTCAGCCTATGTATACATATACATAGGTTCTGCTTCTCTAGTTGAATCCTGACTAATACAAATGGGAAAGGACTATTAGGACCACTGTTCTCAAATGAGCAGTGCCCTAGGACACTGCATTCTTTTTTTGTGATTACATTATTAGTTTAAGGAAGAACGATTACCATGCCAATCCCAAACTTTCCCTTAAGGTCTAACTCAGGTTACCTCCACCCCCCAAAGGGTCAGTAAGTTATTTTAATGGCTTAGGACCAATGTAAACAATAACAACAAAAAGTAACAAAAAGAGACATCAAGAAACATCACAGGTGGAGTAAATGACACGGAAGCCGTGGTGGTGCAGGTCTAACCACTGGAGGTGCCTTCGTGGGCAGACTTAACGCATTAACTACACCCAGTCCCTCATGCCCCAGGTCCCCAGGGCATTTCCAGGCACCAGGAACTACCCAGTCCAATGCTGGACTGGAGGACAGGGAAATTCCCAGCAGAGGCCAACTGCAGACACTACCTTCTCTCCAGGACCCCTGGGTCCACTTCAATACTTTGAAATTTTTTACCTTCAGACACCAGGTAAAGAACACAAGTAGAAAACATTATCTGGGTGTTGTGGTAAACTAGGAATCACAAGATTATGATTTTACGATTAAGATTTTCAGCCCATCCTAAAATTTACATCTTATTGTTTTTAGGACAGGGTCCAGAGAGGGGATAACCATTTAATTTTGGCAAGTCTCAAAACATACGTATTTTGGTTTTATGTGAAACTAGAGAAAAATTATTAATTATATTGTATAAATGATATTTGAGCCTACTCAATAATCGTTCAAGGAAACTTGCAAATATGTTAGCATAGTGAGATTTATTTATTTATTAAAAATTTTATTTATTTATTTTTCCCCCAAAGTGCCAGTAGATAGTTGCATGTCACAGCTGCACATCCTTCCAGCCGCTGTATGTGGGACACGGCCCCAGCACGGCCGGAGAAGCGGTGCGTCAGTGTGCGCCCGGGATCCAAACCCGGGCCCCCAGCAGCGGAGCGCGTACACCTAACCGCTAAGCCATGGGGCCAGCCCAGCATAGTGAGATTTAATGCAACTTTTCAAGGTGATGAAACCAATGACTTAAGGAGCAGAGTAAGTCATTGTCCTGTGACATAAACAACTGCTCATTCATTTTCTGTAATCACCTTAATGATATAAGCAGCTTCGTCAACAGAGCTACAATCATACTATTTTACTTGTCAGACACTGATCTCCACCATAAGAAATAGGACATGATTTTCCTGTGGTGAATTTATGTCATAGTACTTACTTGAGTTCTCTGCTAAGAACTAAATTAATTCTGTCCTTTAAAGGTCGATTCTTCTCAGGAATGGAGAACCAGGTCTTTCTACCCATAATCACCAAATTCTGTTTACCTATAAAAGCATATAGAAAGAATAAGTATATTTTGGGAATATACATATATATTTTCATATAGTCATAAATATATAGACATATGATTGTCATAGTGACATCTAGTGGCTCTGCATTAAAAAAACTAAAATTTAAAACAGCTTTACCAAAATTTACATTTATTACCCATTACCTAAATATAGTAACTATTTTTCCCTTTGGTTTTACCCAATATTTAGTTTTAACCAATTGCAATCACGTATACTATAAAGTCAGGTGTCGCTTAACAACGGGGAAACATTCTGGGTAATGCATCCGTTAGGTGATTTTGTGGTTGTGCGAACATCATAGCATGCACCTACACAAACCTAGATGGTATAGCCTACTGCACACCTAGGCTATATGGTACTAATCTTACGGGACCACCATCGTATATGCCGTCTGTCGTTGACCCAAACGTCATTATGTGGCACATGACTGTAGTTGTTAAGAGCAAAGAGTCTGGGTCAAAGTTCTCAAGTTGAATGTATTCTGTCATGAACTAGGCAAGTCATGCTAACCTTCTATGCCTTACTTTCCTTATCTATAAAATGGAGATAACAACAGTTTCTACTTCTAGGGTTGTTGTGGGGATTGAAGACTTAGAACGATGTTCAGTATCTAATAAGTACTGTTATAACTATATAACTGAATATAACATATTCAGTATATACATACTGAATATGATATATACTAATATACTAATGTACTATATACATTAGTATATACTAATATACTAATATATATATACTAACTATACTATATATATACTAACTATATATATACAGATATACTAATATACTAATATATGATATATACTAACATACTAATATACTAATGATATATTAGTATTCATATTTGTGTACTCTGTAGATTTACATTAATAGTCATACTTTTAAAGATAGCTGCTTAATATTCTACTTAGCTTAAAACCCTTTCAATTGTGCCTCTATCCTTCTCTTTCAAGTATAATGCTTCTATCAAAATTGTATTCATATAGTTTCCATTTTTGGTTTAATTACTTAGGAGGAAAAACCTTGGGGGTCAGATATCTGGATCAAAGAAACATACACATTTCTATGATTCTTGATATATTGTGACAGACTACCAAAAGGAGTGCATGTGTCTATTTTATAAAGGAATCTTCATTAGTTTGATTTTATTTAAACAAAAGCACTAGTGTTTACCAACTACCAGTAGTAAGACTAAGCATTTTTCCATATTTTGCTTCACTGCTCATAATCAAATATTACCTCCAAATGTTGGGAAAAATTTTTTTTCCCTCAAATAATTAAAGAAAATAGGTATGCCTATAGTTCATGGTACCCCTATACAATATGCACTGCACTTTCAAGAATAGACCTTTAGGTGTTCAATAAGGAGACAGCAACTATTAAAAATAGCATCAACAGGTGAGGAATTCTGATGAGAGAAATGGTACAGACCTGGCCTAACAATTAAGGTGGAGATGATGAGTGAAGACCATAGGGAGACATCAAAAAAAAAATGCCAAGACACCCTTGCTACCCTTTCATTCATTCAGCCAAGAAATACTGTATAGTCCTCCCTTATCTGTGGTTTCGTTTTCTGTGGTTTCAGTTACTGGAGGTCATCAGTGGTCAAAAATATTAAATGGAAAATTCCAGAAATAAACAATTCATAAGTTTTAAATTACACTCCGTTCTGACTAGTGTGTGAAATCTTGAGCCCTCCTGATCCGTCTTGCAGGGGATGTCAATCATCCCTGTGTATCCACTACCCACTGGTTGGTCACATAGTAGCCATCTAGGTTATCAGGTCCTCTGTCACAGTATCACAGTGCTTGTGTTCAAGGAATCTTTATTTTACTTAATAATGGCCCCAAAGCATAAGAGTCGTGATGCTGGCAATTCGGATATGCCAAAGAGAAGCCGTAAAAGGCTTCCTTTAAGTGAAAACATGATAGTTCTTAATGTAATAAGGAAGGAAAAAAAAATCATGCTGATGTTGGTAAGATCTACCGTAACTTTTATTACAATATATTGTTACAGCTGTTCTATTTTATTATGTTATTGCTGTTAATCTCTTACTACGCCTAATTTACAAATTAAACTTTATCACAGGTATGTATGTAGAGAAAAAAACGTAGTATATATAGGGTTCAGGCACCCACTGGGGGTCTAGGAATGCATCCCCCATGGATAAGGGGGGACCACTGTATTTACTGAAAATCAGCAAACAGGCCAGGCATTGGATGTTCTTCCTATTACCAGACCATACTTAGGATTCCTGAGAGTGGTCCACGTCATTTCTTTAGATTCCAGCTCTTGCCATCTTATCTTTGGCACCAGTGACCTAAGTGCCAAATCCAAGGACCTGGCATCTCACCTAGATGGCTATCACTGGGCTATTCCTCCTCCTATGATCAAACATACATGTCTCTTAGGTTTTAAACCGGGTACTCCCACCCCCATATTCGTTTCCTTGGTTATCCTCTTCTCTCCAGAGGATCAATTCATCTAGTTCCCGGTGTTTGAAATTATCCTGGATACCCCACAGGCATCTCAAAATCGTCATCATTACAACTGCATACTACTCTCCACTCTTTTATTCACCCAGACTCTTGCACTGAAAATCTGCGAGTCATCCTTGATGTCTTCCCGCATCTCCTTTAATCTCCTGATCTCCAAACCCAGGACCATGTAACCACTTTTTGGACACCTATGGCCTCCTCTCCACTGCCCTCCTCAGTTGCAGCCGCTACACCTAAGACCTCCTCCATCGGAGTCTCTAGCTGCCAATTTTGCCCAACACCTCAATTGTATGTGTGCCCACATAAAATTTCAAATAAAATAAAAAAAAAATGTTTAATGAACCTTGGGAACTTCATACAGATCAATGGTAAGAGAAAATGTTTCAATTAACACGGAAAACTTTTGATTTAAGTAAAATTTGCACTGGAAGCTTACTCGAGCAAGACTGTTTGAGAACCTCAATCACTTAAAAATCCCATATTACCTTCTACTGAAGAGGTTGCGGTCATTCTTTGGAAATACTTGAATTCATTCCTACAAGTTAGAGAAAACACAGCGTTACTCAGAACGTTATCCAAGCCGGACAAACGGTGCGCTGGGGTGGAGGTGGGGTCTCCAGGACTGGGACTTTGCTCTGGAGTGGGGTGCCGCGGGGAAGGGCCTCGCAGGGCAGCAGGAGCGGGACGGAAATCAGTAATTTGGTCTCCCGGCTCCTGACGCAGAAGAAAAACCCAGTGCCAGGCTCGGTCAGTTCATGTCGCAAGCCCGACCCATCCTCTCGCTGCCCGTCTGCCCGGCGCGGCCCCGGCCAGGTGCCCGGGTCAAGCGCATCTTGCGCCAGCTTCGATCCCCGCACACCCAACCCTCCCCCACCCAGCAGGTACCTGAGTCGGGGCCAGGGCAGGTCCCCGTTCTTGCCGATGCCCATATTCTGGGACACGGCGACGATGCAGTTTAGCGGACGCATCATGAGAGCGGCAGCAAACACTTCCGAGCTCGCTCGCGAGACCTGGACGCCGGGTCAAGTTTGGCGCGAAATTGCGGCCACCACGCCCCTCAGTCCCATTTGTGCAGGCGAGGCCCCACCCCCGCCCCGCCCCCCACCCCGGCGCACGGCAGGGTCGCGACGTGCTCGCGCCCGCAGACGCCCGGGACTTGCGGCCGCGGGCTCGCGCTGCCCGCTGGGCCCTGCCCCTGGGCTGTCACTCTCGGCGTCGCGATGTCCCGCCGGAAGCCTGCCTCTGGCATTGCTGGTGCAGCCGGCCCAGCCTCTGCAAGACAAGCGGTTTTGAGCAGATTCTTCCACTCTTCAGGAAGCCTGAAATCCACCTCCTCTCCCGCCGGCGCAGCCGACAAGGCGGACCCCGACCCTGACTCCGCGGCGCCCCTAGCGTCCTCTTTCCCGCCTCAGTTGCCGCCGCAATTGGTGGGTTTGGTCCAGGATGGGGCGGGGCCCTCGGGGAGAAGGGGCGGGGCGAGGTGGGCAGGGGCGGTGCTTGTGAGTGGAGCGGGAGGAGGTAGAGACCTCGCGAGAATCGGCAAGATGACGCCCCAGGGGAGAAAGGGGCGACCCTAGGGAAGGAGAAGGCGGGAAGAGCGAGGCCGACCTCCATCTTGTAGTTCAAAGGCTTTAGTTTCCAGTTGGGGTGAAAGACTTGAGGCTAAAGTCGCATAGATTCTTAATGGCAGACCTGAGACGGAAACCCGGGTCTCCTGACTCCCGTTGTGATGAGGATAGGGGCCTGTGGGCAAAGGATACAGCTTTTGACCTTCGTCCTCCCTCCTCTTTTTTTTTTTTTCTAGATTGAGGGTTGAAGAGGAGCTTTAACTTGTTTATATGTGTTTGGTTAGGTGACCAGCAGAAATCTGCCATTAAATCTCTGGTCTTTAAGACTGCAACAGCATTTCTGAATATTTCAAGCGGCTATGCATAAAAGCAGTTACATTGTGCAGTACCCCCGTGACTACACCGTTGTAGTTCAGATTGTGAACTCTGATAGGTTGGGTGGGTCAAGTTTCTTAAGGTGGAACAGATGTGATGGTTAGTCATTGCATTCTTCCTGTTGCTTGCCACCCTTCAACTGAGTAAAATACGAGGATTTTTCGTTTTGTTTTTACGGGGGAGATTGCCACAGGGGAAAGTCTAAGGGTGCACCCTCTCTGGGGCTGCCTGGTGCAGTATTTCTCAGAATGAGGCTATGGAGGGGGGGTGGCAGACTGGCTTTTAGCCACCCTCCCGAGTTTTAATGCAGCTCACAGCTGGGCTGCTTCGAGATCTTGTTCCCTTCATTTACATTTCTTCCATGGAGTGATCGCTTCTCTCTTGTCCTTGTTTTCTGACGTTTTCATGAATTCACCAAGATTTTATTTTACACCCATCATTTAGAGGATACTTGGTGAAGGGTTTTTGACAGGTTTCCTGCCAACAAATAGTTCATAATCTTGTGGCATCTTCAGTGGTGAACATAGAGATAAATTACAATGAACATTTCAAAGATGATGCTGTTCTTTTATTATCTAATTATTATTATCTGTTATCTAATTTCATCTTTCCTAAATAAATATTAGTTTTTTTCTTAAATGTATTTTATTTAACATATATAAATAGGGTAATTTTGATTATATAATTTGAGATAGGTGAAGGCTGATTGAGTATAGAAAGGTAGCAGACTTTGTTCTAAATAATTCCAGCAGGGTTGAGGTGCTCAGGCTAATGACCTGCCAGTCTCCACCTTGTAAAACAGTTCACCCGTAGGTCTTCCCAGAGCTCAATGTAGATGATTCTGTGAAGGCTGGATAGCAAGGACCTTGCTGTCATTCAGAAGTGAGGTTTAAATTATTTCTCATACATCAACTTTTGAGATTTGAGATAACACATCATTTTCTAACCTTCCTGATACAGGTTGCAGAAGCTGACAGAAGTAAAAAGAGACCACTGGAGAATGATGGGCCTGTTAAAAAGAAAGCAAAGAAAGTCCAAGAAAAGAAAGGGGGAAGTGATTCAGTAATGTCTGAGATCCCTGGTGAGTTCTGTGGCAATGATTCTTCACTCTCACCAGTCATGGCTCTGATATTCTTGCATTCTCCAGAGGGCAGAGGCGGCTCTTGGAGAGTTGTGCTGTGTTTTCCTTTGTGAAGAAAGGTCCCCATTGTGTTTGAGTCGAGTGGCTTCTCCATGATTGGTGGTGGTGTGTGTAGGAGGTTGGGGGAGTGGAGGTAAGGGCTGGAGTTCTGCCAGTTTTCTCTTTTATTCTCTCTAGCTAATTTTTGTTCTAATTATAAAAGTAAAGCATTCTTGTTACAAAAATTTCAAGCGACACAGAAATGCAAAAGGTACACAGTGAAGGACCCCAGAATCCTTCCTTTTCAGTGAGGCCTACTGCTAATTTTGGGGGGTATTATATATTCTTCCTGGTTTTTCTCTTTATACACATATATATGTGCACACGTAGATCACAAATTAGTTAACTAAAAATCATATTTTATAAATTGTATTATGCTTTACATGCTCCTTTGCAGCTATCTTTTTCCACTTAGCAGAACGTTTTGAACAGTGTTCAGTGTTAGGACGTGTGGCTCCACCCTGTCCTTTTTCAGCATGGAGCCGCTCTTTCTGTCTACTAAAAGGCTTTGGATAAACCCATCGTTCCTGAGCTCCTGAACTCCTAGAGGTGGTGTTGGATACAGATGGCTGAGCAGATTTTCCTCTAGTTTTTGGCCTCAGAGAATTTGTGATAAGGGAAGACAGAAAATGCTTCTTTCTTTATTATCCCCAGGACATTAGGTAAAGAGAATGAGACAAAAGCAAAAAAAAAAAAAGAGGCTCAGCTCAGTTGATCAAGTGTGTAAGATACCTCTCCCTCCTCAAAAGGTAAAATTTGGATTTAGGGTCGACATGAAAGCCTTAGTGTGAAATAACTGTAGAAATGGAGACATCCGGCTAACGAGAAAGATAAAGCTGAAAAGACGCTTTCCCTCCTCCTTTGTGAAGGAGGCGTGACTTGACAGAGTTTACCATGTGTTAATGTTGCATTTGCTGGGGTTGTCTACCTTTTTTAATTCATTATTGTACACAGACCTGATCTATTCAGTTTTTCAGTCAGTTCTCCAAGCAGTTAATGAGCACCCACTAATATGCCTGCCATTGTTCTAGTGGCTTTTGTAGCTCATTTATTCTCCCTGACAACCCTTGTTGTCCTCCTTCTGTAGAGGAAGAGGAGGGTGATAGGTGACCCAGGATCACACAGGATGGCTAAGATGGAAAGTGTTGGAAATGTGGCAGCAGCCTTGGAATGTTTTGTTAAAAATGACACTCAGGAAGAGAGGAGAGGAGCATCCACCAGTCAAAAGCTGGTGACTGCTCCGTATCAGTTTTTTTTTTTTTTTAATAACAGAATTATTAAGGTATAATTCACAAACCATATAATTCACCCATTTAGCATGTGCAATTCAGTGACTTTTAGTATAGTCACTGAACTGTGCAAGCATCATTATTAAAGTCAATTTTAGAACATTTTTATCACCCAGAAATAAACCCTGTACTCATCCACAGTCACTTCTCATTTTCCACCAACGCGCCCCCAGCCCTCGGCAACCACAAATCTACTTTCTGTCTATAGATTTGCCTATTCTGAACATTTCATATAAATAGAATTTTACAATATGTGACTTGTTTTTCTGGTTTCTTTCACTTAGCATAATGTTTCCAAGGTTCATCCATGTTGTAACATGTATCAGTACTTCCTTCCTTTTTTTAAAAAAAATTTTGCTTTAATTTCTTTTTAGTGTGTTAAAATACACATAACATAAAATTTACCATCTTAACCATTTTTAAGTGTATGGTTCTATGGTATTAAGTACATTCATTTTGTTGTGCAACCATCACTACCATCCATCTCTAGAGCTCTTTTCCTTGCAAAGCTAAAGCTCTATACCCATTAGACAAGAGCTCCCCATTCCCCCTCTTCCAGCCCATGGCACCCACCGTTCTACTTTCTGTCAATGATTTTGACTACTCTAAAGTACTGCATTCCTTTTTATTGCTGAGTAAGATTCCATTGTATGGATCCACTTCAGGTCTTAACTCTTCAATTTACAAGTTCTTTTTTATAACGGGGATCCACAGGGGAAGAAAGCTTTTTTATACTCACGAGGAAACTTTATACATTTGGAAAGTGATTTAAGTATGCATTTTGAAAATTACAGGGAATAATAATAAACAAGGTAAAACATACATTTGAAAAGAGATTCAAAGATATATTTCTAGAATAAGAGAAGTCACAGTAAACTAGGTCAAGTATATACATTGGAAAAGTCATATATTTGAGAAGAAAATGAGTCACAGTATTCCTTCAAAGGTTCTTAATCTTTAGCATATGTGTCATCAAGGTGTTTTTTGTGTTTTTTAATTATAGGGTATTGATTTCCCTACTACGTCTTTTTTCCTCTGGCTGCTTTTAAGATTTTCTCTTTATCACTGGTTTGCAGACATTTGGTTTTGATGGGCCTTAGTCTAGTATTTAAAAAAATGTTTCTTTCTTTCCTTTTTTGAATTTTGTTTGGATTTCATTTAAAGCGTCTTAGGTCCACGGGTTTATAGTGTTCATCAAATCTGGAGGGTTTTGGCCATTATTTCCTCGGGTACTCTTTCTGTGTCCTGCACGTCTTCTGCTGGAAGCTTATTAACAGGGCTACTGGACTACTCGGCGTTGTCCCTCACGCCACTGAGGCTCTGTTCGCTCGTTCCCCGTCTTGTTTCTCCTTGTGCTTCATTTTGGATCAGTTCTCCCGCTATGTTGTCAAGTTCAGTGATTTTTTTTTCCTGTGGTGTCTAATTTGCCATAAATCTCATTCAGTGAAATGTTCATGTCAGATATTGTGTATTTCATCTATAGAGGTTCTGTTCTGTTCTTTTTAAAAATCTCCCTTTTCTCTTTGCGAATTACATCTCAGTAAAGCTGTTACCAAGAAAAAAAATCTTCCATTTTGCTCCTCTTTATGTTCGTGTTTTCCTTTACATTCTTGATTATGTGGAGCATATTTATAACATGTGTTTTTTTGTCCTTATATGCTAATTCTATGATCTCTGTCATTTCTGGGTCTGTATCCCTTGACTGATTTTTCCTACCTTTTGCATGTGTAGTAGTTAATTGTTTGGATCGTGGATATTTTGAATTCTGTGTTGTTGTGTGCTGGGTTTTGTGTTTCTTTAAAGAATGTTGGACTTTGTTCTGGCAAGCAGTTAAAACCTTTGTGGATCAGTTTGATGTTTTTCTTTTCTTTTTTTTTTTTGGTGAGGAAGATTGGCTATGAGCTAGTATCCATTGCCAATCTTCCTCTCTTTGCTGAGGAAGATGGTCCCTGAGCTAACATCTGTGCCCATCTTCCTCTGTTTTGTATATGGGATGCTGCCACAGCATGACTTGATGAGTGGCGCGTAGGTTGGCGCCCAGGATCCGCACCTGTGAAACCTGGGTCGCTGAAGCAGAGCATGCGAACTTAACCACTACACCACCAGGGTGGCCCCAATCAGTTTGATCTTTTTAAGGATTGTTTTTAAACTTTGGAAGAGAAGGTCTAGAGTAGCTTCATTCCTAAGGCTTGACTTTCTAGATTTGGGACGGGCTGCATAATAGCAGTAGCACCATTACGTAGTATTTCCACCATATACAGACAATACACATTAATAACCTTTGGAACATAGATAATAGTAAAATGTAGCAGATTTCAAGAAGTGATGAGGTTTGAGTATTTGCTACCTTGTTTTTAGTATAATATGTTTAATTGTAAGTTTATATAGCCTAATTTTTAACAGTGGCTGTTTTTGACAGCTGGTTCACAAAATTCTTGAGGATTTAGCAGTTGCCTCTCAAGAGCCGCTGTGAGTTGGCTGCAGCACACCCCTGGTCTCCCTGTGTGGGCTAGTCTGAGCTTCCTCAGAGCGTGGTGGCTGGGTGCCGAGGTTGAGCACCCTGCGAGAGAGCCAGACAGAAGCCGTATTGCCTTATATGATCTAGCTCTGGAAGTCACAGAGTGTCACTTCTTTCGTACTCCGTTGGTCCACTTGGTTACAAAGGCTTGCCTAGGCTTGAGGGAAAGGACACAGATCCCACCTCTCAGTGCCGGAGTGTCAGCATCACGTTGTAGGAAGAGCATATCGGATGGGATATATATAGGTTTGGCTATCTTTAATAGATAAAATCTCCCACATAGGTCAAAAGTCAGACTTGACTTTTTATTTTATTAATATTCTTATTTTAATTACAGATAAACATAGTGTAGAACTCTATCTCAGAAGCATTTTGATAAATGCAAATATCCATTATCTTAATGCTGTATATATTTGGACTTTCCAAAGTCAATGAGGATTTATAAAATACAGCCAGAGTATATAAAAATAAAATACAATTTTTGAAAAACCTGGGAAAATCTATGAGATATTATACCTTTAAACCATACCCAAAAAGTTCAAATGGAAATTTGCCTTAAATTCATATAGTTTCCAGGTTATCTTGTTCCTTCTAGAACCATTTTATAAAAGACACCAATCAGTGTTTATAATTATTATACACTGCAGTTCATATCCTAAAGTTAAAGACTACTTATAATGAAGAATTCAGATTCATTCATGGAATCAAATATGCCATTCCCCAAATTCCCAATTTTGTGTTCTGTAATGACTGTACTTATCAAACAGGGTAAAACATAAAATTTTATTCAATGAATTTTCCATTTTCATTTTATACTTTTAAAAAAAGAATCACCTTTTACAGTTTAAAACAACGTGCCCAAATTTGGAACGAATGTTTAAAAATAAATGTGAGGTTATTTATTAATAAATAATAATTTAATAATAAGCAGTGAGGTTAAAAATAAGTCTTTTACTAAGGAAGAGCCAAGTTCTGCCCCTTACCTGGGTTTCTGCTCTTAGGCAAGATTTGAAACTGCCTCTTATATTTATTTATTTTTCATTGTAAGACCCTCGCCTCCTTGGCTTATATCTTATTCTTATCTGCCTGAGTTTAAATATCTTCTTTTGAGCTTAAGCTCTCAAAAACATTGGCTGGAGGTTGTCTTTCCAAACAGACAATTCTTGAGACCCTGAGACTGAGGAACATTGATTTTTTTGTTGTTGTTGTTTTTAATTCTTCACTGATGTTTAACATATATAGAGAATCATAAGCTTGATAAATTTTCACAAACTGAAGTCGCCTGTGTGACCATCACTGAGATCAAGAAACCTCATTACTAGGACCCCCAGAAACTTCTCTGTGCCTCTTCCTACTCACAACCTCCCCTCCTCCAGGGATTACCACGATCCTGACTTCTACCAGAGTAGATTAGTTTTGCCTGAACATTGTATTTAATTCAGCAGACGTATAATATGTTTGTAACACTCCAAAGGTTTTTCTTTTTTCCTTTTTTTAAGATAGTGAATTGTTTTATCTATAAAATAGATTACTTTACACATTAAAATAAATCTGTTTATAGTGACACATATTTCCATTTTCAGCATCTAGTCAGTGCCTCCTTCTAGATTAAGGTTCTTGATTTATTTATTTATTTTTTTAATTTTATTTATTTATTTATTTTTCCCCCGCAAAGTCCCAGTAGATAGTTGTATGTCATAGCTGCACATCCTTCTAGTTGCTGTATGTGGGACGCGGCCCCAGCATGGCCAGAGAAGCAGTGCGTTGGTGCGTGCCCGGGATCCAAACCCGGGCCGCCAGCAGCGGAGCGCGAGCACTTAACCACCAAGCCACAGGGCCGGCCCAAGATTCTTGATTTAAAATATGATAATTCTTCTGCCTCCTTGATCCTTCATAACCTAGGCTTATTCTGAGGAGAGAAAGTAACTATGATGTATTTCCATTTAGGGTACACAAAAAATTAAGGCATAAACAGTGAAGGACTTAATTTTAGTGAAATATTCTTGGGGAGAAGTTTTTGGTAGCTTTAATATCATTGGGACAGCAACCAGTGGCCTTACTTCTAGGATTTGTCTTCCTAAGGGCTCAGAGACTTCAGTGATGATGCTGCCAAGGCTTAATCTCATATTGTGGAGATTTGGTAGTTCATCTCATGGCACCTTCAGAGACGGAAATATGAAGGCTTGGTACTTGGTACAAGTGAAGTTTTAAGTACAGGAGCAGAAGATGGAGGTTGCTAAGGTGTATTGGGCACTCACTTTTCCAAGAGCCAGGTTTTCACAGTGATTACAATTTCTTTTTCAAGTCCCAATGGAGGGACTGGGGCTATGCTTCTGTCTTTTCTCAGGTATAAAGGTTTTTGTAGCTCTTGGGACTTTTCACTTGAGAAAGCTTCCATTTGTTTTTCCCCCTTGAAGGCCTTTTGAGGTTTTAAAACCTCTCTTAGGTATCTGTGAGGGAGGCAATGAAAGATTTTGTCTTTCCATTGTAAGCTTTGTTCTTCTCACAGATAACATGCTCATAATTCCCCAGTTTTCTTTTAGATGAGTCAAGGTATGATGGTTCTAGGAGCATTAAGAGAAAACTGTAATTTTGGGTCATTTCTTGTGTACCAGTTCTTTCTCTTACTATATTTTTTAGTTCAGGAATCATAATGGCTTAACATAAATGAACAAGGTGGGGTGCCTCACTTCTTGACTCTTGAGCTGAGGAGCACACACAGAAAGTCAGTCTAGCCTAAGGATGAAAGTTGGGCACCCGGAAAAACGAAAACAAAATTTTAAGAGGTGTGGAAGTGTTGCAGAGAGGTGAGACAGACATGGGCTCAATCCAGGATCAGACCTGAGCTGACGTAAGCCGTTCTGAACTGACAGCAGCTCAGGGAGGGAGCTTTGTGGTGAATCTTACTTAGTAGTGGTGGGAGTAGGGTAGGGCAGTAGGGAAGGGTAGTAAGGAGGAGGGCACGATAGTAAGCCATCAAGGGATCTTACCACACACACTCTAAGTCTTGTCCCGAGATCCACAGTGCTCCACATCTGGCCAAGTGAGCCCTGAAGTTTGTGGAAATAAGGCCATAGACATGGACGTTTTTGATATATAAACTTTACTGCTTACTTTAAAAAATAATGAGAAGAAAAGAGGAGCATCCACCAGCCAGAAGAGTCGCTAGCTACTTGACTTCAGCTTTTAACACTTCAGTTTTAGATATTCTTTTTTAACGTGAGTACAGCCCCGAGGTTTGCACCCACCCCCATCCTGGGGAAGTTTTTTTATATTCATAGGAGGGAAATCCTTGTCTAATATACTAACTTACATATACTTTTGAGGAGTGATTCAGGAATTCGTTTGAAAAGGGGAGAGTAGTATTAAATAAGGTGAATATATACATTTGAAAAGAGATTCAAATATACATTTTTCTAGCTATGAGATTAACAGGAGAAAAGATAAAGTATATATCTGAAAAATGGTTTAAATATAAAAATGATAAGTTTTAAACTTTTAGAAATGAACAAAACACAACTCTTACCCTCAGAGTGTTTTTGCTTTAAAAGGGAGGGTAAGAAATGACAAAGGCAGTCCCAGTTTCCTTATATTTAATAGTAGCTACCTAGTAGTATTGCTTTAAAGGGTGAAATAATGTATTCTGGCATATTCTGGCAATAATGTATGCAGTAGATCTCTAGTAAATGAGAGTTTCTCTTCTTTTACGGATTGCTTGCTTGTGAATAACTGCTAATTGGCAGACTATGATGCGTGCTATAGAGAGATGTGATCTTGTTATAGGAACACAGACAAAGAAAAGATGACTTTAAGCTGGAGGAATTAGCAGCGAGTTTCACGAGAAAAGTAGCTTTGAGATGAGTCTTGACGAATGAGTACAACTTTGACATGTGGAAATGGGAGTCAGGGACATTCCAGGGAGAAAGAATAGCGTCAGCAAAGCTGTGGTGGCAGGAAAGCAGGTGTGTCTGGGGTGGTAATCTGATTTCCTTGGTGAGCCGCTGGTGTCAGTATCTTTAGGTCTTTCCCATTGAGCTTGTCAGTTTCCCCAGTCTGGAGTCTTCACAACTCCTGCCTGGAGGAGAGAGGTCTGGCGGCCTGTGTTCTGAGCTGGTGACAAGAGGCTGGGTTTCTCATCGTGCAGTAAGGCTGTATTCCCGTTATTTGGGCTTAGGCACAGTACTGCATCTCAATTGTGCCTGTTTGCCTTTTCCAGAGAAATCTCCAGTCCTCCCCTGAGGTGGAGGAAGGACAGCTGCCCTGGAGCTTGGAGTGGGGTAGGGGTCTAGGAATCAAATTGCTTTGAAGCAATCCTCTTTATTTTAGAGCGTCCCTTTATTCCATTTCCAGAGGGACTGGTGCCCTAATTCCTAAGCCTTTTAAGCATTTTGTGTTGTAAAACAGGATTGGTTCTTGGTTTTCTTCACTACTGACTTAGGATTTGGCTTTCAGATATGCTAAATTGATTATTACTCATTCATTTGTCCTTCTAGCCTCAGATATTTCATTTGCAGTTGTCACCTCTCTTTTTCTCTCTGTCCTTATGGGCTTATATCCCAAAAAAAGAAAAAAAGAAAAAAAAAAAACGCTGCTGTAGTTTTAATGGGGTTTCAGGACTAAGTGAAATTAGATGCATGTTTCAATATGTCATCTTGCCCCTAAACCCAATGTTTTTTTATTTCCTTATCACGTTATAGTTAGGTTTATTGCTTTCGTGAGAAGCTCCCTCTTTAAAAATCCTATGCTGGTTATGAATCGACATAATGAGACAAAATGCTATTGTTATATTTTCTTCTGATTTGCTAACAAAGAGCCAAAGAAATGTCTGAGGACCAAGATTGTTTTAAAGTCTCTGGAAAAATTGAAAGAATTCTGCCGAGATTCTGCCCTTCCTCAAAATAGAGCCCAGACAGAGCCTCTTAAGGAGAGATTTGCAGTTCTGCCAAAGTGTACTGATTTTGACGATATCAGTCATCTGCGTGCAAAGAATGCAGTTTCTTCTGAAGATTCCAAATCTCAAACTAGTCGAAAGGTATGTAACGCTTACATAGATGAATGTCCTACTGCCCAGGATAGGAGGTTCTGAAGTGCCGTTTGTTCTGTGGGCTCACTTCGGGCAGAGGTTCCCAAACTTGGCTGATCATCTGAATTAGTTGAGGGAGCTTTTGCTTTTTATTTTATTTTATTTTTAAATCCCTAGAGATTGTGATTTACTGTGTGTTAAAGAGGGATGAATTGGTTTATACTAAAACAAAACAAAGCAAAAGCCTCTCAGGTAATTCTGAGGTTCAGCCTGGATTAGGAGCTGTTGACTTGGGGGGGTTCTTTATTGATTATTAATACAAGCACAGTTTCTTTTTTTTTTTTCCTTTCTTTTTTTTTTTTTTGTGAGGAAGAATGGCCTTGAGCTAACATCTGCCAATCCTCCTCTTTTTTTTGCTGAGGAAGACTGGCCCTGGGCTAACATCGATGCCCATCTTCCTCTACTTTGTATGGGACACCGCCACAGCATGGCTTGCTAAGCGGTGTGTTGGTGCACGCCCGGGATCTGAACCGGCGAACCCCGGGCCGCCGCAGCGGAGTGCGTGCACTTAACCGCTTGTGCCACCAGGCCGGCCCCAAGCACAGTTTCTTATAGTCCTCCTCCTGTTTTCCGTGATTAACCTGGACAATCATGGTGTACAACATATATGGATGTTTTGAGGTTTTCATTTGAAATCTTGGCTGATATAAAGTAAATTCGAAGCTAAACCAAATGAATATGGCTCTTTACTTCAACTGTTTTGTGATTTATTAATGTTTTTCATCATTACAAAATCATGGCATTTAACTCTTGCTCCATCAGTCAAATCTACAATTCAGAATAGTGGTTCTCAGCCCAGCTTTAAATTAGAATCACCTGTAGAACTTTAAAAATTACCCTTAGCAAGAACCTTTCCTCTGAATCACATTTAATTGGTGTTCAATAAGAACTGGGCATGGATATCGTTTAAAAGCCCTCGTTTTAATCTGTAGTCATGATTGAGAACCACTGAATTAGAGAAATAGTCTTAACATTTTTTTTTTGAGTCATTTAAATGTAATGAAAGCTGTAGACTCTTTCCTCAGAAAAATACTCAGACCAACAAAATTTTGTGTATAATTCTCAGAAGTTCACACTCCTTCCCACAAAGTCCAGATCATGAACAACTCCTTCAGCAAGACTAAGATCCATTGACTTATCTTAGATCATCAGGAAAAAAAAGTGTGTTTGTTCTCATTTTTAATCTCTTATTACTTAGAAGGAGTTCGCCTGAGTGTAGTGGTCATGAAGAATAGAGGTCAAAAAATGTGTCTATTAAAGCTCGTTTCTTAATTGGACAACTTACCCCAGGGCCGCATGAGAGCTTATTTACTATTGCTTTAAACATAGAATGACCTACTTGGCATTTCTGATTCACAGCAAATTAGAAGTAACCAGTTAGAAGGGACACCTAGAAGTAGTACGTGGATATTACTACAAGTGATAGCTGACTATTTGATGGCGTGGAAGGACACAGATGAATGAACTTAAATGCCCAGTGGTCTGGGATCCTTAGTGTGGGGGTCAGCAACCCCCAAAGTCTTGTTTGGTCCTGAAATTCCCATTTTATTATTCTGATCACCCTGAATTTTAAAGACAATGTTATATTGAGTTCAGAATGCTGTCTCTGGGAATATGAAAAAGAGTATAATATGTCCGAGAAGTATTTCCACCCAAATGGTGAGAAAAAAGTTGCTTAAT